>NC_091257.1:14264924-14567954 GCF_042477335.2 Ovis canadensis
TGGCCTCAGGAAAGGCCAGTCCCCATGGGAGTTCCTCGGGGGCCTCTCGGGATTCCTCTCTCTTCGATGCCGGGGCCTAAGACCTTGTGTGGATTCGGGGCCGGAACCTGAGGATTCCTATCCAGTGCTGACATGGATCTTGGGGTACTTCTGGAGTCTCCCCAGGGGAGTCAATCCTCGTCTCGAATGCGGGCATGCACTTGCGCTTTCCTCCAGAGCGGTAGCAGCAGTGTCACGCAGTCCGCCTCGTGGATCAAAGGATCTATGTTTTTCCCTCGAGTCTTTCCAACGAGGCTTTCCCACGAGGCTTTCCCACAGGGCTGCCCCACGTGCACACGTGCTGGGAGTCGATCCTCGGCTTGAACGTCAAGGCAGTGCAGGGAAAACAGGTTCCTCTGGAATGAACTGACACATCTGGGGGACTCTTGGAATGGTGGCACGACCCTGGAGTTCCTCTCGCCTTTCCTGTGGAGAGCGCCTCCTCTTGAGATGCGACGGGAACGCCGAGAATTCTTTCCCTACGAAACAGGGAAAGGATCCCTCATCTCGAGCTAGGAGGCGGAAACGGGGCTCCCCTGGATGTGTGCGGGACCCTCGTGCTTCCTCTCGAGTGGAGACGGGTATGTCGGGGAACTTCTTGAGTTGCAGCAAGGGTGTGAAGGACCCTTTGGAAGTTCCAGTGGTTAGATGTGATTAGCCTCGAGAAGCCTCAGCGGAAATGGGCCTCATCTCGCCTGGAGGGCAAAACCTCCTGGATTTTCTCGAGTTGCGGCAGGTGCTCTCGACTTACGACGGGGACCTCAGGGACCCGCTCTGGTGGCCTCAGGAAAGGCCAGTCCCCATGCGAGTTCCTCGGGGGCCTCTCGGGATTCCTCTCCCGTCGATTCCGGGGCCTAAGACCTTGTGTGGAGTTGGGGCCGGAACCTGAGGATTCCTCTCCAGTGATGACATGGATCTTGGGGTACTTCTGGAGTCTCCCCAGTGAAGTCAGTGCTGGTCTCGAATGCGGGCATGCACTTGCGCTTTCCTCCAGAGCGGTAGCAGCAGTGTCACGCAGTCCGCCGCGTGGATCAAAGGATCTATGGTTTTCCATCGAGTCTTTCCCACGAGGCTTTCCCACGAGTCTTTCCCGCAGGGCTGTCCCACGTGCACACGTGGTGGGAGTCGATCCTCGGCTTGAACGTGAAGGCAGTGCAGGGAAAACAGGTTCCTCTGGAATGGACTGACACATCTGGGGGACTCTTGGAATGGTGGCCCGACCCTGGAGTTCCTCTCGCCTTTCCTGTGGAGAGCGCCTCCTCTTGAGATGCGACGGGATCGCTGGGAATTCTTTCCCTACGAAACAGGGAAAGGATCCCTCATCTCGAGCTAGGAGGCGGAAACGGGGCTCGCCTGGATGTGTGCGGCACCCTCGTGCTTCCTCTCGAGTGGAGACGGGTATGTCGGGAACTTCTTGAGTTGCAGCAAGGGTGTGAAGGACCCTTTGGAAGTTCCAGTGGTTAGATGTGATTAGCCTCGAGAAGCCTCAGCGGAAATGGGTCTCATCTCGCCTGGAGGGCAAAACCTCCTGGATTTTCTCGAGTTGCGGCAGGTGTTCTCGACTTACGACGGGGACCTCAGGGACACGCTGTGCTGGCCTCAGGAAAGGCCAGTCCCCATGCGAGGTCCTCGGGGGCCTCTCGGGATTCCTCTGCCGTCGATGCCGGGGCCTAAGACCTTGTGTGGAGTCGGGGCAGGAACCTGAGGATTCCTCTACAGTGCTGACATGGATCTTGGGGTACTTCTGGAGTCTCCCCAGGGGAGTCAGTCCTCGTCTCGAATGCGGGCATGCACTTGCGCTTTCCTCCAGAGCGGTAGCAGCAGTGTCACGCAGTCCGCCGCGTGGATCAAAGGATCTATGGTTTTCCCTCGAGTCTTTCCCAGGAGGCTTTCCCACGAGGCTTTCCCACAGGGCTGTCCCACGTGCACACGTGGTGGAAGTCGATCCTCGGCTTGAACGTCAAGGCAGTGCAGGGAAAACAGGTTCCTCTGGAATGGACTGACACATCAGGCGGACTCTTGGAATTGTGGCACGACCCTGGAGTTCCTCTCGCCTTTCCTGTGGAGAGCGCCTCCTCTTGAGATGCGACGGGAACGCCGGGAATTCTTTCCCTACGAAACAGGGAAAGGATCCCTCATCTCGAGCTAGGAGGCGGAAACGGGGCTCCCCTGGATGTGTGCGGGACCCTCGTGCTTCCTCTCGAGTGGAGACGGGTATGTCGGGAACTTCGTGAGTTGCAGCAAGGGTGTGAAGGACCCTTTGGAAGTTCCAGTGGTTAGATGTGATTAGCCTCGAGAAGCCTCAGCGGAAATGGGCCTCATCTCGCCTGGAGGGCAAAACCTCCTGGATTTTCTCGAGTTGCGGCAGGTGCTCTCGACTTACGACGGGGACCTCAGGGACCCGCTCTGGTGGCCTCAGGCAAGGCCAGTCCCCATGCGAGTTCATCGGGGGCCTCTCGGGATTCCTCTCCCGTAGATGACGGGGCCTAAGACCTTGTGTGCAGTCGGGGCCGGAACCTGAGGATTCCTCTCCAGTGCTGACATGGATCTTGGGGTACTTCTGGAGTCTCCCCAGGGGAGTCAGTGCTCGTCTCGAATGCGGGCATGCACTTGCGCATTCCTCCAGAGCGGTAGCAGCAGTGTCACACAGTCCGCCGCGTGGATCAAAGGATCTATGTTTTTCCCTCGAGTCTTTCCCACGAGGCTTTCCCACGAGGCTTTCCCACAGGGCTGTCCCAGGTGCACACGTAGGGGGAGTCGATCCTCGGCTTGAACGTCAAGGCAGTGCAGGGAAAACAGGTTCCTCTGGAATGGACTGACACATCTGGGGGACTCTTGGAATGGTGGCCCGACCCTGGAGTTCCTCTCGCCTTTCCTGTGGAGAGCGCCTCCTCTTGAGATGCGACGGGAACGCCGGGAATTCTTTCCCTACGAAACAGGGAAAGGATCCCTCATCTCGAGCTAGGAGGCAGAAACAGGGCACGCTGGATGTGTGCGGGACCCCACGTGCTTCCTCTCGAGTGGAGACGGGTATATCGGGGAACTTCTTGAGTTGCAGCAAGGGTGTGAAGGACCCTTTGGAAGTTCCAGTGGTTAGTTATGATTAGCCTCGAGAAGCCTCAGCGGAAATGGTCCTAATCTCGCCTGGAGAGCAAAACCTCCTGGATTTTCTCGTGTTGCGGCAGGTGCTCTCGACTTACGACGGGGACCTCAGGGACCCGCTCTGGTGGCCTCAGGAAAGGCCAGTCCCCATGCGAGTTCCTCGGGGGCCTCTCGGGATTCCTCTCCCGTCGATTCCGGGGCCTAAGACCTTGTGTGGAGTTGGGGCCGGAACCTGAGGATTCCTCTCCAGTGATGACATGGATCTTGGGGTACTTCTGGAGTCTCCCCAATGAAGTCAGTGCTGGTCTCGAATGCGGGCATGCACTTGCGCTTTCCTCCAGAGCGGTAGCAGCAGTGTCACGCAGTCCGCCGCGTGGATCAAAGGATCTATGGTTTTCCCTCGAGTCTTTCCCAGGAGGTTTTCCCACGAGGCTTTCCCGCAGGGCTGTCCTACGTGCACACGTGGTTGGAGTCGATCCTCGGCTTGAACGTCAAGGCAGTGCAGGGAAAACACGTTCCTCTGGAATGGACTGACACATCTGGGGGACTCTTGGAATGGTGGCACGACCCTGGAGTTCCTCTCGCCTTTCCTGTGGAGAGCGCTTCCCCTTGAGATGCGACGGGATCGCTGGGAATTCTTTCCCTACGAAACAGGGAAAGGATCCCTCATCTCGAGCTAGGAGGCGGAAACGGGGCTCGCCTGGATGTGTGCGGGACCCTCGTGCTTCCTCTCGAGTGGAGACGGGTATGTCAGGAACTTCTTGAGTTGCAGCAAGGGTGTGAAGGACCCTTTGGAAGTTCCAGTGGTTAGATGTGATTAGCCTCGAGAAGCCTCAGCGGAAATGGGTCTCATGTCGCCTGGAGGGCAAAACCTCCTGGATTTTCTCGAGTTGCGGCAGGTGCTCTCGACTTACGACGGGGACCTCAGGGACACGCTCTGCTGGCCTCAGGAAAGGCCAGTCCCCATGCGAGGTCCTCGGGGGCCTCTCGCGATTCCTCTGCCGTCGATGCCTGGGCCTAAGACCTTGTGTGGAGTCGGGGCCGGAACCTGAGGATTCCTCTCCAGTGCTGACATGGATCTTGGGGTACTTCTGGAGTCTGCCCAGGGGAGTCAGTCCTCGTCTCGAATGCGGGCATGCACTTGCGCTTTCCTACAGAGCGGTAGCAGCAGTGTCACGCAGTCCGCCCCGAGGATCAAAGCATCTATGGTTTTCCCTCGAGTCTTTCCCAGGAGGCTTTCCCACGAGGCTTTCCCACAGGGCTGTCCCATGTGCACACGTAGGGGGAGTCGATCCTCGGCTTGAACGTCAAGGCAGTGCAGGGAAAACAGGTTCCTCTGGAATGGACTGACACATCTGGGGGACTCTTGGAATGGTGGCACGACCCTGGAGTTCCTCTCGCCTTTCCTGTGGAGAGCGCCTCCTCTTGAGATGCGACGGGAACACCGGGAATTCTTTCCCTACGAAACAGGGAAAGGATCCCTCATCTCAAGCTAGGAGGCGGAAACGGGGCTCCCCTGGATGTGTGCGGGACCCTCGTGCTTCCTCTCGACTGGAGACGGGTATGTCGGGGAACTTCTTGAGTTGCAGCAAGGGTGTGAAGGACCCTTTGGAAGTTCCAGTGGTTAGATGTGATTAGCCTCGAGAAGCCTCAGCGGAAATGGGCCTCATCTCGCCTGGAGGGCAAAACCTCCTGGATTTTCTCGAGTTGCGGCAGGTGCTCTCAACTTACGACGGGGATCTCAGGGACCCGCTCTGCTGGCCTCAGGAAAGGCCAGTCCCCATGCGAGTTCCACGGGGGCCTGTCGGGATTCCTCTCCCGTCGATGCCGGGGCCTAAGACCTTATGTGGAGTCGGGGCCGGAACCTGAGGATTCCTCTCCAATGATGACATGGATCTTGGGGTACTTCTGGAGTCTCCCCAGGGGAGTCAGTCCTCGTCTCGAATGCGAGCATGCACTTGCGCTTTCCTCCAGAGCGGTAGCAGCAGTGTCCCGCAGTCCGCCGCGTGGATCAAAGGATCTATGGTTTTCCCTCGAGTCTTTCCCAGGAGGCTTTCCCACGAGGCTTTCCCACAGGGCTGTCCCACGTGCACACGTGGTGGGAGTCGATCCTCGGCTTGAACGTCAAGGCAGTGCAGGGAAAACAGGTTCCTCTGGAATGGACTGACACATCTGGGGGACTCTTGGAATGGTGGCACGACCCTGGAGTTCCTCTCGCCTTTCCTGTGGAGAGCGCCTCCTCTTGAGATGCGACGGGAACGCCGGGAATTCTTTCCCTACGAAACAGGGAAAGGATCCCTCATCTCGAGCTCGGAGGCGGAAACGGGGCTCCCCTGGATGTGTGCGGGACCCTCGTGCTTCCTCTCGAGTGGAGACGGGTATGTCGGGAACTTCGTGAGTTGCAGCAAGGGTGTGAAGGACCCTTTGGAAGTTCCAGTGGTTAGATGTGATTAGCCTCGAGAAGCCTCAGCGGAAATGGGCCTCATCTCGCCTGGAGGGCAAAACCTCCTGGATTTTCTCGAGTTGCGGCAGGTGCTCTCGACTTACGACGGGGACCTCAGGGACCCGCTCTGGTGGCCTCAGGAAAGGCCAGTCCCCATGCGAGTTCATCGGGGGCCTCTCGGGATTCCTCTCCCGTAGATGCCAGGGCCTAAGACCTTGTGTGGAGTCGGGGCCCGAACCTGAGGATTCCTCTCCAGTGCTGACATGGATCTTGGGGTACTTCTGGAGTCTCCCCAGGGGAGTCAGTGCTCGTCTCGAATGCGGGCATGCACTTGCGCATTCCTCCAGAGCGGTAGCAGCAGTGTCACACAGTCCGCCGCGTGGATCAAAGGATCTATGTTTTTCCCTCGAGTCTTTCCCAGGAGGCTTTCCCACGAGGCTTTCCCACAGGGCTGTCCCAGGTGCACACGTAGGGGGAGTCGATCCTCGGCTTGAACGTCAAGGCAGTGCAGGGAAAACAGGTTCCTCTGGAATGGACTGACACATCTGGGGGACTCTTGGAATGGTGGCACGACCCTGGAGTTCCTCTCGCCTTTCCTGTGGAGAGCGCCTCCTCTTGAGATGCGACGAGAATGCCGGGAATTCTTTCCCTACGAAACAGGGAAAGGATCCCTCATCTCGAGCTAGGAGGCGGAAACGGGGCTCCCCTGGATGTGTGCGGGACCCTCGTGCTTCCTCTCGACTGGAGACGGGTATGTCGGGGAACTTCTTGAGTTGCAGCAAGGGTGTGAAGGACCCTTTGGAAGTTCCAGTGGTTAGATGTGATTAGCCTCGAGAAGCCTCAGCGGAAATGGGCCTCATCTCGCCTGGAGGGCAAAACCTCCTGGATTTTCTCGAGTTGCGGCAGGTGCTCTCAACTTACGACGGGGATCTCAGGGAACCGCTCTGCTGGCCTCAGGAAAGGCCAGTCCCCATGCGAGTTCCACGGGGGCCTGTCGGGATTCCTCTCCCGTCGATGCCGGGGCCTAAGACCTTTTGTGGAGTCGGGGCTGGAAGCTGAGGATTCCTCTCCAGTGCTGACATGGATCTTGGGGTACTTCTGGAGTCTCCCCAGGGAAGTCAGTCCTCGTCTCGAATGCGGGCATGCACTTGCGCTTTCCTCCAGAGCAGTAGCAGCAGTGTCACGCAGTCCGCCGTGTGGATCAAAGGATCTATGGTTTTCCCTCGAGTCTTTCCCACGAGGCTTTCCCACAGGGCTGTCCCACGTGCACACGTGGTGGGAGTCGATCCTCGGCTTGAAGGTCAAGGCAGTGCAGGGAAAGCAGGTTCCTCTGGAATGGACTGTCACATCTGGGGGACTCTTGGAATGGTGACACGACCCTGGAGTTCCTCTCGCCTTTCCTGTGGAGAGCGCCTCCTCTTGAGATGCGACGGGAACGCCGGGAATTCTTTCCCTACGAAACAGGGAAAGGATCCCTCATCTCGAGCTAGGAGGCGGAAACGGGGCTCCCCTGGATGTGTGCGGGACCCTCGTGCTTCCTCTCGAGTGGAGACGGTATGTCGGGGAACTTCTTGAGTTGCAGCAAGGGAGTGAAAGACCCTTTGGAAGTTCCAGTGGTTAGATGTGATTAGCCTCGAGAAGCCTCAGCGGAAATGGGCCTCATCTCGCCTGGAGGGCAAAACCTCCTGGATTTTCTCGAGTTGCGGCAGGTGCTCTCGACTTACGACGGGGACATCAGGGACCCGCTCTGGTGGCCTCAGGAAAGGCCAGTCCCCATGCGAGTTCCTCGGGGGCCTCTCGGGATTCCTCTGCCGTCGATGCCGGGGCCTAAGACCTTGTGTGGAGTCGGGGCCGGAACCTGAGGATTCCTCTCCAGTGCAGACATGGATCTTGGGGTACTTCTCGAGTCTCCCCAGGGGAGTCAGTGCTCGTCTCGAATGCGGGCATGCACTTGCGCTTTCCTCCAGAGCGGTAGCAGCAGTGTCACGCAGTCCGCCGCGTGGATCAAAGGATCTATGATTTTCCCTCGAGTCTTTCCCACGAGGCTTTCCCACGAGGCTTTCTCACAGAGCTATCCCACGTGCACACGTGGTGGGAGTCGATCCTCGGCTTGAACGTCAAGGCAGTGCAGGGAAAGCAGGTTCCTCTGGAATGGACTGTCACATCTGGGGGACTCTTTGAATGGTGGCACGACCCTGGAGTTCCTCTCGCCTTTCCTGTGGAGAGCGCCTCCTCTTGAGATGTAACGGGAACACCGGGAATTCTTTCCCTACGAAACAGGGAAAGGATCCCTCATCTCAAGCTAGGAGGCGGAAACGGGGCTCCCCTGGATGTGTGCGGGACCCTCGTGCTTCCTCTCGAGTGGAGACGGGTATGTCGGGAACTTCTTGAGTTGCAGCAAGGGTGTGAAGGACCCTTTGGAAGTTCCAGTGGTTAGATGTGATTAGCCTCGAGAAGCCTCAGCGGAAATGGGCCTCATCTCGCCTGGAGGGCAAAACCTCCTGGATTTTCTCGATTTGCTTCAGGTGCTCTCGACTTACGACGGGGACCTCAGGGACCCGCTCTGGTGGCCTCAGGCAAGGCCAGTCCCCATGCGAGTTCATCGGGGGCCTCTCGGGATTCCTCTGCCGTCGATGCCGGGGCCTAAGACCTTGTGTGGAGTCAGGGCCGGAACCTGAGGATTCCTCTCCAGTGCTGACATGGATCTTGGGGTACTTCTGGAGTCTCCCCAGGGGAGTCAGTGCTCGTGTCGAATGCGGGCATGCACTTGCACTTTCCTCCAGAGCGGTAGCAGCAGTGTCACGCAGTCCGCCACGTGGATCAAAGGATCTATGTTCTTCCCTCGAGTCTTTCCCACGAGGCTTTCCCACGAGGCTTTCCCACAGGGCTGTCCCACGTGCACACGTAGGGGGAGTCGATCCTCGGCTTGAACGTCAAGGCAGTGCAGGGAAAACAGGTTCCTCTGGAATTGACTGACACATCTGGGGGACTCTTGGAATGGTGGCACGACCCTGGAGTTCCTCTCGCCTTTCCTGTGGAGAGCGCCTCCTCTTGAGATGCGACGGGAACGCCGGGAATTCTTTCCCTACGAAACAGGGAAAGGATCCCTCATCTCGAGCTCGGAGGCGGAAACGGGGCTCCCCTGGATGTGTGTGGGACCCTCGTGATTCCTCTCGACTGGAGACGGGTATGTCGGGGAACTTCTTGAGTTGCAGCAAGGGTGTGAAGGACCCTTTGGAAGTTCCAGTGGTTAGATGTGATTAGCCTCGAGAAGCCTCAGCGGAAATGGGCCTCATCTCGGCTGGAGGGCAAAACCTCCTGGATTTTCTCGAGTTGCGGCAGGTGCTCTCGACTTACGACGGGGACCACAGGGACCCGCTCTGGTGGCCTCAGGAAAGGCCAGTCCCGATGCGAGTTCCTCGGGGGCCTGTCGGGATTCCTCTCCCGTCGATGCCGGGGCCTAAGACCTTTTGTGGAGTCGGGGCCGGAACCTGAGGATTCCTCTCCAGTGCTGACATGGATCTTGGGGTACTTCTGGAGTCTCCCCAGGTGAGTCAGTCCTCGTCTCGAATGCGGGCATGCACTTGCGCTTTCCTCCAGAGCGGTAGCAGCAGTGTCACGCAGTCCGCCGCGTGGATCAAAGGATCTATGGTTTTCCCTCGAGTCTTTCCCACGAGGCTTTCCCACGAGGCTTTCCCGCAGGGCTGTCCCACGTGTACACGTGGTGGGAGTCGATCCTCGGCTTGAACGTCAAGGCAGTGCAGGGAAAACAGGTTCCTCTGGAATGGACTGACACATCTGTGGGACTCTTGGAATGGTGGCCCGACCCTGGAGTTCCTCTCGCCTTTCCTGTGGAGAGCGCCTCCTCTTGAGATGCGACGGGATCGCTGGGAATTCTTTCCCTACGAAACAGGGAAAGGATCCCTCATCTCGAGCTAGGAGGCGGAAACGGGGCTCGCCTGGATGTGTGCGGGACCCTCGTGCTTCCTCTCGAGTGGAGACGGGCATGTCGGGAACTTCTTGAGTTGCAGCAAGGGTGTGAAGGACCCTTTGGAAGTTCCAGTGGTTAGATGTGATTAGCCTCGAGAAGCCTCAGCGGAAATGGGCCTCATCTCGGCTGGAGGGCAAAACCTTCTGGATTTTCTCGAGTTGCGGCAGGTGCTCTCGACTTACGATGGGGACCTCAGGGACCCGCTCTGGTGGCCTCAGGAAAGGCCAGTCCCGATGCGAGTTCCTCGGGGGCCTGTCGGGATTCCTATGCCGTCGATGCCGGGGCCTAAGACCTTGTGTGGAGTCGGGGCCGGAACCTGAGGATTCCTCTCCAGTGCTGACGTGGATCTTGGGGTACTTCTGGAGTCTCCCCAGGTGAGTCAGTGCTCGTCTCGAATGCGGGCATGCACTTCCGCTTTCCTCCAGAGCGGTAGCAGCAGTGTCACGCAGTCCGCCGCGTGGATCAAAGTATCTATGGTTTTCCCTCGAGTCTTTACCACGAGGCTTTCCCACGAGGCTTTCCCACAGGGCTGTCCCACGTGCACACGTGTGGGCAGTTGATCCTCGGCTTGAACGTCAAGGCAGTGCAGGGAAAACAGGTTCCTCTGGAATGGACTGACACATCTGGGAGACTCTTGGAATGGTGGCACGACCCTGGAGTTCCTCTCACCTTTCCTGTGGAGAGTGCCTCCTCTTGAGATGCGACGGGAACGCCGGGAATTCTTTCCCTTCGAAACAGGGAAAGGATCCCTCATCTCGAGCTAGGAGGCGGAAACGGGGCTCCCCTGGATGTGTGCGGGACCCTCGTGCTTCCTCTCGAGTGGAGACGGGTATGTCGGGAACTTCTTGAGTTGCAGCAAGGGTGTGAAGGACCCTTTGGAAGTTCCAGTGGTTAGATGTGATTAGCCTCGAGAAGCCTCTGCGGAAATGGGCCTCATCTCGCCTGGAGGGCAAAACCTCCTGGATTTTCTCGAGTTGCGGCAGGTGCTCTCGACTTACGACGGGGACCTCAGGGACCCGCTCTGGTGGCCTCAGGAAAGGCCAGTCCCCTTGCGAGTTCCTCGGGGGCCGCTCGGGATTCCTCTCCCGTCGATGCCGGGGCCTAAGACCTTGTGTGGATTCGGGGCCGGAACCTGAGGATTCCTCTCCAGTGCTGACATGGATCTTGGGGTACTTCTGGAGTCTCCCCAGGGGAGTCAGTCCTCGTCTCGAATGCGGGCATGCACTTGCGCTTTCCTCCAGAGCGGTAACAGCAGTGTCACGCAGTCCGCCGCGTGGATCAAAGGATCTATGGTTTTCCCTCGAGGCTTTCCCACGAGGCTTTCCCACAGGGCTGTCCCACGTGCACACGTGGTGGGAGTCGATCCTTGGCTTGAACGTCAAGGCAGTGCAGGGAAAGCAGGTTCCTCTGGAATGGACTGTCACATCTGGGGGACTCTTGGAATGGTGACACGACCCTGGAGTTCCTCTCGCCTTTCCTGTGGAGAGCGCCTCCTCTTGAGATGCGACGGGAACGCCGGGAATTCTTTCCCTACGAAACAGGGAAAGGATCCCTCATCTCGAGCTAGGAGGCGGAAACGGGGCTCCCCTGGATGTATGCGGGACCCTCGTGCTTCCTCTCGAGTGGAGACGGTATGTCGGGGAACTTCTTGAGTTGCAGCAAGGGAGTGAAAGACCCTTTGGAAGTTCCAGTGGTTAGATGTGATTAGCCTCGAGAAGCCTCAGCGGAAATGGGCCTCATCTCGACTGGAGGGCAAAACCTCCTGGATTTTCTCGAGTTGCGGCAGGTGCTCTCGACTTACGACGGGGACCTCAGAGACCCGCTCTGGTGGCCTCAGGCAAGGCCAGTCCCCATGCGAGTTCCTCGGGGGCCTCTCGGGATTCCTCTGCCATCGATGCCGGGGCCTAAGACCTTGTGTGGAGTCGGGGCCGGAACCTGAGGATTCGTCTCCAGTGCTGACATGGATCTTGGGGTACTTCTGGAGTCTCCCCAGGGGAGTCAGTGCTCGTCTCGAATGCGGGCATGCACTTGCGCTTTCCTCCAGAGCGGTAGCAGCAGTGTCACGCAGTCCGCCGCGTGGATCAAAGGATCTATGGTTTTCCCTCGAGTCTTTCCCACGAGGCTTTCCCACGAGGCTTTCCCACAGGGCTGTCCCACGTGCACACGTGGTGGGAGTCGATCCTCGGCTTGAACGTCAAGGCAGTGCAGGGAAAACAAGTTCCTCTGGAATGGACTGACACCTGGGGGACTCTTGGAATGGTGGCGCGACCCTGGAGTTCCTCTCGCCTTTCCTGTGGAGAGCGCCTCCTCTTGAGATGCGACGGGAAGGCCGGGAATTCTTTCCCTACGAAACAGGGAAAGGATCCCTCATCTCGAGCTAGGAGGCGGAAACGGGGCTCCCCTGGATGTGTGCGGGACCCTCGTGCTTCCTCTCGAGTGGAGACGTGTATGTCAGGGAACTTCTTGAGTTGCAGCAAGGGTGTGAAGGACCCTTTGGAAGTTCCAGTGGTTAGATGTGATTAGCCTAGAGAAGCCTCAGCGGAAATGGGCCTCATCTCGCCTGGAGGGCAAAACCTCCTGGATTTTCTCGAGTTGTGGCAGGTGCGCTCGACTTACGACAGGGACCTCAGGGACCCGCTCTGGTGGCCTCAGGAAAGGCCAGTCCCCATGTGAGTTCCTCAGGGGCCTGTCGGGATTCCTCTCCCGTCGATGCCGGGGCCTAAGACCTTGTGTGGAGTCGGGGCAGGAACCTGAGGATTCCTCTCCAGTGCTGACATGGATCTTGGGGTACTTCTGGTTTCTCCCCAGGGAAGTCAGTGCTCGTCTCGAATGCGGGCATGCACTTGCGCTTTCCTCCAGAGCGGTAGCAGCAGTGTCACGCAGTCCGCCGCGTGGATCAAAGGATCTATGGTTTTCCCTCGAGTCTTTCCCACGAGGCTTTCCCACAAGGCTTTCCCACAGGGCTGTCCCACGTGCACACGTGGTGGGAGTCGATCCTCGGCTTGAACGTCAAGGCAGTGCAGGGAAAACAAGTTCCTCTGGAATGGACTGACACATCTGAGGGACTCTTGGAATGGTGGCAAGACCCTGGAGTTCCTCTCTTCTTTCCTGTGGAGAGCGCCTCCTCTTGAGATGCGACGGGAACGCCGGGAATTCTTTCCCTACGAAACAGGGAAAGGATCCCTCATCTCGAGCTAGGAGGCGGAAACGAGGCTCCCCTGGATGTGTGCGGGACCCTCGTGCTTCCTCTCGAATGAAAACGGGTATGTCGGGGAACTTCTTGAGTTGCAGCAAGGGTGTGAAAGACCCTTTGGAAGTTCCAGTGGTTAGATGTGATTAGCCTCGAGAAGCCTCAGCGGAAATGGGCCTCATCTCGCCTGGAGGGCAAAACCTCCTGGATTTTCTCGAGTTGCGGCAGGTGCTCTCGACTTACGACAGGGACCTCAGGAACCCGCTCTGGTGGCCTCAGGAAAGGCCAGTCCCCATGCGAGTTCCTCGGGGCCTCTCAGGATTCCTCTCCCATCGATGCCTGGGCCTAAGACCTTGTGTGGAATCGGGGCCGGAACCTGAGGATTCCTCTCCAGTGCTGACATGGATCTTGGGGTACTTGTGGAGTCTCCCCAGGGGAGTCAGTGCTGGTCTCGAATGCGGGCATGCACTTGCGCTTTCCTCCAGAGCGGTAGCAGCAGTGTCACGCAGTCCGCCGCGTGGATCAAAGGATCTATGGTTTTCCCTCGAGTCTTTCCCACGAGGCTTTCCCACGAGGCTTTCCCACAGGGCTGTCCCACGTGCACAAGTGGTGGGAGTCGATCCTCGGCTTGAACGTCAAGGCAGTGCAGGGAAAACAGGTTCCTCTGGAATGGACTGACACATCTGGGGGACTCTTGGAATGGTGGCACGACCCTGGAGTTCCTCTCGCCTTTCCTGTGGAGAGCGCCTCCTCTTGAGATGCGACGGGAACGCCAGGAATTCTTTCCCTACGAAACAGGGAAAGGATCCCTCATCTCGAGCTAGGAGGCGGAAACGGGGCTCCTCTGGATGTGTGCGGGACCCTCGTGCTTCCTCTCGAGTGGAGACGGGTATGTCGGGAACTTCTTGAGTTGCAGCAAGGGTGTGAACGACCCTTTGTAAGTTCCAGTGGTTAGATGTGATTTGCCTCGAGAAGCCTCAGCGGAAATGGGTCTCATCTCGCCTGGAGGGAAAAACCTCCTGGATTTTCTCGAGTTGCGGCAGGTGCTCTCGACTTACGACGGGGACCTCAGGGACCCGCTCTGGTGGCCTCAGGAAAGGCCAGTCCTCATGCGAGTTCTTCGGGGGCCTCTCGGGATTCCTCTCCCGTCGATGCCGGGGCCTAAGACCATGTGTGGAGTCGGGGCCGGACCCTGAGGATTCCTCTCCAGTGCTGACATGGATCTTGGGGTACTTCTGGAGTCTCCCCAGGGAAGTCAGTGCTCGTCTCGAATGCGGGCATGCACTTGCGCTTTCCTCCAGAGCGGTAGCAGCAGTGTCACGCAGTCCGCCGCGTGGATCAAAGGATCTATGGTTTTCCCTCGAGTCTTTCCCACGAGGCTTTCCCACTAGGCTTTCCCACAGGGCTGTCCCACGTGCACACGTGGTGGGAGTCGATCCTCGGCTTGAACGTCAAGGCAGTGCAGGGAAAACAGGTTCCTCTGAAATGGACTGTCACATCTGGGGGACTCTTGGAATGGTGTCACGACCCTGGAGTTCCTCTCGCCTTTCCTGTGGAGAGCGCCTCCTCTTGAGATGCGACGGTAAAGCCGGGAGTTCTTTCCCTACGAAACAGGGAAAGGATCCCTCATCTCGAGCTAGGAGGCGGAAACGGGGCTCACCTGGATGTGTGCGGGACCCTCGTGCTTCCTCTCGAGGGGAGACGGGTATGTCGGGGAACTTCTTGAGTTGCAGCAAGGGTGTGAAGTACCCTTTGGAAGTTCCAGTGGTTAGATGTGATTAGCCTCGAGAAGCCTCAGCGAAAATGGGCCTCATCTCGCCTGGAGGGCAAAACCTCCTGGATTTTCTCGAGTTGCGGCAGGTGCTCTCGACTTACGACGGAGACCACAGGGACCCGCTCTGGTGGCCTCAGGAAAGGCCAGTCCCCATGCGAGTTCCTTGGGGGCCTCTCGGGATTCCTCTGCCATCGATGCCGGGGCCTAAGACCTTGTGTGAAGGTGGGGCCGGAACCTGAGGATTCCTCTCCAGTGCTGACATGGATCTTGGGATACTTCTGGAGTCTCCCCAGGGGAGTCAGTGCTCATCTCAAATGCGGGCATGCACTTGCGCTTTCCTCCAGAGCGGTAGCAGCAGTGTCATGCAGTCTGCCAAGTCGATCAAAGAATCTATGGTTTTCCCTCGAGTCTTTCCCACGAGGCTTTCCCACGAGGCTTTCCCACAGGGCTGTCCCACGTGCACACGTGGTGAGAGTCGATTCTCGGCTTGAACGTCAAGGCAGTGCAGGGAAAACAGGTTCCTCTGGAATGGACTGACACATCTGGGGGACTCTTGGAATGGTGGCACGACCCTGGAGTTCCTCTCGCCTTTCCTGTGGAGAGAGCCTCCTCTTGAGATGCGACGGGAACGCCAGGAATTCTTTCCCTACGAAACAGGGAAAGGATCCCTCATCTCGAGGTAGGAGGCGGAAACGGGGCTCCCCTGGATGTGTGCGGGACCCTCGTGCTTCCTCTCGAGTGGAGACGGGTATGTCTGGAACTTCTTGAGTTGCAGCAAGGGTGTGAACGACCCTTTGGAAGTTCCAGTGGTTAGATGTGATTAGCCTCGAGAAGCCTCAGCGGAAATGGGTCTCATCTCGCCTGGAGGGCAAAACCTCCTGGATTTTCTCGAGTTGCGGCAGGTGCTCTCGACTTACGACGGGAACCTCAGGGACCCTCTCTGGTGGCCTCAGGAAAGGCCAGTCCCCATGCGAGTTCCTTGCGGGCCTCTCGGAATTCCTCTCCCGTCGATGCCGGGGCCTAAGACCTTGTGTGGAGTAGGGCCGGAAACTGAGGATTCCTCTCCATTGCCGACATGGATCTTGGGGTACTTCTGGAGTCTCCCCAGGGGAGTCAGTGCTCGTCTCGAATGCGGGCATGCACTTGCACTTTCCTCCAGAGCGGTAGCAGCAGTGTCACGCAATCCGCCTCGTGGATCAAAGGATCTATGGTTTTCCCTCGAGTCTTTCCCACGAGGCTTTCCCACGAGGCTTTCCCACAGGGCTGTCCCACGTGCACACGTGGTGGGAGTGGATCCTCGGCTTGAACGTCGAGGCAGTGCAGGGAAAACAGGTTCCTCTGGAATGGACTGACACATCTGGGGGACTCTTGGAATGGTGGCACGACCCTGGAGTTCCTCTCTCCTTTCCTGTGGAGAGCACCTCCTCTTGAGATGTGACGGGAACGCCGGGAAATCTTTCCCTACGAAACAGGGAAAGGATCCCTCATCTCGAGCTAGGAGGCGGAAACGGGGCTCCCCTGGATGTGTGCGGGACCCTCGTGCTTCCTCTCGCGTGGAGACGTATATGTCGGGGAATTTCTTGAGTTGCAGCAAGGGTGTGAAGGACTCTTTGGAAGTTCCAGTGGTTAGATGTGATTAGCCTCGAGAAGCCTCAGGGGAAATGGGCCTCATCTCGCCTGGAGGGCCAAACCTCCTGGATTTTCTCGAGTTGCGGCAGGTGCTCTCGACTTACGACGGGGACCTCAGGGACCCGCTCTGGTGGCCTCAGGAAAGGCCAGTCCCCATGCGAGTTCCTCGGGGGCCTCTCGGGATTCCTCTCCCGTCGATGCCGGGGCCTAAGTCCTTGTGTGGAGTCCGGGCCGGAACCTGAGGATTCCTCTCCAGTGCTGACATGGATCTTGGGGTACTTCTGGAGTCTACCTAGGGGAGTCAGTGCTCGTCTCGAATGCGGGCATGCACCTGCGCTTTCCTCCAGAGCGGTAGCAGCAGTGTCACGCGGTCCGCCGCGTGGATCAAAGGATCTATGGTTTTCCCTCGAGTCTTTCCCACGAGGCTTTCCCACGAGGCTTTCCCACAGGGCTGTCCCACGTGCACACGTGGTGGGAGTCGATCCTCGGCTTGAACGTCAAGGCAGTGCAGGGAAAACAGGTTCCTCTGGAATGGACTGACACATCTGGGGGACTCTTGGAATGGTAGCACGACCCTGGAGTTCCTCTCGCCTTTCCTGTGGAGAGCGCCTCCTCTTGAGATGCGACGGGAACGCCGGAAATTCTTTCCCTAAGGAACAGGGAAAGGATGCCTCATCTCGAGCTAGGAGGTGGAAACAGGGCTCCCCTGGATGGGTGCGGGACCCTAGTGCTTCCTCTCGAGTGGAGACGGGTATGTCGGGGAACTTCTTGAGTTGCAGCAAGGGTGTGAAGGACCCTTTGGAAGTTCCAGTGGTTAGATGTGATTAGCCTCGAGAAGCCTCAGCGGAAATGGGCCTCATCTCGCCTGGAGGGCAAAACCTCCTGGATTTTCTCGAGTTGCGGCAGGTGCTCTCGACTTACGGCGGGGACCTCAGGGACCCGCTCTGGTGGCCTCAGGAAAGGCCAGTCCCCATGCGAGTTCCTCGGGGGCCTCTCGGGATTCCTCTCCCATCGATGCCGGGGCCTAAGACCTTGTGTGGAGTCGGGGCCGGAAACTGAGGATTCCTCTCCAGTGCTGACATGGTTCTTGGGGTACTTCTGGAGTCTCCCCAGGGGAGTCAGTCCTCGTCTCGAATGCAGGCATGCACTTGCGCTTTCCTCCAGAGCGGTAGCAGCAGTGTCACGCAGTCAGCGCGTGGATCAAAGGATCTATGGTTTTCCCTCGAGTCTTTCCCACGAGGCTTTCCCACGAGGCTTTCCCACAGGGCTGGCCCACGTGCACACGTGGTGGGAGTCGATCCTCGGCTTGAACGTCAAGGCAGTGCAGGGAAAACAGGTTCCTCTGGAATGGACTTACACATCTGGGGGACTCTTGGAATGGTAGCACGACCCTGGAGTTCCTCTCGCCTTTCTTGTGGAGAGCGCCTCCTCTTGAGATGCGACGGGAACGCCGGGAATTCTTTCCCTACGAAACAGGGAAAGGATCCCTCATCTCGAGCTAGGAGGCGGAAACGGCGCTCCCCTGGATGTGTGCGGGACCCTCGTGCTTCCTCTCGAGTGGAGACGGGTATGTCGGGGAACTTCTTGAGTTGCAGTAAGGGTGTGAAGGACCCTTTGGAAGTTCCAGTGGTTAGATGTGATTAGCCTCGAGAAGCCTCAGCGGAAATGGGCCTCATCTCGCCTGGAGGGCAAAACCTCCTGGATTTTCTCGAGTTGCGGCAGGTGCTCTCGACTTACGACGGGGACCTCAGGGACCCGCTCTGGTGGCCTCAGGAAAGGCCAGTCCCCATGCGAGTTCCTCGGGGGCCTCTCGGGATTCCTCTCCCGTCGATGCCGGGGCCTAAGACCTTGTGTGGAGTCGGGGCCGGTACCTGAGGATTCCTCTCCAGTGCTGACATGGATCTTGGGGTACTTCTGGAGTCTCCCAAGGGGAGTCAGTCCTCGTCTCGAATGCGGGCATGCACTTGCGCATTCCTCCAGAGCGGTAGCAGCAGTGTCACGCAGTCCTCCGCGTGGATCAAAGGATCTATGGTTTTCCCTCGAGTCTTTCCCACGAGGCTTTCCCACGAGGCTTTCCCACAGGGCTGTCCCACGTGCACACGTGGTGGGAGTCGATCCTCGGCTTGAACGTCAAGGCAGTGCAGGGAAAACTGGTTCCTCTGGAATGGACTGACACATCTGGGGGACACTTGGAATGGTGGCACGACCCTGGAGTTCCTCTCGCCTTTCCTGTGGAGAGCGCCTCCTCTTGAGATGCGACGGGAACGCCGGGAATTCTTTCCCTACGAAACAGGGAAAGGATCCCTCATCTCGAGCTAGGAGGCGGAAACGGGGCTCCCCTGGATGTGTGCGGGACCCTCGTGCTTCCTCTCGAGTGGAGACGGGTATGTCGGGGAACTTCTTGAGTTGCAGCAAGGGTGTGAAGGACCCTTTGGAAGTTCCAGTGGTTAGATGTGATTAGCCTCGAGAAGCCTCAGCGGAAATGGGCCTCATCTCGCCTGGAGGGCAAAACCTCCTGGATTTTCTCGAGTTGCGGCAGGTGCTCTCGACTTACAATGGGGACCTCAGGGACCCGCTCTGGTGGCCTCAGGAAAGGCCAGTCCCCATGCGAGTTCCTCGGGGGCCTCTCGGGATTCCTCTCCCGTCGATGCCGGGGCCTAAGACCTTGTGTGGAGTCGGGGCCGGAACCTGAGGATTCCTCTCCAGTGCTGACATGGATATTGGGGTATTTCTGGAGTCTCCCCAGGGGAGTCAGTGCTCGTCTTGAATGCGGACATGCACTTGCGCTTTCCTCCAGTGCGGTAGCAGCAGTGTCACACATTCCGCCGCGTGGATCAAAGAATCTATGGTTTTGCCTCGAGTCTTTCCCACGAGGCTTTCCCACGAGGCTTTCCCACATGGCTGTCCCACGTGCACACGTTATGGGAGTCGATCCTCGGCTTGAACGTCAAGGCAGTGCAGGGAAAACAGGTTCCTCTGGAATGGACTGACACATCTGGGGGACTCTTGGAATGGTGGCACCACCCTGGAGTTCCTCTCGCCTTTCCTGTGGAGAGCGCCTCCTCTTGAGATGCGACGGGAACGCCGGGAATTCTTTCCCTATGAAACAGGGAAAGGATCCCTCATCTCGAGCTAGGAGGCGGAAACGGGGCTCCCCTGGATGTGTGCGGGACCCTCGTGCTTCCTCTCGAGTGGAGACGGGTATGTCGGGGAACTTCTTGAGTTGCAGCAAGGGTGTGAAGGACTCTTTGGAAGTGCCAGTGGTTAACTGTGATTAGCCTCGAGAAGCCTCAGCGGAAATGGGCCTCATCTCGCCTGGAGGGCAAAACCTCCTGGATTTTCTCGAGTTGTGGCAGGTGCTCTCGACTTACGACGGGGACCTCAGGGACCCGCTCTGGTGGCCTCAGGAAAGGCCAGTCCCCATGCGAGTTCCTCGGGGGCCTCTCGGGATTCCTTTCCCGTCGATGCCGGGGCCTAAGACCTTGTGTGGAGTCGGGGCCGGAACCTGAGGATTCCTCTCCAGTGCTGACATGGATCTTTGGGTACTTCTTGAGTCTCCCCAGGGGAGTCAGTCCTCGTCTCGAATGCGGGCATGCACTTGCGCTTTCCTCCAGAGCGGTAGCAGCAGTGTCACGCAGTCCGCCGCGTGGATCAAAGGATCTATGTTTTTCCCTCGAGTCTTTCCCACGAGGCTTTCCCACGAGGCTTTCCCACAGGGCTGTCCCACGTGCACACGTGGTGGGAGTCGATCCTAGGCTAGAACGTCAAGGCAGTGCAGGGAAAACAGGTTCCTCTGGAATGGACTGACACATCTGGGGGACTCTTGGAATGGTGGCACGACCCTGGAGTTCCTCTCGCCTTTCCTGTGGAGAGCGCCTCCTCTTGAGATGCGACGGGAACGCCGGGAATTCTTTCCCTACGAAACAGGGAAAGGATCCCTCATCTCGAGCAAGGAGGCGGAAACGGGGCTCCCCTGGATGTGTGCGGGACCCTCGTGCTTCCTCTCGAGTGGAGACGGGTATGTCGGGGAACTTCTTGAGTTGCAGCAAGGGTGTGAAGGACCCTTTGGAAGTTCCAGTGGTTAGATGTGATTAGCCTCGAGAAGCCTCAGCGGAAATGGGCCTCATCTCGCCTGGAGGGCAAAACCTCCTGGATTTTCTCGAGTTGCGGCAGGTGCTCTCGACTTACGACGGGGACCTCAGGGACCCGCTCTGGTGGCCTCAGGAAAGGCCAGTCCCCATGCGAGTTCCTCGGGGGCCTCTCAGGATTCCTCTCCCGTCGATGCCGGGGCCTAAGACCTTGTGTGGAGTCGGGGCCGGAACCTGAGGATTCCTCTCCAGTGCTGACATGGATCTTGGGGTACTTCTGGAGTCTCCCCAGGGGAGTCAGTGCTCGTCTCGAATGCGGGCATGCACTTGCGCTTTCCTCCAGAGCGGTAGCAGCAGTGTCACGCAGTCCGCCGCGTGGATCAAAGGATCTATGGTTTTCCCTCGAGTCTTTCCCACGAGGCTTTCCAACGAGGCTTTCCCACAGGGCTGTCCCACGTGCACACGTGGTGGGAGTCGATACTCGGCTTGAACGTCAAGGCAGTGCAGGGAAAACAGGTTCCTCTGGAATGGACTGACACATCTGGGGGACTCTTGGAATGGTAGCACGACCCTGGAGTTCCTCTGGCCTTTCCTGTGGAGAGCTCCTCCTCTTGAGATGCGACGGGAACGCCGGGAATTCTTTCCCTACGAAACAGGGAAAGGATCCCTCATCTCGAGCTAGGAGGCGGAAACGGGGCTCCCCTGGATGTGTGCAGGACCCTCGTGCTTCCTCTCGAGTGAAGAAGGGTATGTCGGGGAACTTCATGAGTTGCAGCAAGGGTGTGAAGGACCCTTTGGAAGTTCCAGTGGTTAGATGTGATTAGCCTTGAGAAGCCTCTGCGGAAATGGGCCTCATCTCGCCTGGAGGGCCAAACCTCCTGGATTTTCTCGAGTTGCGGCAGGTGCTCTCGACTTACGACGGGGACCTCAGGGACCCGCTCTGGTTGCCTCAGGAAAGGCCAGTCCCCATGCGAGTTCCTCGGGGGCCTCTCGGGATTCCTCTCCCGTCGATGCCGGGGCCTAAGACCTTGTGTGGAGTCGGGGCCGGAAACTGAGGATTCCTCTCCAGTGCTGACATGGATCTTGGGGTACTTCTGGAGTCTCCCCAGGGGAGTCAGTCCTCGTCTCGAATGCGGGCATGCAATTGGCTTTCCTCCAGAGCGGTAGCAGCAGTGTCACGCAGTCTGCCGCGTGGATCAAAGGATCTATGGTTTTCCCTCGAGTCTTTCCCACGAGGCTTTCCCACCAGGCTTTCCCACAGGGCTGTCCCACGTGCACACGTGGTGGGAGTCGATCCTCGGCTTGAACGTCGAGGCAGTGCAGGGAAAACAGGTTCCCCTGGAATGGACTGACACATCTGGGGGACTCTTGGAATGGTGGCACGACCCTGGAGTTCCTCTCGCCTTTCCTGTGGAGAGCGCCTCCTCTTGAGATGCGACGGGAACGCCGGGAATTCTTTCCCTTCGAAACAGTGAAAGGATCCCTCATCTCGAGCTAGGAGGCGGAAACGGGGCTCCCCTGGATGTGTGCGGGACCCTCGTGCTTCCTCTCGAGTGGAGACGGGTATGTCGGGGAACTTCTTGAGTTGCAGCAAGGGTGTGAAGGACCCTTTGGAAGTTCCAGTGGTTAGATGTGATTAGCCTCGAGAAGCCTCAGCGGAAATGGGCCTCATCTCGCCTGGAGGGCAAAACCTCCTGGATTTTCTCGAGTTGCGGCAGGTGCTCTCGACTTACGACGGGGACCTCAGGGACCCGCTCTGGTGGCCTCAGGAAAGGCCAGTCCCCATGCGAGTTCCTCGGGGGCCTCTCGGGATTCCTCTCCCGTCGATGCCGGGGCCTAAGACCTTGTGTGGAGACGGGGCCGGAACCTGAGGATTAATCTCCAGTGCTGACATGGATCTTGGGGTACTGCTGGAGTCTCCCCAGGGGAGTCAGTGCTCGTCTCGAATGCGGGCATGCACTTGCGCTTTCCTCCAGAGCGGTAGCAGCAGTGTCACGCGGTCCGCCGCGTGGATCAAAGGATCTATGGTTTTCCCTCGAGTCTTTCCCACGAGGCTTTCCCACGAGGCTTTCCCACAGGGCTGTCCCACGTGCACACGTGGTGGGAGTCGATACTCGGCTTGAACGTCAAGGCAGTGCAGGGAAAACAGGTTCCTCTGGAATGGACTGACACATCTGGGGGACTCTTGGAATGGTAGCACGACCCTGGAGTTCCTCTCGCCTTTCCTGTGGAGAGCGCCTCCTCTTGAGATGCGACGGGAACGCCGGAAATTCTTTCCCTAAGGAACAGGGAAAGGATCCCTCATCTCGAGCTAGGAGGCGGAAACGGGGCTCCCCTGGATGGGTGCGGGACCCTAGTGCTTCCTCTCGAGTGGAGACGGGTATGTCGGGGAACTTCTTGAGTTGCAGCAAGGGTGTGAAGGACCCTTTGGAAGTTCCAGTGGTTAGATGTGATTAGCCTCGAGAAGCCTCAGCGGAAATGGGCCTCATCTCGCCTGGAGGGCAAAACCTCCTGGATTTTCTCGAGTTGCGGCAGGTGCTCTCGACTTACGACGGGGACCTCAGGGACCCGCTCTGGTGGCCTCAGGAAAGGCCAGTCCCCATGCGAGTTCCTCGGGGGCCTCTCGGGATTCCTCTCCCATCGATGCCGGGGCCTAAGACCTTGTGTGGAGTCGGGGCCGGAACCTGAGGATTCCTCTCCAGTGCTGACATGGATCTTGGGGTACTTCTGGAGGCTCCCCAGGGGAGTCAGTCCTCGTCTCGAATGCAGGCATGCACTTGCGCTTTCCTCCAGAGCGGTAGCAGCAGTGTCACGCAGTCCGCGCGTGGATCAAAGGATCTATGGTTTTCCCTCGAGTCTTTCCCACGAGGCTTTCCCACGAGGCTTTCCCACAGGGCTGTCCCACGTGCACACTTGGTGGGAGTCGATCCTCGGCTTGAACGTCAAGGCACTGCAGGGAAAAGAGGTTCCTCTGGAATGGACTGACACATCTGGGGGACTCTTGGAATGGTAGCACGACCCTGGAGTTCCTCTCGCCTTTCCTGTGGAGAGCGCCTCCTCTTGAGATGCGACGGGAACGCCGGGAATTCTTTCCCTACGAAACAGGGAAAGGATCCCTCATCTCGAGCTAGGAGGCGGAAACGGGGCTCCCCTGGATGTGTGCGGGACCCTCGTGCTTCCTCTCGCGTGGAGACGGGTATGTCGGGGAACTTCTTGAGTTGCAGCAAGGGTGTGAAGGACCCTTTGGAAGTTCCAGTGGTTAGATGTGATTAGCCTCGAGAAGCCTCAGGGGAAATGGGCCTCATCTCGCCTGGAGGGCAAAACCTCCTGGATTTTCTCGAGTTGCGGCAGGTGCTCTCGACCTACGACGGGGACCTCAGGGACCCGCTCTGGTGGCCTCAGGAAAGGCCAGTCCCTATGCGAGTTCCTGGGGGGCCTCTCGGAATTCATCTCCCGTCGATGCCGGGGCCTAAGACCTTGTGTGGAGTCGGGGCCGGAACCTGAGGATTCCTCTCCAGTGCTGACATGGATATTGGGGTACTTCTGGAGTCTCCCCAGGGGAGTCAGTCCTCGTCTCGAATGCGGACATGCCCTTGCGCTTTCCTCCAGAGCGGTAGCAGCAGTGTCACACATTCCTCCGCGTGGATCACAGGATCTATGTTTTTCCCTCGAGTCTTTCCCAGGAGGCTTTCCCACGAGGCTTTCCCACAGGGCTGTCCCACGTGCACACGTGGTGGGAGTCGATCCTCGGCTTGAACGTCAAGGAAGTGCAGGGAAAACAGGTTCCTCTGGAATGGACTGACACATCTGGGGGACTCTTGGAATGGTGGCACGACCCTGGAGTTCCTCTCGCCTTTCCTGTGGAGACCGCCTCCTCTTGAGATGCGACGGGAACGCCGGGAATTCTTTCCCTACGAAACAGGGAAAGGATCCCTCATCTCGAGCTAGGAGGCGGAAACGGGGCTCCCCTGGATGTGTGCGGGACCCTCGTGCTTCCTCTCGAGTGGAGACGGGTATGTCGGGGAACTTCTTGAGTTGCAGTAAGGGTGTGAAGGACCCTTTGGAAGTTCCAGTGGTTAGATTTGATTAGCCTCGAGAAGAATCAGCGGAAATGGGCCTCATCTCGCCTGGAGGGCAAAACCTCCTGGATTTTCTCGAGTTGCGGCAGGTGCTCCCGACTTACGACGGGGACCTCAGGGACCCGTTCTGGTGGCCTCAGGAAAGGCCAGTCCCCTTTCGAGTTCCTGGGGGGCCTCTCGGGATTCCTCTCCCGTCGATGCCGGGGCCTAAGACCTTGTGTGGCGTCGGGGCCGGAACCTGAGGATTCCTCTCCAGTGCTGACATGGATCTTGGGGTACTTCTGGAGTCTCCCCAGGGGAGTCAGTGCTCCTTTCGAATGCGGACATGCACTTGCGCTTTCCTCCAGAGCGGTAGCAGCAGTGTCACGCAGTCCGCCACGTGGATCAAAGGATCTATGGTTTTCCCTCGAGTCTTTCCCACGAGGCTTTCCCACGAGGCTTTCCCACAGGGCTGTCCCACGTGCACACGTGGTGGGAG
Source organism: Ovis canadensis (assembly GCF_042477335.2). NCBI lineage: Eukaryota > Metazoa > Chordata > Mammalia > Artiodactyla > Bovidae > Ovis > Ovis canadensis. The sequence continues at coordinate 14,289,738 of NC_091257.1, forward strand.
TCGATCCTCGGCTTGAACGTCAAGGCAGTGCAGGGAAAACAGGTTCCTCTGGAATGGACTGACACATCTGGGGGACTCTTGGAATGGTAGCACGACCCTGGAGTTCCTCTCGCCTTTCCTGTGGAGAGCGCCTCCTCTTGAGATGCGACGGGAACGCCGGAAATTCTTTCCCTAAGGAACAGGGAAAGGATCCCTCATCTCGAGCTAGGAGGTGGAAACAGGGCTCCCCTGGATGGGTGCGGGACCCTAGTGCTTCCTCTCGAGTGGAGACGGGTATGTCGTGGAACTTCTTGAGTTGCAGCAAGGGTGTGAAGGACCCTTTGGAAGTTCCAGTGGTTAGATGTGATTAGCCTCGAGAAGCCTCAGCGGAAATGGGCCTCATCTCGCCTGGAGGGCAAAACCTCCTGGATTTTCTCGAGTTGCGGCAGGTGCTCTCGACTTACGGCGGGGACCTCAGGGACCCGCTCTGGTGGCCTCAGGAAAGGCCAGTCCCCATGCGAGTTCCTCGGGGGCCTCTCGGGATTCCTCTCCCATCGATGCCGGGGCCTAAGACCTTGTGTGGAGTCGGGGCCGGAAACTGAGGATTCCTCTCCAGTGCTGACATGGTTCTTGGGGTACTTCTGGAGTCTCCCCAGGGGAGTCAGTCCTCGTCTCGAATGCAGGCATGCACTTGCGCTTTCCTCCAGAGCGGTAGCAGCAGTGTCACGCAGTCAGCGCGTGGATCAAAGGATCTATGGTTTTCCCTCGAGTCTTTCCCACGAGGCTTTCCCACGAGGCTTTCCCACAGGGCTGTCCCACGTGCACACGTGGTGGGAGTCGATCCTCGGCTTGAACGTCAAGGAAGTGCAGGGAAAACAGGTTCCTCTGGAATGGACTGACACATCTGGGGGACTCTTGGAATGGTGGCACGACCCTGGAGTTCCTCTCGCCTTTCCTGTGGAGACCGCCTCCTCTTGAGATGCGACGGGAACGCCGGGAATTCTTTCCCTACGAAACAGGGAAAGGATCCCTCATCTCGAGCTAGGAGGCGGAAACGGGGCTCCCCTGGATGTGTGCGGGACCCTCGTGCTTCCTCTCGAGTGGAGACGGGTATGTCGGGGAACTTCTTGAGTTGCAGTAAGGGTGTGAAGGACCCTTTGGAAGTTCCAGTGGTTAGATTTGATTAGCCTCGAGAAGAATCAGCGGAAATGGGCCTCATCTCGCCTGGAGGGCAAAACCTCCTGGATTTTCTCGAGTTGCGGAAGGTGCTCCCGACTTACGACGGGGACCTCAGGGACCCGTTCTGGTGGCCTCAGGAAAGGCCAGTCCCCTTTCGAGTTCCTGGGGGGCCTCTCGGGATTCCTCTCCCGTCGATGCCGGGGCCTAAGACCTTGTGTGGCGTCGGGGCCGGAACCTGAGGATTCCTCTCCAGTGCTGACATGGATCTTGGGGTACTTCTGGAGTCTCCCCAGGGGAGTCAGTGCTCCTTTCGAATGCGGACATGCACTTGCGCTTTCCTCCAGAGCGGTAGCAGCAGTGTCACGCAGTCCGCCACGTGGATCAAAGGATCTATGGTTTTCCCTCGAGTCTTTCCCACGAGGCTTTCCCACGAGGCTTTCCCACAGGGCTGTCCCACGTGCACACGTGGTGGGAGTCGATCCTCGGCTTGAACGTCAAGGCAGTGCAGGGAAAACAGGTTCCTCTGGAATGGACTGACACATCTGGGGGACTCTTGGAATGGTAGCACGACCCTGGAGTTCCTCTCGCCTTTCCTGTGGAGAGCGCCTCCTCTTGAGATGCGACGGGAACGCCGGAAATTCTTTCCCTAAGGAACAGGGAAAGGATCCCTCATCTCGAGCTAGGAGGTGGAAACAGGGCTCCCCTGGATGGGTGCGGGACCCTAGTGCTTCCTCTCGAGTGGAGACGGGTATGTCGTGGAACTTCTTGAGTTGCAGCAAGGGTGTGAAGGACCCTTTGGAAGTTCCAGTGGTTAGATGTGATTAGCCTCGAGAAGCCTCAGCGGAAATGGGCCTCATCTCGCCTGGAGGGCAAAACCTCCTGGATTTTCTCGAGTTGCGGCAGGTGCTCTCGACTTACGGCGGGGACCTCAGGGACCCGCTCTGGTGGCCTCAGGAAAGGCCAGTCCCCATGCGAGTTCCTCGGGGGCCTCTCGGGATTCCTCTCCCATCGATGCCGGGGCCTAAGACCTTGTGTGGAGTCGGGGCCGGAAACTGAGGATTCCTCTCCAGTGCTGACATGGTTCTTGGGGTACTTCTGGAGTCTCCCCAGGGGAGTCAGTCCTCGTCTCGAATGCAGGCATGCACTTGCGCTTTCCTCCAGAGCGGTAGCAGCAGTGTCACGCAGTCAGCGCGTGGATCAAAGGATCTATGGTTTTCCCTCGAGTCTTTCCCACGAGGCTTTCCCACGAGGCTTTCCCACAGGGCTGGCCCACGTGCACACGTGGTGGGAGTCGATCCTCGGCTTGAACGTCAAGGCAGTGCAGGGAAAACAGGTTCCTCTGGAATGGACTTACACATCTGGGGGACTCTTGGAATGGTAGCACGACCCTGGAGTTCCTCTCGCCTTTCTTGTGGAGAGCGCCTCCTCTTGAGATGCGACGGGAACGCCGGGAATTCTTTCCCTACGAAACAGGGAAAGGATCCCTCATCTCGAGCTAGGAGGCGGAAACGGCGCTCCCCTGGATGTGTGCGGGACCCTCGTGCTTCCTCTCGAGTGGAGACGGGTATGTCGGGGAACTTCTTGAGTTGCAGTAAGGGTGTGAAGGACCCTTTGGAAGTTCCAGTGGTTAGATGTGATTAGCCTCGAGAAGCCTCAGCGGAAATGGGCCTCATCTCGCCTGGAGGGCAAAACCTCCTGGATTTTCTCGAGTTGCGGCAGGTGCTCTCGACTTACGACGGGGACCTCAGGGACCCGCTCTGGTGGCCTCAGGAAAGGCCAGTCCCCATGCGAGTTCCTCGGGGGCCTCTCGGGATTCCTCTCCCGTCGATGCCGGGGCCTAAGACCTTGTGTGGAGTCGGGGCCGGTACCTGAGGATTCCTCTCCAGTGCTGACATGGATCTTGGGGTACTTCTGGAGTCTCCCAAGGGGAGTCAGTCCTCGTCTCGAATGCGGGCATGCACTTGCGCATTCCTCCAGAGCGGTAGCAGCAGTGTCACGCAGTCCGCCGCGTGGATCAAAGGATCTATGGTTTTCCCTCGAGTCTTTCCCACGAGGCTTTCCCACGAGGCTTTCCCACAGGGCTGTCCCACGTGCACACGTGGTGGGAGTCGATCCTCGGCTTGAACGTCAAGGCAGTGCAGGGAAAACTGGTTCCTCTGGAATGGACTGACACATCTGGGGGACACTTGGAATGGTGGCACGACCCTGGAGTTCCTCTCGCCTTTCCTGTGGAGAGCGCCTCCTCTTGAGATGCGACGGGAACGCCGGGAATTCTTTCCCTACGAAACAGGGAAAGGATCCCTCATCTCGAGCTAGGAGGCGGAAACGGGGCTCCCCTGGATGTGTGCGGGACCCTCGTGCTTCCTCTCGAGTGGAGACGGGTATGTCGGGGAACTTCTTGAGTTGCAGCAAGGGTGTGAAGGACCCTTTGGAAGTTCCAGTGGTTAGATGTGATTAGCTTCGAGAAGCCTCAGCGGAAATGGGCCTCATCTCGCCTGGAGGGCAAAACCTCCTGGATTTTCTCGAGTTGCGGCAGGTGCTCTCGACTTACAATGGGGACCTCAGGGACCCGCTCTGGTGGCCTCAGGAAAGGCCAGTCCCCATGCGAGTTCCTCGGGGGCCTCTCGGGATTCCTCTCCCGTCGATGCCGGGGCCTAAGACCTTGTGTGGAGTCGGGGCCGGAACCTGAGGATTCCTCTCCAGTGCTGACATGGATATTGGGGTATTTCTGGAGTCTCCCAAGGGGAGTCAGTGCTCGTCTTGAATGCGGACATGCACTTGCGCTTTCCTCCAGTGCGGTAGCAGCAGTGTCACACATTCCGCCGCGTGGATCAAAGAATCTATGGTTTTGCCTCGAGTCTTTCCCACGAGGCTTTCCCACGAGGCTTTCCCACATGGCTGTCCCACGTGCACACGTTATGGGAGTCGATCCTCGGCTTGAACGTCAAGGCAGTGCAGGGAAAACAGGTTCCTCTGGAATGGACTGACACATCTGGGGGACTCTTGGAATGGTGGCACCACCCTGGAGTTCCTCTCGCCTTTCCTGTGGAGAGCGCCTCCTCTTGAGATGCGACGGGAACGCCGGGAATTCTTTCCCTATGAAACAGGGAAAGGATCCCTCATCTCGAGCTAGGAGGCGGAAACGGGGCTCCCCTGGATGTGTGCGGGACCCTCGTGCTTCCTCTCGAGTGGAGACGGGTATGTCGGGGAACTTCTTGAGTTGCAGCAAGGGTGTGAAGGACTCTTTGGAAGTGCCAGTGGTTAACTGTGATTAGCCTCGAGAAGCCTCAGCGGAAATGGGCCTCATCTCGCCTGGAGGGCAAAACCTCCTGGATTTTCTCGAGTTGTGGCAGGTGCTCTCGACTTACGACGGGGACCTCAGGGACCCGCTCTGGTGGCCTCAGGAAAGGCCAGTCCCCATGCGAGTTCCTCGGGGGCCTCTCGGGATTCCTTTCCCGTCGATGCCGGGGCCTAAGACCTTGTGTGGAGTCGGGGCCGGAACCTGAGGATTCCTCTCCAGTGCTGACATGGATCTTTGGGTACTTCTTGAGTCTCCCCAGGGGAGTCAGTCCTCGTCTCGAATGCGGGCATGCACTTGCGCTTTCCTCCAGAGCGGTAGCAGCAGTGTCACGCAGTCCGCCGCGTGGATCAAAGGATCTATGTTTTTCCCTCGAGTCTTTCCCACGAGGCTTTCCCACGAGGCTTTCCCACAGGGCTGTCCCACGTGCACACGTGGTGGGAGTCGATCCTAGGCTAGAACGTCAAGGCAGTGCAGGGAAAACAGGTTCCTCTGGAATGGACTGACACATCTGGGGGACTCTTGGAATGGTGGCACGACCCTGGAGTTCCTCTCGCCTTTCCTGTGGAGAGCGCCTCCTCTTGAGATGCGACGGGAACGCCGGGAATTCTTTCCCTACGAAACAGGGAAAGGATCCCTCATCTCGAGCAAGGAGGCGGAAACGGGGCTCCCCTGGATGTGTGCGGGACCCTCGTGCTTCCTCTCGAGTGGAGACGGGTATGTCGGGGAACTTCTTGAGTTGCAGCAAGGGTGTGAAGGACCCTTTGGAAGTTCCAGTGGTTAGATGTGATTAGCCTCGAGAAGCCTCAGCGGAAATGGGCCTCATCTCGCCTGGAGGGCAAAACCTCCTGGATTTTCTCGAGTTGCGGCAGGTGCTCTCGACTTACGACGGGGACCTCAGGGACCCGCTCTGGTGGCCTCAGGAAAGGCCAGTCCCCATGCGAGTTCCTCGGGGGCCTCTCAGGATTCCTCTCCCGTCGATGCCGGGGCCTAAGACCTTGTGTGGAGTCGGGGCCGGAACCTGAGGATTCCTCTCCAGTGCTGACATGGATCTTGGGGTACTTCTGGAGTCTCCCCAGGGGAGTCAGTGCTCGTCTCGAATGCGGGCATGCACTTGCGCTTTCCTCCAGAGCGGTAGCAGCAGTGTCACGCAGTCCGCCGCGTGAATCAAAGGATCTATGGTTTTCCCTCGAGTCTTTCCCACGAGGCTTTCCAACGAGGCTTTCCCACAGGGCTGTCCCACGTGCACACGTGGTGGGAGTCGATACTCGGCTTGAACGTCAAGGCAGTGCAGGGAAAACAGGTTCCTCTGGAATGGACTGACACATCTGGGGGACTCTTGGAATGGTAGCACGACCCTGGAGTTCCTCTGGCCTTTCCTGTGGAGAGCGCCTCCTCTTGAGATGCGACGGGAACGCCGGGAATTCTTTCCCTACGAAACAGGGAAAGGATCCCTCATCTCGAGCTAGGAGGCGGAAACGGGGCTCCCCTGGATGTGTGCAGGACCCTCGTGCTTCCTCTCGAGTGAAGAAGGGTATGTCGGGGAACTTCATGAGTTGCAGCAAGGGTGTGAAGGACCCTTTGGAAGTTCCAGTGGTTAGATGTGATTAGCCTTGAGAAGCCTCTGCGGAAATGGGCCTCATCTCGCCTGGAGGGCCAAACCTCCTGGATTTTCTCGAGTTGCGGCAGGTGCTCTCGACTTACGACGGGGACCTCAGGGACCCGCTCTGGTTGCCTCAGGAAAGGCCAGTCCCCATGCGAGTTCCTCGGGGGCCTCTCGGGATTCCTCTCCCGTCGATGCCGGGGCCTAAGACCTTGTGTGGAGTCGGGGCCGGAAACTGAGGATTCCTCTCCAGTGCTGACATGGATCTTGGGGTACTTCTGGAGTCTCCCCAGGGGAGTCAGTCCTCGTCTCGAATGCGGGCATGCAATTGGCTTTCCTCCAGAGCGGTAGCAGCAGTGTCACGCAGTCTGCCGCGTGGATCAAAGGATCTATGGTTTTCCCTCGAGTCTTTCCCACGAGGCTTTCCCACCAGGCTTTCCCACAGGGCTGTCCCACGTGCACACGTGTTGGGAGTCGATCCTCGGCTTGAACGTCGAGGCAGTGCAGGGAAAACAGGTTCCCCTGGAATGGACTGACACATCTGGGGGACTCTTGGAATGGTGGCACGACCCTGGAGTTCCTCTCGCCTTTCCTGTGGAGAGCGCCTCCTCTTGAGATGCGACGGGAACGCCGGGAATTCTTTCCCTTCGAAACAGTGAAAGGATCCCTCATCTCGAGCTAGGAGGCGGAAACGGGGCTCCCCTGGATGTGTGCGGGACCCTCGTGCTTCCTCTCGAGTGGAGACGGGTATGTCGGGGAACTTCTTGAGTTGCAGCAAGGGTGTGAAGGACCCTTTGGAAGTTCCAGTGGTTAGATGTGATTAGCCTCGAGAAGCCTCAGCGGAAATGGGCCTCATCTCGCCTGGAGGGCAAAACCTCCTGGATTTTCTCGAGTTGCGGCAGGTGCTCTCGACTTACGACGGGGACCTCAGGGACCCGCTCTGGTGGCCTCAGGAAAGGCCAGTCCCCATGCGAGTTCCTCGGGGGCCTCTCGGGATTCCTCTCCCGTCGATGCCGGGGCCTAAGACCTTGTGTGGAGACGGGGCCGGAACCTGAGGATTAATCTCCAGTGCTGACATGGATCTTGGGGTACTGCTGGAGTCTCCCCAGGGGAGTCAGTGCTCGTCTCGAATGCGGGCATGCACTTGCGCTTTCCTCCAGAGCGGTAGCAGCAGTGTCACGCAGTCTGCCGCGAGGATCAAAGGATCTATGGGTTTCCCTCGAGTCTTTCCCACGAGGCTTTCCCACGAGGCTTTCCCACAGGGCTGTCCCACGTGCACACGTGGTGGGATTCGATCCTCGGCTTGATCGTGAAGGCAGTGCAGGGAAAACAGTTTCCTCTGGAATGGACTGACACATCTGGGGGACTCTTGGAATGGTGGCACGACCCTGGAGTTCCTCTCGCCTTTCCTGTGGAGAGCGCCTCCTCTTGAGATGCGACGGGAACGCCGGGAATTCTTTCCCTACGAAACAGGGAAAGGATCCCTCATCTCGAGCTAGGATGCGGAAACGGGGCTCCCCTGGATGTGTGCGGGACCCTCGTGCTTCCTCTCGAGTGGAGACGGGTATGTCGGGGAACTTCTTGAGTTGTAGCAAGGGTGTGAAGGACCCTTTGGAAGTTACAGTGGTTAGATGTAATTAGCCTCGAGAAGCCTCAGCGGAAATGGGCCTCATCTCGCCTGGAGGGCAAAACCTCCTGGATTTTCTCGAGTTGTGGCAGGTGCTCTCGACTTACGACGGGGACCTCAGGGACCCGCTCTGGTGGCCTCAGGAAAGGCCAGACCCCATGCGAGTTCCTCGGGGGCCTCTCGGGATTCCTCTCCTGTCGATGCCGGGGCCTAAGACCTTGTGTGGATTCGGGGCCGGAACCTGAGGATTCCTCTCCAGTGCTGACATGGATCTTGGGGTACTTCTGGAGTCTCCCCAGGGGAGTCAGTCCTCGTCTCGAATGCGGGCATGCACTTGCGCTTTCCTGCAGAGCGGTAGCAGCAGTGTCACGCAGTCCGCCGCGTGGATCAAAGGATCTATGGTTTTCCCTCGAATCTTTCCCACGAGGCTTTCCCACGAGGCTTTCCCACAGGTCGGTCCCACGTGCACACGTGGTGGGAGTCGATCCTCGGCTTGAACGTGAAGGCAGTGCAGGGAAAACAGGTTCCTCTGGAATGGACTGACACATCTGGGGGACTCCTGGAATGGTGGCACGACCCTAGATTTCCTCTCGCCTTTCCTGTGGAGAGCGCCTCCTCTTGAGATGCGACGGGAACGCCGGGAATTCTTTCCCTACGAAACAGTGAAAGGATCCCTCATCTCGAGCTAGGAGGCGGAAACGGGGCTCCCCTGGATGTGTGCGGGACCCTCGTGCTTCCTCTCGAGTGGAGACGGGTATGTCGGGGAACTTCTTGAGTTGCAGCAAGGGTGTGAAGGACCCTTTGGAAGTTCCAGTGGTTAGATGTGATTAGCCTCGAGAAGCCTCAGCGGAAATGGGCCTCATCTCGCCTGGAGGGCAAAACCTCCTGGATTTTCTCGAGTTGCGGCAGGTGCTCTCGACTTACGACGGGGACCTCAGGGACCCGCTCTGGTGGCCTCAGGAAAGGCCAGTCCCCATGCGAGTTCCTCGGGGGCCTCTCGGGATTCCTCTCCCGTCGATGCCGGGGCCTAAGACCTTGTGTGGAGTCGGGGCCGGAACATGAGGACTCCTCTCCAGTGCTGACATGGATCTTGGGTTACTTCTGGAGTCTCCCCAGTGGAGTCAGTCCTCGTCTCGAATGTGGGCATGCACTTGCGCTTTCCTCCAGAGCGGTTGCAGCAGTGTCACGCAGTCCGCCACGTGGATCAAAGGATCTATGGTTTTCCCTCGAGTCTTTCCCACGAGGCTTTCCCATCAGGCTTTCCCACAGGGCGGTCCCACGTGCATACGTGTTGGGAGTCGATCCTCGGCTTGAACGTGAAGGCAGTGCAGGGAAAACAGGTTCCTCTGGAATGGACTGACACATCTAGGGGACTCCTGGAATGGTGGCACGACCCTGGAGTTCCTCTCACCTTTCCTGTGGAGAGCGCCTCCTCTTGAGATGCGACCGGAACGCCGGGAATTCTTTCCCTACGAAACAGGGAATGGATCCCTCATCTCGAGCTAGGAGTCGGAAACGGGGCTCCCCTGGATGTGTGCGGGACCCTCGTGCTTCCTCTCAAGTGGAGACGGGTATGTCGGGGAACTTCGTGAGTTGCAGCAAGGGTGTGAAGGACCCTTTGGAAGTTCCAGTGGTTAGATGTGATTAGCCTCGAGAAGCCTCAGCGGAAATGGGCCTCATCTCGCCTGGAGGGCAAAACCTCCTGGATTTTCTCGAGTTGCGGCAGGTGCTCTCAACTTACGACGGGGACCTCAGGGACCCGCTCTGGTGGCCTCAGGAAAGGCCAGTCCCCATGCGAGTTCCTCGGGGGCCTCTCGGGATTCCTCTCCCGTCGATGCCGGGGCCTAAGACCTTGTGTGGAGTCGGGGCCGGAACCTGAGGATTCCTCTCCAGTGCTGACATGGATCTTGGGGTACTGCTGGAGTCTCCCCAGGGGAGTCAGTCCTCGTCTCGAATGCGGGCATGCACTTGCGCTTTCCTCCAGAGCGGTAGCAGCAGTGTCACGCAGTCCGCCGCGTGGATCAAAGGATCTATGGTTTTCCCTCGAGTCTTTCCCACGAGGCTTTCCCACCAGGCTTTCACACAGGGCGGTCCCACGTGCACACGTGGTGGGAGTCGATCCTCGGCTTGAACGTCAAGGCAGTGCAGGGAAAACAGGTTCCTCTGGAATGGACTGACACATCTGGGCGACTCTTGGAATGGTGGCACGACCCTGGAGTTCCTTACGCCTTTCCTGTGGAGAGCGCCTCCTCTTGAGATGCGACGGGAACGCCGGGAATTCTTTCCCTACGAAACAGGGAAAGGATCCCTCATCTCGAGCTAGGAGGCGGAAACGGGGCTCCCCTGGATGTGTGCGGGACCCTCGTGCTTCCTCTCGAGTGGAGACGGGTATGTCGGGAACTTCTTGAGTTGCAGCAAGGGTGTGAAGGACCCTTTGGAAGTTCCAGTGGTTAGATGTGATTAGCCTAGAGAAGCCTCAGCGGAAATGGGCCTCATCTCGCCTGGAGGGCCAAACCTCCTGGATTTTCTCGAGTTGCGGCAGGTGCTCTCGACTTACGACGGGGACCTCAGGGACCCGCTCTGGTGGCCTCAGGAAAGGCCAGTCCCCATGCGAGTTCCTCGGGGGCATCTCGGGATTCCTCTCCCGTCGATGCCGGGGCCTAAGACCTTGTGTGGAGTCGGGGCCGGAACCTGAGGATTCCTCTCCAGTGCTGACATGGATCTTGGGGTATTTCTGGAGTCTCCCTAGGGGAGTCAGTCCTCGTCTCGAATGCGGGCATGCACTTGCGCTTTCCTCCAGAGAGGTAGCAGCAGTGTCACGCAGTCCGCCGCGTGGATCAAAGGATCTATGGTTTTCCCTCGAGTCTTTCCCACGAGACTTTCCCACCAGGCTTTCCCACAGGGCTGTCCCACGTGCACACGTGTTGGGAGTGGATCCTCAACTTGAACGTCGAGGCAGTGCAGGGAAAACAGGTTCCTCTGGAATGGAATGACACATCTGGGGGACTCTTGGAATGGTGGCACGACCCTGGAGTTCCTCTCGCCTTTCCTGTGGAGAGCGCCTCCTCTTGAGATGCGACGGGAACGCCGGGAATTCTTTCCCTACGAAACAGGGAAAGGATCCCTCATCTCGAGCTAGGAGGCGGAAACGGGGCTCCCCTGGGTGTGTGCGGGACCCTCGTGCTTCCTCTCGAGTGGAGACGGGTTTGTCGGGGAACTTCTTGAGTTGCAGCAAGGGTGTGAAGGACCCTTTGGAAGTTCCAGTGGTTAGATGTGATTAGCCTCGAGAAGCCTCAGCGGAAATGGGCCTCATCTCGCCTGGAGGGCAAAACCTCCTGGATTTTCTCGAGTTGCGGCAGGTGCTCTCGACGTACGACGGGGACCTCAGGGACCCGCTCTGGTGGCCTCAGGAAAGGCCAGTCCCCATGCGAGTTCCTCGGGGGCCTCTCGGGATTCCTCTCCCGTCGATGCCGGGGCCTAAGACCTTGTGTGGATTCGGGGCCGGAACCTGAGGATACCTCTCCAGTGCTGACATGGATCTTGGGGTACTTCTGGAGTCTCCCCAGGGGAGTCAGTGCTCGTCTCGAATGCGGGCATGCACTTGCGCTTTCCTCCAGAGCGGTAGCAGCAGTGTCACGCAGTCCGCCGCGTGGATCAAAGGATCTATGGTTTTCCCTCGAGTCTTTCCCATGAGGCTTTCCGACGAGGCTTTCCCACAGGGCGGTCCCACGTGCACACGTGGTGGGAGTCGATCCTCGGCTTGAACATGAAGGCAGTGCAGGGAAAACAGGTTCCTCTGGAATGGACTGACACATCTGGGGGACACTTGGAATGGTGGCACGATCCTGGAGTTCCTCTCGCCTTTCCTGTGGAGAGCGCCTCCTCTTGAGATGCGACGGGAACGCCGGGAATTCTTTCGCTACGAAACAGGGAAAGGATCCCTCATCTCGAGCTAGGAGGCGGAATCGGGGCTCCCCTGGATGTGTGCGGGACCCTCGTGCTTCCTCTCGAGTGGAGAAGTGTATGTCGGGAACTTCTTGAGTTGCAGTAAGGGTGTGAAGGACCCTTTGGAAGTTCCAGTGGTTAGATGTGATTAGCCTCGAGAAGCCTCAGCGGAAATGGGCCTCATCTCGCCTGGAGGGTAAAACCTCCTGGATTTTCTCGAGGTGCAGGCAGGTGCTCTCGACTTACGACGGGGACCACAGGGACCCGCTCTGGTGGCCTCAGGAAAGGCCAGTCCCCATGCGAGTTCCTCGGGGGCCTCTCGGGATTCCTCTCCCGTCGATGCCGGGGCCTAAGACCTTGTGTGGAGTAGGGGCCAGAACCTGAGGATTCCTCTCCAGTGCTGACATGGATCTTGGGGTACTTCTGGAGTCTCCCCAGGGGAGTCAGTGCTCGTCTCGAATGCGGGCATGCACTTGCCCTTTCCTCCAGAGCGGTAGCAGCAGTGTCACGCAGTCCGCAGCGTGGATCAAAGGATCTATGGTTTTCCCTCGAGTCTTTCCCACGAGGCTTTCCCACGAGGCTTTCCCACATGCCGGTCCCACGTGCACACGTGGTGGGAGTCGATCCTCGGCTTGAACATGAAGGCAGAGCAGGGAAAACAGGTTCCTCTGGAATGGACTGACACATCTGGGGGACACTTGGAATGGTGGCACGACCCTGGAGTTCCTCTCGCCTTTCCTGTGGAGAGCGCCTCCTCTTGAGATGGAACGGGAACGCCGGGAATTCTTTCCCTACGAAACAGGGAAAGGATCCCTCATCTCGAGCTAGGAGGTGGAAACGGGGCTCCCCTGTATGTGTGCGGGACCCTCGTGCTTCCTCTCGTGTGGAGACGGGTATGTCGGGGAACTTCTTGAGTTGCAGCAAGGGTGTGAAGGACTCTTTGGAAGTGCCAGTGGTTAACTGTGATTAGCCTCGAGAAGCCTCAGCGGAAATGGGCCTCATCTCGCCTGGAGGGCAAAACCTCCTGGATTTTCTCGAGTTGTGGCAGGTGCTCTCGACTTACGACGGGGACCTCAGGGACCCGCTCTGGTGGCCTCAGGAAAGGCCAGTCCCCATGCGAGTTCCTCGGGGGCCTCTCGGGATTCCTTTCCCGTCGATGCCGGGGCCTAAGACCTTGTGTGGAGTCGGGGCCGGAACCTGAGGATTCCTCTCCAGTGCTGACATGGATCTTTGGGTACTTCTTGAGTCTCCCCAGGGGAGTCAGTCCTCGTCTCGAATGCGGGCATGCACTTGCGCTTTCCTCCAGAGCGGTAGCAGCAGTGTCACGCAGTCCGCCGCGTGGATCAAAGGATCTATGTTTTTCCCTCGAGTCTTTCCCACGAGGCTTTCCCACGAGGCTTTCCCACAGGGCTGTCCCACGTGCACACGTGGTGGGAGTCGATCCTAGGCTAGAACGTCAAGGCAGTGCAGGGAAAACAGGTTCCTCTGGAATGGACTGACACATCTGGGGGACTCTTGGAATGGTGGCACGACCCTGGAGTTCCTCTCGCCTTTCCTGTGGAGAGCGCCTCCTCTTGAGATGCGACGGGAACGCCGGGAATTCTTTCCCTACGAAACAGGGAAAGGATCCCTCATCTCGAGCAAGGAGGCGGAAACGGGGCTCCCCTGGATGTGTGCGGGACCCTCGTGCTTCCTCTCGAGTGGAGACGGGTATGTCGGGGAACTTCTTGAGTTGCAGCAAGGGTGTGAAGGACCCTTTGGAAGTTCCAGTGGTTAGATGTGATTAGCCTCGAGAAGCCTCAGCGGAAATGGGCCTCATCTCGCCTGGAGGGCAAAACCTCCTGGATTTTCTCGAGTTGCGGCAGGTGCTCTCGACTTACGACGGGGACCTCAGGGACCCGCTCTGGTGGCCTCAGGAAAGGCCAGTCCCCATGCGAGTTCCTCGGGGGCCTCTCAGGATTCCTCTCCCGTCGATGCCGGGGCCTAAGACCTTGTGTGGAGTCGGGGCCGGAACCTGAGGATTCCTCTCCAGTGCTGACATGGATCTTGGGGTACTTCTGGAGTCTCCCCAGGGGAGTCAGTGCTCGTCTCGAATGCGGGCATGCACTTGCGCTTTCCTCCAGAGCGGTAGCAGCAGTGTCACGCAGTCCGCCGCGTGGATCAAAGGATCTATGGTTTTCCCTCGAGTCTTTCCCACGAGGCTTTCCAACGAGGCTTTCCCACAGGGCTGTCCCACGTGCACACGTGGTGGGAGTCGATACTCGGCTTGAACGTCAAGGCAGTGCAGGGAAAACAGGTTCCTCTGGAATGGACTGACACATCTGGGGGACTCTTGGAATGGTAGCACGACCCTGGAGTTCCTCTGGCCTTTCCTGTGGAGAGCGCCTCCTCTTGAGATGCGACGGGAACGCCGGGAATTCTTTCCCTACGAAACAGGGAAAGGATCCCTCATCTCGAGCTAGGAGGCGGAAACGGGGCTCCCCTGGATGTGTGCAGGACCCTCGTGCTTCCTCTCGAGTGAAGAAGGGTATGTCGGGGAACTTCATGAGTTGCAGCAAGGGTGTGAAGGACCCTTTGGAAGTTCCAGTGGTTAGATGTGATTAGCCTTGAGAAGCCTCTGCGGAAATGGGCCTCATCTCGCCTGGAGGGCCAAACCTCCTGGATTTTCTCGAGTTGCGGCAGGTGCTCTCGACTTACGACGGGGACCTCAGGGACCCGCTCTGGTTGCCTCAGGAAAGGCCAGTCCCCATGCTAGTTCCTCGGGGGCCTCTCGGGATTCCTCTCCCGTCGATGCCGGGGCCTAAGACCTTGTGTGGAGTCGGGGCCGGAAACTGAGGATTCCTCTCCAGTGCTGACATGGATCTTGGGGTACTTCTGGAGTCTCCCCAGGGGAGTCAGTCCTCGTCTCGAATGCGGGCATGCAATTGGCTTTCCTCCAGAGCGGTAGCAGCAGTGTCACGCAGTCTGCCGCGTGGATCAAAGGATCTATGGTTTTCCCTCGAGTCTTTCCCACGAGGCTTTCCCACCAGGCTTTCCCACAGGGCTGTCCCACGTGCACACGTGTTGGGAGTCGATCCTCGGCTTGAACGTCGAGGCAGTGCAGGGAAAACAGGTTCCCCTGGAATGGACTGACACATCTGGGGGACTCTTGGAATGGTGGCACGACCCTGGAGTTCCTCTCGCCTTTCCTGTGGAGAGCGCCTCCTCTTGAGATGCGACGGGAATGCCGGGAATTCTTTCCCTTCGAAACAGTGAAAGGATCCCTCATCTCGAGCTAGGAGGCGGAAACGGGGCTCCCCTGGATGTGTGCGGGACCCTCGTGCTTCCTCTCGAGTGGAGACGGGTATGTCGGGGAACTTCTTGAGTTGCAGCAAGGGTGTGAAGGACCCTTTGGAAGTTCCAGTGGTTAGATGTGATTAGCCTCGAGAAGCCTCAGCGGAAATGGGCCTCATCTCGCCTGGAGGGCAAAACCTCCTGGATTTTCTCGAGTTGCGGCAGGTGCTCTCGACTTACGACGGGGACCTCAGGGACCCGCTCTGGTGGCCTCAGGAAAGGCCAGTCCCCATGCGAGTTCCTCGGGGGCCTCTCGGGATTCCTCTCCCGTCGATGCCGGGGCCTAAGACCTTGTGTGGAGACGGGGCCGGAACCTGAGGATTAATCTCCAGTGCTGACATGGATCTTGGGGTACTGCTGGAGTCTCCCCAGGGGAGTCAGTGCTCGTCTCGAATGCGGGCATGCACTTGCGCTTTCCTCCAGAGCGGTAGCAGCAGTGTCACGCAGTCTGCCGCGAGGATCAAAGGATCTATGGGTTTCCCTCGAGTCTTTCCCACGAGGCTTTCCCACGAGGCTTTCCCACAGGGCTGTCCCACGTGCACACGTGGTGGGATTCGATCCTCGGCTTGAACGTGAAGGCAGTGCAGGGAAAACAGTTTCCTCTGGAATGGACTGACACATCTGGGGGACTCTTGGAATGGTGGCACGACCCTGGAGTTCCTCTCGCCTTTCCTGTGGAGAGCGCCTCCTCTTGAGATGCGACGGGAACGCCGGGAATTCTTTCCCTACGAAACAGGGAAAGGATCCCTCATCTCGAGCTAGGATGCGGAAACGGGGCTCCCCTGGATGTGTGCGGGACCCTCGTGCTTCCTCTCGAGTGGAGACGGGTATGTCGGGGAACTTCTTGAGTTGTAGCAAGGGTGTGAAGGACCCTTTGGAAGTTACAGTGGTTAGATGTAATTAGCCTCGAGAAGCCTCAGCGGAAATGGGCCTCATCTCGCCTGGAGGGCAAAACCTCCTGGATTTTCTCGAGTTGTGGCAGGTGCTCTCGACTTACGACGGGGACCTCAGGGACCCGCTCTGGTGGCCTCAGGAAAGGCCAGACCCCATGCGAGTTCCTCGGGGGCCTCTCGGGATTCCTCTCCTGTCGATGCCGGGGCCTAAGACCTTGTGTGGATTCGGGGCCGGAACCTGAGGATTCCTCTCCAGTGCTGACATGGATCTTGGGGTACTTCTGGAGTCTCCCCAGGGGAGTCAGTCCTCGTCTCGAATGCGGGCATGCACTTGCGCTTTCCTGCAGAGCGGTAGCAGCAGTGTCACGCAGTCCGCCGCGTGGATCAAAGGATCTATGGTTTTCCCTCGAATCTTTCCCACGAGGCTTTCCCAGAAGGCTTTCCCACAGGTCGGTCCCACGTGCACACGTGGTGGGAGTCGATCCTCGGCTTGAACGTGAAGGCAGTGCAGGGAAAACAGGTTCCTCTGGAATGGACTGACACATCTGGGGGACTCCTGGAATGGTGGCACGACCCTAGATTTCCTCTCGCCTTTCCTGTGGAGAGCGCCTCCTCTTGAGATGCGACGGGAACGCCGGGAATTCTTTCCCTACGAAACAGTGAAAGGATCCCTCATCTCGAGCTAGGAGGCGGAAACGGGGCTCCCCTGGATGTGTGCGGGACCCTCGTGCTTCCTCTCGAGTGGAGACGGGTATGTCGGGGAACTTCTTGAGTTGCAGCAAGGGTGTGAAGGACCCTTTGGAAGTTCCAGTGGTTAGATGTGATTAGCCTTGAGAAGCCTCTGCGGAAATGGGCCTCATCTCGCCTGGAGGGCCAAACCTCCTGGATTTTCTCGAGTTGCGGCAGGTGCTCTCGACTTACGACGGGGACCTCAGGGACCCGCTCTGGTTGCCTCAGGAAAGGCCAGTCCCCATGCGAGTTCCTCGGGGGCCTCTCGGGATTCCTCTCCCGTCGATGCCGGGGCCTAAGACCTTGTGTGGAGTCGGGGCCGGAAACTGAGGATTCCTCTCCAGTGCTGACATGGATCTTGGGGTACTTCTGGAGTCTCCCCAGGGGAGTCAGTCCTCGTCTCGAATGCGGGCATGCAATTGGCTTTCCTCCAGAGCGGTAGCAGCAGTGTCACGCAGTCTGCCGCGTGGATCAAAGGATCTATGGTTTTCCCTCGAGTCTTTCCCACGAGGCTTTCCCACCAGGCTTTCCCACAGGGCTGTCCCACGTGCACACGTGTTGGGAGTCGATCCTCGGCTTGAACGTCGAGGCAGTGCAGGGAAAACAGGTTCCCCTGGAATGGACTGACACATCTGGGGGACTCTTGGAATGGTGGCACGACCCTGGAGTTCCTCTCGCCTTTCCTGTGGAGAGCGCCTCCTCTTGAGATGCGACGGGAATGCCGGGAATTCTTTCCCTTCGAAACAGTGAAAGGATCCCTCATCTCGAGCTAGGAGGCGGAAACGGGGCTCCCCTGGATGTGTGCGGGACCCTCGTGCTTCCTCTCGAGTGGAGACGGGTATGTCGGGGAACTTCTTGAGTTGCAGCAAGGGTGTGAAGGACCCTTTGGAAGTTCCAGTGGTTAGATGTGATTAGCCTCGAGAAGCCTCAGCGGAAATGGGCCTCATCTCGCCTGGAGGGCAAAACCTCCTGGATTTTCTCGAGTTGCGGCAGGTGCTCTCGACTTACGACGGGGACCTCAGGGACCCGCTCTGGTGGCCTCAGGAAAGGCCAGTCCCCATGCGAGTTCCTCGGGGGCCTCTCGGGATTCCTCTCCCGTCGATGCCGGGGCCTAAGACCTTGTGTGGAGACGGGGCCGGAACCTGAGGATTAATCTCCAGTGCTGACATGGATCTTGGGGTACTGCTGGAGTCTCCCCAGGGGAGTCAGTGCTCGTCTCGAATGCGGGCATGCACTTGCGCTTTCCTCCAGAGCGGTAGCAGCAGTGTCACGCAGTCTGCCGCGAGGATCAAAGGATCTATGGGTTTCCCTCGAGTCTTTCCCACGAGGCTTTCCCACGAGGCTTTCCCACAGGGCTGTCCCACGTGCACACGTGGTGGGATTCGATCCTCGGCTTGAACGTGAAGGCAGTGCAGGGAAAACAGTTTCCTCTGGAATGGACTGACACATCTGGGGGACTCTTGGAATGGTGGCACGACCCTGGAGTTCCTCTCGCCTTTCCTGTGGAGAGCGCCTCCTCTTGAGATGCGACGGGAACGCCGGGAATTCTTTCCCTACGAAACAGGGAAAGGATCCCTCATCTCGAGCTAGGATGCGGAAACGGGGCTCCCCTGGATGTGTGCGGGACCCTCGTGCTTCCTCTCGAGTGGAGACGGGTATGTCGGGGAACTTCTTGAGTTGTAGCAAGGGTGTGAAGGACCCTTTGGAAGTTACAGTGGTTAGATGTAATTAGCCTCGAGAAGCCTCAGCGGAAATGGGCCTCATCTCGCCTGGAGGGCAAAACCTCCTGGATTTTCTCGAGTTGTGGCAGGTGCTCTCGACTTACGACGGGGACCTCAGGGACCCGCTCTGGTGGCCTCAGGAAAGGCCAGACCCCATGCGAGTTCCTCGGGGGCCTCTCGGGATTCCTCTCCTGTCGATGCCGGGGCCTAAGACCTTGTGTGGATTCGGGGCCGGAACCTGAGGATTCCTCTCCAGTGCTGACATGGATCTTGGGGTACTTCTGGAGTCTCCCCAGGGGAGTCAGTCCTCGTCTCGAATGCGGGCATGCACTTGCGCTTTCCTGCAGAGCGGTAGCAGCAGTGTCACGCAGTCCGCCGCGTGGATCAAAGGATCTATGGTTTTCCCTCGAATCTTTCCCACGAGGCTTTCCCAGAAGGCTTTCCCACAGGTCGGTCCCACGTGCACACGTGGTGGGAGTCGATCCTCGGCTTGAACGTGAAGGCAGTGCAGGGAAAACAGGTTCCTCTGGAATGGACTGACACATCTGGGGGACTCCTGGAATGGTGGCACGACCCTAGATTTCCTCTCGCCTTTCCTGTGGAGAGCGCCTCCTCTTGAGATGCGACGGGAACGCCGGGAATTCTTTCCCTACGAAACAGTGAAAGGATCCCTCATCTCGAGCTAGGAGGCGGAAACGGGGCTCCCCTGGATGTGTGCGGGACCCTCGTGCTTCCTCTCGAGTGGAGACGGGTATGTCGGGGAACTTCTTGAGTTGCAGCAAGGGTGTGAAGGACCCTTTGGAAGTTCCAGTGGTTAGATGTGATTAGCCTCGAGAAGCCTCAGCGGAAATGGGCCTCATCTCGCCTGGAGGGCAAAACCTCCTGGATTTTCTCGAGTTGCGGCAGGTGCTCTCGACTTACGACGGGGACCTCAGGGACCCGCTCTGGTGGCCTCAGGAAAGGCCAGTCCCCATGCGAGTTCCTCGGGGGCCTCTCGGGATTCCTCTCCCGTCGATGCCGGGGCCTAAGACCTTGTGTGGAGTCGGGGCCGGAACATGAGGACTCCTCTCCAGTGCTGACATGGATCTTGGGTTACTTCTGGAGTCTCCCCAGTGGAGTCAGTCCTCGTCTCGAATGTGGGCATGCACTTGCGCTTTCCTCCAGAGCGGTTGCAGCAGTGTCACGCAGTCCGCCACGTGGATCAAAGGATCTATGGTTTTCCCTCGAGTCTTTCCCACGAGGCTTTCCCATCAGGCTTTCCCACAGGGCGGTCCCACGTGCATACGTGTTGGGAGTCGATCCTCGGCTTGAACGTGAAGGCAGTGCAGGGAAAACAGGTTCCTCTGGAATGGACTGACACATCTAGGGGACTCCTGGAATGGTGGCACGACCCTGGAGTTCCTCTCACCTTTCCTGTGGAGAGCGCCTCCTCTTGAGATGCGACCGGAACGCCGGGAATTCTTTCCCTACGAAACAGGGAATGGATCCCTCATCTCGAGCTAGGAGTCGGAAACGGGGCTCCCCTGGATGTGTGCGGGACCCTCGTGCTTCCTCTCAAGTGGAGACGGGTATGTCGGGGAACTTCGTGAGTTGCAGCAAGGGTGTGAAGGACCCTTTGGAAGTTCCAGTGGTTAGATGTGATTAGCCTCGAGAAGCCTCAGCGGAAATGGGCCTCATCTCGCCTGGAGGGCAAAACCTCCTGGATTTTCTCGAGTTGCGGCAGGTGCTCTCAACTTACGACGGGGACCTCAGGGACCCGCTCTGGTGGCCTCAGGAAAGGCCAGTCCCCATGCGAGTTCCTCGGGGGCCTCTCGGGATTCCTCTCCCGTCGATGCCGGGGCCTAAGACCTTGTGTGGAGTCGGGGCCGGAACCTGAGGATTCCTCTCCAGTGCTGACATGGATCTTGGGGTACTGCTGGAGTCTCCCCAGGGGAGTCAGTCCTCGTCTCGAATGCGGGCATGCACTTGCGCTTTCCTCCAGAGCGGTAGCAGCAGTGTCACGCAGTCCGCCGCGTGGATCAAAGGATCTATGGTTTTCCCTCGAGTCTTTCCCACGAGGCTTTCCCACCAGGCTTTCACACAGGGCGGTCCCACGTGCACACGTGGTGGGAGTCGATCCTCGGCTTGAACGTCAAGGCAGTGCAGGGAAAACAGGTTCCTCTGGAATGGACTGACACATCTGGGCGACTCTTGGAATGGTGGCACGACCCTGGAGTTCCTTACGCCTTTCCTGTGGAGAGCGCCTCCTCTTGAGATGCGACGGGAACGCCGGGAATTCTTTCCCTACGAAACAGGGAAAGGATCCCTCATCTCGAGCTAGGAGGCGGAAACGGGGCTCCCCTGGATGTGTGCGGGACCCTCGTGCTTCCTCTCGAGTGGAGACGGGTATGTCGGGAACTTCTTGAGTTGCAGCAAGGGTGTGAAGGACCCTTTGGAAGTTCCAGTGGTTAGATGTGATTAGCCTAGAGAAGCCTCAGCGGAAATGGGCCTCATCTCGCCTGGAGGGCCAAACCTCCTGGATTTTCTCGAGTTGCGGCAGGTGCTCTCGACTTACGACGGGGACCTCAGGGACCCGCTCTGGTGGCCTCAGGAAAGGCCAGTCCCCATGCGAGTTCCTCGGGGGCATCTCGGGATTCCTCTCCCGTCGATGCCGGGGCCTAAGACCTTGTGTGGAGTCGGGGCCGGAACCTGAGGATTCCTCTCCAGTGCTGACATGGATCTTGGGGTATTTCTGGAGTCTCCCTAGGGGAGTCAGTCCTCGTCTCGAATTCGGGCATGCACTAGCGCTTTCCTCCAGAGAGGTAGCAGCAGTGTCACGCAGTCCGCCGCGTGGATCAAAGGATCTATGGTTTTCCCTCGAGTCTTTCCCACGAGACTTTCCCACCAGGCTTTCCCACAGGGCTGTCCCACGTGCACACGTGTTGGGAGTGGATCCTCAACTTGAACGTCGAGGCAGTGCAGGGAAAACAGGTTCCTCTGGAATGGAATGACACATCTGGGGGACTCTTGGAATGGTGGCACGACCCTGGAGTTCCTCTCGCCTTTCCTGTGGAGAGCGCCTCCTCTTGAGATGCGACGGGAACGCCGGGAATTCTTTCCCTACGAAACAGGGAAAGGATCCCTCATCTCGAGCTAGGAGGCGGAAACGGGGCTCCCCTGGGTGTGTGCGGGACCCTCGTGCTTCCTCTCGAGTGGAGACGGGTATGTCGGGGAACTTCTTGAGTTGCAGCAAGGGTGTGAAGGACCCTTTGGAAGTTCCAGTGGTTAGATGTGATTAGCCTCGAGAAGCCTCAGCGGAAATGGGCCTCATCTCGCCTGGAGGGCAAAACCTCCTGGATTTTCTCGAGTTGCGGCAGGTGCTCTCGACGTACGACGGGGACCTCAGGGACCCGCTCTGGTGGCCTCAGGAAAGGCCAGTCCCCATGCGAGTTCCTCGGGGGCCTCTCGGGATTCCTCTCCCGTCGATGCCGGGGCCTAAGACCTTGTGTGGATTCGGGGCCGGAACCTGAGGATACCTCTCCAGTGCTGACATGGATCTTGGGGTACTTCTGGAGTCTCCCCAGGGGAGTCAGTGCTCGTCTCGAATGCGGGCATGCACTTGCGCTTTCCTCCAGAGCGGTAGCAGCAGTGTCACGCAGTCCGCCGCGTGGATCAAAGGATCTATGGTTTTCCCTCGAGTCTTTCCCATGAGGCTTTCCGACGAGGCTTTCCCACAGGGCGGTCCCACGTGCACACGTGGTGGGAGTCGATCCTCGGCTTGAACATGAAGGCAGTGCAGGGAAAACAGGTTCCTCTGGAATGGACTGACACATCTGGGGGACACTTGGAATGGTGGCACGACCCTGGAGTTCCTCTCGCCTTTCCTGTGGAGAGCGCCTCCTCTTGAGATGCGACGGGAACGCCGGGAATTCTTTCGCTACGAAACAGGGAAAGGATCCCTCATCTCGAGCTAGGAGGCGGAATCGGGGCTCCCCTGGATGTGTGCGGGACCCTCGTGCTTCCTCTCGAGTGGAGAAGTGTATGTCGGGAACTTCTTGAGTTGCAGTAAGGGTGTGAAGGACCCTTTGGAAGTTCCAGTGGTTAGATGTGATTAGCCTCGAGAAGCCTCAGCGGAAATGGGCCTCATCTCGCCTGGAGGGTAAAACCTCCTGGATTTTCTCGAGTTGCGGCAGGTGCTCTCGACTTACGACGGGGACCACAGGGACCCGCTCTGGTGGCCTCAGGAAAGGCCAGTCCCCATGCGAGTTCCTCGGGGGCCTCTCGGGATTCCTCTCCCGTCGATGCCGGGGCCTAAGACCTTGTGTGGAGTAGGGGCCAGAACCTGAGGATTCCTCTCCAGTGCTGACATGGATCTTGGGGTACTTCTGGAGTCTCCCCAGGGGAGTCAGTGCTCGTCTCGAATGCGGGCATGCACTTGCCCTTTCCTCCAGAGCGGTAGCAGCAGTGTCACGCAGTCCGCAGCGTGGATCAAAGGATCTATGGTTTTCCCTCGAGTCTTTCCCACGAGGCTTTCCCACGAGGCTTTCCCACATGCCGGTCCCACGTGCACACGTGGTGGGAGTCGATCCTCGGCTTGAACATGAAGGCAGAGCAGGGAAAACAGGTTCCTCTGGAATGGACTGACACATCTGGGGGACACTTGGAATGGTGGCACGACCCTGGAGTTCCTCTCGCCTTTCCTGTGGAGAGCGCCTCCTCTTGAGATGGAACGGGAACGCCGGGAATTCTTTCCCTACGAAACAGGGAAAGGATCCCTCATCTCGAGCTAGGAGGTGGAAACGGGGCTCCCCTGTATGTGTGCGGGACCCTCGTGCTTCCTCTCGTGTGGAGACGGGTATGTCGGGGAACTTCTTGAGTTGCAGCAAGGGTGTGAAGGACCCTTTGGAAGTTCCAGTGGTTAGATGTGATTAGCCTCGAGAAGCCTCAGCGGAAATGGGCCTCATCTCGCCTGGAGGGCAAAACCTCCTGGATTTTCTCGAGTTGCGGCAGGTGCTCTCGACTTACGACGGGGACCTCAGGGACCCGCTCTGGTGGCCTCAGGAAAGGCCAGTCCCCATGCGAGTTCCTCGGGGGCCTCTCAGGATTCCTCTCCCGTCGATGCCGGGGCCTAAGACCTTGTGTGGAGTCGGGGCCGGAACCTGAGGATTCCTCTAAAGTGCTGACATGGATCTTGGGGTACTTCTGGAGTCTCCCCAGGGGAGTCAGTCCTCGTCTCGAATGCGGGCATGCAATTGGCTTTCCTCCAGAGCGGTAGCAGCAGTGTCACGCAGTCTGCCGCGTGGATCAAAGGATCTATGGTTTTCCCTCGAGTCTTTCCCACGAGGCTTTCCCACCAGGCTTTCCCACAGGGCTGTCCCACGTGCACACGTGTTGGGAGTCGATCCTCGGCTTGAACGTCGAGGCAGTGCAGGGAAAACAGGTTCCCCTGGAATGGACTGACACATCTGGGGGACTCTTGGAATGGTGGCACGACCCTGGAGTTCCTCTCGCCTTTCCTGTGGAGAGCGCCTCCTCTTGAGATGCGACGGGAACGCCGGGAATTCTTTCCCTTCGAAACAGTGAAAGGATCCCTCATCTCGAGCTAGGAGGCGGAAACGGGGCTCCCCTGGATGTGTGCGGGACCCTCGTGCTTCCTCTCGAGTGGAGACGGGTATGTCGGGGAACTTCTTGAGTTGCAGCAAGGGTGTGAAGAACCCTTTGGAAGTTCCAGTGGTTAGATGTGATTAGCCTCGAGAAGCCTCAGCGGAAATGGGCCTCATCTCGCCTGGAGGGCAAAACCTCCTGGATTTTCTCGAGTTGCGGCAGGTGCTCTCGACTTACGACGGGGACGTCAGGGACCCGCTCTGGTGGCCTCAGGAAAGGCCAGTCCCCATGCGAGTTCCTCGGGGGCCTCTCGGGATTCCTCTCCCGTCGATGCCGGGGCCTAAGACCTTGTGTGGAGACGGGGCCGGAACCTGAGGATTAATCTCCAGTGCTGACATGGATCTTGGGGTACTGCTGGAGTCTCCCCAGGGGAGTCAGTGCTCGTCTCGAATGCGGGCATGCACTTGCGCTTTCCTCCAGAGCGGTAGCAGCAGTGTCACGCAGTCTGCCGCGAGGATCAAAGGATCTATGGGTTTCCCTCGAGTCTTTCCCACGAGGCTTTCCCACGAGGCTTTCCCACAGGGCTGTCCCACGTGCACACGTGGTGGGATTCGATCCTCGGCTTGAACGTGAAGGCAGTGCAGGGAAAAGAGTTTCCTCTGGAATGGACTGACACATCTGGGGGACTCTTGGAATGGTGGCACGACCCTGGAGTTCCTCTCGCCTTTCCTGTGGAGAGCGCCTCCTCTTGAGATGCGACGGGAACGCCGGGAATTCTTTCCCTACGAAACAGGGAAAGGATCCCTCATCTCGAGCTAGGATGCGGAAACGGGGCTCCCCTGGATGTGTGCGGGACCCTCGTGCTTCCTCTCGAGTGGAGACGGGTATGTCGGGGAACTTCTTGAGTTGTAGCAAGGGTGTGAAGGACCCTTTGGAAGTTCCAGTGGTTAGATGTGATTAGCCTCGAGAAGCCTCAGCGGAAATGGGCCTCATCTCGCCTGGAGGGCAAAACCTCCTGGATTTTCTCGAGTTGTGGCAGGTGCTCTCGACTTACGACGGGGACCTCAGGGACCCGCTCTGGTGGCCTCAGGAAAGGCCAGACCCCATGCGAGTTCCTCGGGGGCCTCTCGGGATTCCTCTCCTGTCGATGCCGGGGCCTAAGACCTTGTGTTGATTCGGGGCCGGAACCTGAGGATTCCTCTCCAGTGCTGACATGGATCTTGGGGTACTTCTGGAGTCTCCCCAGGTGAGTCAGTCCTCGTCTCGAATGCGGGCATGCACTTGCGCTTTCCTGCAGAGCGGTAGCAGCAGTGTCACGCAGTCCGCCGCGTGGATCAAAGGATCTATGGTTTTCCCTCGAATCTTTCCCAGGAGGCTTTCCCAGAAGGCTTTCCCACAGGTCGGTCCCACGTGCACACGTGGTGGGAGTCGATCCTCGGCTTGAACGTGAAGGCAGTGCAGGGAAAACAGGTTCCTCTGGAATGGACTGACACATCTGGGGGACTCCTGGAATGGTGGCACGACCCTAGATTTCCTCTCGCCTTTCCTGTGGAGAGCGCCTCCTCTTGAGATGCGACGGGAACGCCGGGAATTCTTTCCCTACGAAACAGTGAAAGGATCCCTCATCTCGAGCTAGGAGGCGGAAACGGGGCTCCCCTGGATGTGTGCGGGACCCTCGTGCTTCCTCTCGAGTGGAGACGGGTATGTCGGGGAACTTCTTGAGTTGCAGCAAGGGTGTGAAGGACCCTTTGGAAGTTCCAGTGGTTAGATGTGATTAGCCTCGAGAAGCCTCAGCGGAAATGGGCCTCATCTCGCCTGGAGGGCAAAACCTCCTGGATTTTCTCGAGTTGCGGCAGGTGCTCTCGACTTACGACGGGGACCTCAGGGACCCGCTCTGGTGGCCTCAGGAAAGGCCAGTCCCCATGCGAGTTCCTCGGGGGCCTCTCGGGATTCCTCTCCCGTCGATGCCGGGGCCTAAGACCTTGTGTGGAGTCGGGGCCGGAACATGAGGACTCCTCTCCAGTGCTGACATGGATCTTGGGTTACTTCTGGAGTCTCCCCAGTGGAGTCAGTCCTCGTCTCGAATGTGGGCATGCACTTGCGCTTTCCTCCAGAGCGGTTGCAGCAGTGTCACGCAGTCCGCCACGTGGATCAAAGAATCTATGGTTTTCCCTCGAGTCTTTCCCACGAGGCTTTCCCATCAGGCTTTCCCACAGGGCGGTCCCACGTGCATACGTGTTGGGAGTCGATCCTCGGCTTGAACGTGAAGGCAGTGCAGGGAAAACAGGTTCCTCTGGAATGGACTGACACATCTAGGGGACTCCTGGAATGGTGGCACGACCCTGGAGTTCCTCTCACCTTTCCTGTGGAGAGCGCCTCCTCTTGAGATGCGACCGGAACGCCGGGAATTCTTTCCCTACGAAACAGGGAATGGATCCCTCATCTCGAGCTAGGAGTCGGAAACGGGGCTCCCCTGGATGTGTGCGGGACCCTCATGCTTCCTCTCGAGTGGAGACGGGTATGTCGGGGAACTTCGTGAGTTGCAGCAAGGGTGTGAAGGACCCTTTGGAAGTTCCAGTGGTTAGATGTGATTAGCCTCGAGAAGCCTCAGCGGAAATGGGCCTCATCTCGCCTGGAGGGCAAAACCTCCTGGATTTTCTCGAGTTGCGGCAGGTGCTCTCAACTTACGACGGGGACCTCAGGGACCCGCTCTGGTGGCCTCAGGAAAGGCCAGTCCCCATGCGAGTTCCTCGGGGGCCTCTCGGGATTCCTCTCCCGTCGATGCCGGGGCCTAAGACCTTGTGTGGAGTCGGGGCCGGAACCTGAGGATTCCTCTCCAGTGCTGACATGGATCTTGGGGTACTGCTGGAGTCTCCCCAGGGGAGTCAGTCCTCGTCTCGAATGCGGGCATGCACTTGCGCTTTCCTCCAGAGCGGTAGCAGCAGTGTCACGCAGTCCGCCGCGTGGATCAAAGGATCTATGGTTTTCCCTCGAGTCTTTCCCACGAGGCTTTCCCACCAGGCTTTCACACAGGGCGGTCCCACGTGCACACGTGGTGGGAGTCGATCCTCGGCTTGAACGTCAAGGCAGTGCAGGGAAAACAGGTTCCTCTGGAATGGACTGACACATCTGGGCGACTCTTGGAATGGTGGCACGACCCTGGAGTTCCTTACGCCTTTCCTGTGGAGAGCGCCTCCTCTTGAGATGCGACGGGAACGCCGGGAATTCTTTCCCTACGAAACAGGGAAAGGATCCCTCATCTCGAGCTAGGAGGCGGAAACGGGGCTCCCCTGGATGTGTGCGGGACCCTCGTGCTTCCTCTCGAGTGGAGACGGGTATGTCGGGAACTTCTTGAGTTGCAGCAAGGGTGTGAAGGACCCTTTGGAAGTTCCAGTGGTTAGATGTGATTAGCCTAGAGAAGCCTCAGCGGAAATGGGCCTCATCTCGCCTGGAGGGCCAAACCTCCTGGATTTTCTCGAGTTGCGGCAGGTGCTCTCGACTTACGACGGGGACCTCAGGGACCCGCTCTGGTGGCCTCAGGAAAGGCCAGTCCCCATGCGAGTTCCTCGGGGGCATCTCGGGATTCCTCTCCCGTCGATGCCGGGGCCTAAGACCTTGTGTGGAGTCGGGGCCGGAACCTGAGGATTCCTCTCCAGTGCTGACATGGATCTTGGGGTATTTCTGGAGTCTCCCTAGGGGAGTCAGTCCTCGTCTCGAATGCGGGCATGCACTTGCGCTTTCCTCCAGAGAGGTAGCAGTAGTGTCACGCAGTCCGCCGCGTGGATCAAAGGATCTATGGTTTTCCCTCGAGTCTTTCCCACGAGACTTTCCCACCAGGCTTTCCCACAGGGCTGTCCCACGTGCACACGTGTTGGGAGTGGATCCTCAACTTGAACGTCGAGGCAGTGCAGGGAAAACAGGTTCCTCTGGAATGGAATGACACATCTGGGGGACTCTTGGAATGGTGGCACGACCCTGGAGTTCCTCTCGCCTTTCCTGTGGAGAGCGCCTCCTCTTGAGATGCGACGGGAACGCCGGGAATTCTTTCCCTACGAAACAGGGAAAGGATCCCTCATCTCGAGCTAGGAGGCGGAAACGGGGCTCCCCTGGGTGTGTGCGGGACCCTCGTGCTTCCTCTCTAGTGGAGACGGGTATGTCGGGGAACTTCTTGAGTTGCAGCAAGGGTGTGAAGGACCCTTTGGAAGTTCCAGTGGTTAGATGTGATTAGCCTCGAGAAGCCTCAGCGGAAATGGGCCTCATCTCGCCTGGAGGGCAAAACCTCCTGGATTTTCTCGAGTTGCGGCAGGTGCTCTCGACGTACGACGGGGACCTCAGGGACCCGCTCTGGTGGCCTCAGGAAAGGCCAGTCCCCATGCGAGTTCCTCGGGGGCCTCTCGGGATTCCTCTCCCGTCGATGCCGGGGCCTAAGACCTTGTGTGGATTCGGGGCCGGAACCTGAGGATACCTCTCCAGTGCTGACATGGATCTTGGGGTACTTCTGGAGTCTCCCCAGGGGAGTCAGTGCTCGTCTCGAATGCGGGCATGCACTTGCGCTTTCCTCCAGAGCGGTAGCAGCAGTGTCACGCAGTCCGCCGCGTGGATCAAAGGATCTATGGTTTTCCCTCGAGTCTTTCCCATGAGGCTTTCCGACGAGGCTTTCCCACAGGGCGGTCCCACGTGCACACGTGTTGGGAGTCGATCCTCGGCTTGAACATGAAGGCAGTGCAGGGAAAACAGGTTCCTCTGGAATGGACTGACACATCTGGGGGACACTTGGAATGGTGGCACGACCCTGGAGTTCCTCTCGCCTTTCCTGTGGAGAGCGCCTCCTCTTGAGATGCGACGGGAACGCCGGGAATTCTTTCGCTACGAAACAGGGAAAGGATCCCTCATCTCGAGCTAGGAGGCGGAATCGGGGCTCCCCTGGATGTGTGCGGGACCCTCGTGCTTCCTCTCGAGTGGAGAAGTGTATGTCGGGAACTTCTTGAGTTGCAGTAAGGGTGTGAAGGACCCTTTGGAAGTTCCAGTGGTTAGATGTGATTAGCCTCGAGAAGCCTCAGCGGAAATGGGCCTCATCTCGCCTGGAGGGTAAAACCTCCTGGATTTTCTCGAGTTGCGGCAGGTGCTCTCGACTTACGACGGGGACCACAGGGACCCGCTCTGGTGGCCTCAGGAAAGGCCAGTCCCCATGCGAGTTCCTCGGGGGCCTCTCGGGATTCCTCTCCCGTCGATGCCGGGGCCTAAGACCTTGTGTGGAGTAGGGGCCAGAACCTGAGGATTCCTCTCCAGTGCTGACATGGATCTTGGGGTACTTCTGGAGTCTCCCCAGGGGAGTCAGTGCTCGTCTCGAATGCGGGCATGCACTTGCCCTTTCCTCCAGAGCGGTAGCAGCAGTGTCACGCAGTCCGCAGCGTGGATCAAAGGATCTATGGTTTTCCCTCGAGTCTTTCCCACGAGGCTTTCCCACGAGGCTTTCCCACATGCCGGTCCCACGTGCACACGTGGTGGGAGTCGATCCTCGGCTTGAACATGAAGGCAGAGCAGGGAAAACAGGTTCCTCTGGAATGGACTGACACATCTGGGGGACACTTGGAATGGTGGCACGACCCTGGAGTTCCTCTCGCCTTTCCTGTGGAGAGCGCCTCCTCTTGAGATGGAACGGGAACGCCGGGAATTCTTTCCCTACGAAACAGGGAAAGGATCCCTCATCTCGAGCTAGGAGGTGGAAACGGGGCTCCCCTGTATGTGTGCGGGACCCTCGTGCTTCCTCTCGTGTGGAGACGGGTATGTCGGGGAACTTCTTGAGTTGCAGCAAGGGTGTGAAGGACCCTTTGGAAGTTCCAGTGGTTAGATGTGATTAGCCTCGAGAAGCCTCAGCGGAAATGGGCCTCATCTCGCCTGGAGGGCAAAACCTCCTGGATTTTCTCGAGTTGCGGCAGGTGCTCTCGACTTACGACGGGGACCTCAGGGACCCGCTCTGGTGGCCTCAGGAAAGGCCAGTCCCCATGCGAGTTCCTCGGGGGCCTCTCAGGATTCCTCTCCCGTCGATGCCGGGGCCTAAGACCTTGTGTGGAGTCGGGGCCGGAACCTGAGGATTCCTCTAAAGTGCTGACATGGATCTTGGGGTACTTCTGGAGTCTCCCCAGGGGAGTCAGTGCTCGTCTCGGATGCGGGCATGCACTTGCGCTTTCCTCCAGAGCGGTAGCAGCAGTGTCACGCAGTCCGCCGCGTGGATCAAAGAATCTATGGTTTTCCCTCGAGTCTTTCCCACGAGGCTTTCCCACCAGGCTTTCACACAGGGCGGTCCCACGTGCACACGTGGTGGGAGTCGATCCTCGGCTTGAACGTGAAGGCAGTGCAGGGAAAACAGGTTCCTCTGGAATGGACTGACACATCTGGGGGACTCCTGGAATGGTGGCACGACCCTGGAGTTCCTCTCGCCTTTCCTGTGGAGAGCGCCTCCTCTTGAGATGCGACGGGAACGCCGGGAATTCTTTCCCTACGAAACAGGGAATGGATCCCTCATCTCGAGCTAGGAGTCGGAAACGGGGCTCCCCTGGATGTGTGCGGGACCCTCGTGCTTCCTCTCGAGTGGAGACGGGTATGTCGGGGAAATTCTTGAGTTGCAGCAAGGGTGTGAAGGACCCTTTGGAAGTTCCAGAGGTTAGATGTGATTACCCTGGAGAAGCCTCAGCGGAAATGGGCCTCATCTCGCCTGGAGGGCAAAACCTCCTGAATTTTCTCGAGTTGCGGCAGGTGCTCTCGACTTACGACGGGGACCTCAGGGACCCGCTCTGGTGGCCTCAGGAAAGGCCAGTCCCCATGCGAGTTCCTCGGGGGCCTCTCGGGATTCCTCTCCCGTCGATGCCGGGGCCTAAGACCTTGTGTGGAGTCGGGGCCGGAACATGAGGACTCCTCTCCAGTGCTGACATGGATCTTGGGTTACTTCTGGAGTCTCCCCAGTGGAGTCAGTCCTCGTCTCGAATGTGGGCATGCACTTGCGCTTTCCTCCAGAGCGGTTGCAGCAGTGTCACGCAGTCCGCCACGTGGATCAAAGGATCTATGGTTTTCCCTCGAGTCTTTCCCACGAGGCTTTCCCATCAGGCTTTCCCACAGGGCGGTCCCACGTGCATACGTGTTGGGAGTCGATCCTCGGCTTGAACGTGAAGGCAGTGCAGGGAAAACAGGTTCCTCTGGAATGGACTGACACATCTAGGGGACTCCTGGAATGGTGGCACGACCCTGGAGTTCCTCTCACCTTTCCTGTGGAGAGCGCCTCCTCTTGAGATGCGACCGGAACGCCGGGAATTCTTTCCCTACGAAACAGGGAATGGATCCCTCATCTCGAGCTAGGAGTCGGAAACGGGGCTCCCCTGGATGTGTGCGGGACCCTCGTGCTTCCTCTCAAGTGGAGACGGGTATGTCGGGGAACTTCGTGAGTTGCAGCAAGGGTGTGAAGGACCCTTTGGAAGTTCCAGTGGTTAGATGTGATTAGCCTCGAGAAGCCTCAGCGGAAATGGGCCTCATCTCGCCTGGAGGGCAAAACCTCCTGGATTTTCTCGAGTTGCGGCAGGTGCTCTCAATTTACGACGGGGACCTCAGGGACCCGCTCTGGTGGCCTCAGGAAAGGCCAGTCCCCATGCGAGTTCCTCGGGGGCCTCTCGGGATTCCTCTCCCGTCGATGCCGGGGCCTAAGACCTTGTGTGGAGTCGGGGCCGGAACCTGAGGATTCCTCTCCAGTGCTGACATGGATCTTGGGGTACTGCTGGAGTCTCCCCAGGGGAGTCAGTCCTCGTCTCGAATGCGGGCATGCACTTGCGCTTTCCTCCAGAGCGGTAGCAGCAGTGTCACGCAGTCCGCCGCGTGGATCAAAGGATCTATGGTTTTCCCTCGAGTCTTTCCCACGAGGCTTTCCCACCAGGCTTTCACACAGGGCGGTCCCACGTGCACACGTGGTGGGAGTCGATCCTCGGCTTGAACGTCAAGGCAGTGCAGGGAAAACAGGTTCCTCTGGAATGGACTGACACATCTGGGCGACTCTTGGAATGGTGGCACGACCCTGGAGTTCCTTACGCCTTTCCTGTGGAGAGCGCCTCCTCTTGAGATGCGACGGGAACGCCGGGAATTCTTTCCCTACGAAACAGGGAAAGGATCCCTCATCTCGAGCTAGGAGGCGGAAACGGGGCTCCCCTGGATGTGTGCGGGACCCTCGTGCTTCCTCTCGAGTGGAGACGGGTATGTCGGGAACTTCTTGAGTTGCAGCAAGGGTGTGAAGGACCCTTTGGAAGTTCCAGTGGTTAGATGTGATTAGCCTCGAGAAGCCTCAGCGGAAATGGGCCTCATCTCGCCTGGAGGGCCAAACCTCCTGGATTTTCTCGAGTTGCGGCAGGTGCTCTCGACTTACGACGGGGACCTCAGGGACCCGCTCTGGTGGCCTCAGGAAAGGCCAGTCCCCATGCGAGTTCCTCGGGGGCATCTCGGGATTCCTCTCCCGTCGATGCCGGGGCCTAAGACCTTGTGTGGAGTCGGGGCCGGAACCTGAGGATTCCTCTCCAGTGCTGACATGGATCTTGGGGTATTTCTGGAGTCTCCCTAGGGGAGTCAGTCCTCGTCTCGAATGCGGGCATGCACTTGCGCTTTCCTCCAGAGAGGTAGCAGCAGTGTCACGCAGTCCGCCGCGTGGATCAAAGGATCTATGGTTTTCCCTCGAGTCTTTCCCACGAGACTTTCCCACCAGGCTTTCCCACAGGGCTGTCCCACGTGCACACGTGTTGGGAGTGGATCCTCAACTTGAACGTCGAGGCAGTGCAGGGAAAACAGGTTCCTCTGGAATGGAATGACACATCTGGGGGACTCTTGGAATGGTGGCACGACCCTGGAGTTCCTCTCGCCTTTCCTGTGGAGAGCGCCTCCTCTTGAGATGCGACGGGAACGCCGGGAATTCTTTCCCTACGAAACAGGGAAAGGATCCCTCATCTCGAGCTAGGAGGCGGAAACGGGGCTCCCCTGGGTGTGTGCGGGACCCTCGTGCTTCCTCTCGAGTGGAGACGGGTATGTCGGGGAACTTCTTGAGTTGCAGCAAGGGTGTGAAGGACCCTTTGGAAGTTCCAGTGGTTAGATGTGATTAGCCTCGAGAAGCCTCAGCGGAAATGGGCCTCATCTCGCCTGGAGGGCAAAACCTCCTGGATTTTCTCGAGTTGCGGCAGGTGCTCTCGACGTACGACGGGGACCTCAGGGACCCGCTCTGGTGGCCTCAGGAAAGGCCAGTCCCCATGCGAGTTCCTCGGGGGCCTCTCGGGATTCCTCTCCCGTCGATGCCGGGGCCTAAGACCTTGTGTGGATTCGGGGCCGGAACCTGAGGATACCTCTCCAGTGCTGACATGGATCTTGGGGTACTTCTGGAGTCTCCCCAGGGGAGTCAGTGCTCGTCTCGAATGCGGGCATGCACTTGCGCTTTCCTCCAGAGCGGTAGCAGCAGTGTCACGCAGTCCGCCGCGTGGATCAAAGGATCTATGGTTTTCCCTCGAGTCTTTCCCATGAGGCTTTCCGACGAGGCTTTCCCACAGGGCGGTCCCACGTGCACACGTGGTGGGAGTCGATCCTCGGCTTGAACATGAAGGCAGTGCAGGGAAAACAGGTTCCTCTGGAATGGACTGACACATCTGGGGGACACTTGGAATGGTGGCACGACCCTGGAGTTCCTCTCGCCTTTCCTGTGGAGAGCGCCTCCTCTTGAGATGCGACGGGAACGCCGGGAATTCTTTCGCTACGAAACAGGGAAAGGATCCCTCATCTCGAGCTAGGAGGCGGAATCGGGGCTCCCCTGGATGTGTGCGGGACCCTCGTGCTTCCTCTCGAGTGGAGAAGTGTATGTCGGGAACTTCTTGAGTTGCAGTAAGGGTGTGAAGGACCCTTTGGAAGTTCCAGTGGTTAGATGTGATTAGCCTCGAGAAGCCTCAGCGGAAATGGGCCTCATCTCGCCTGGAGGGTAAAACCTCCTGGATTTTCTCGAGTTGCGGCAGGTGCTCTCGACTTACGACGGGGACCACAGGGACCCGCTCTGGTGGCCTCAGGAAAGGCCAGTCCCCATGCGAGTTCCTCGGGGGCCTCTCGGGATTCCTCTCCCGTCGATGCCGGGGCCTAAGACCTTGTGTGGAGTAGGGGCCAGAACCTGAGGATTCCTCTCCAGTGCTGACATGGATCTTGGGGTACTTCTGGAGTCTCCCCAGGGGAGTCAGTGCTCGTCTCGAATGCGGGCATGCACTTGCCCTTTCCTCCAGAGCGGTAGCAGCAGTGTCACGCAGTCCGCAGCGTGGATCAAAGGATCTATGGTTTTCCCTCGAGTCTTTCCCACGAGGCTTTCCCACGAGGCTTTCCCACATGCCGGTCCCACGTGCACACGTGGTGGGAGTCGATCCTCGGCTTGAACATGAAGGCAGAGCAGGGAAAACAGGTTCCTCTGGAATGGACTGACACATCTGGGGGACACTTGGAATGGTGGCACGACCCTGGAGTTCCTCTCGCCTTTCCTGTGGAGAGCGCCTCCTCTTGAGATGGAACGGGAACGCCGGGAATTCTTTCCCTACGAAACAGGGAAAGGATCCCTCATCTCGAGCTAGGAGGTGGAAACGGGGCTCCCCTGTATGTGTGCGGGACCCTCGTGCTTCCTCTCGTGTGGAGACGGGTATGTCGGGGAACTTCTTGAGTTGCAGCAAGGGTGTGAAGGACCCTTTGGAAGTTCCAGTGGTTAGATGTGATTAGCCTCGAGAAGCCTCAGCGGAAATGGGCCTCATCTCGCCTGGAGGGCAAAACCTCCTGGATTTTCTCGAGTTGCGGCAGGTGCTCTCAACTTACGACGGGGACCTCAGGGACCCGCTCTGGTGGCCTCAGGAAAGGCCAGTCCCCATGCGAGTTCCTCGGGGGCCTCTCAGGATTCCTCTCCCGTCGATGCCGGGGCCTAAGACCTTGTGTGGAGTCGGGGCCGGAACCTGAGGATTCCTCTAAAGTGCTGACATGGATCTTGGGGTACTTCTGGAGTCTCCCCAGGGGAGTCAGTGCTCGTCTCGGATGCGGGCATGCACTTGCGCTTTCCTCCAGAGCGGTAGCAGCAGTGTCACGCAGTCCGCCGCGTGGATCAAAGAATCTATGGTTTTCCCTCGAGTCTTTCCCACGAGGCTTTCCCACCAGGCTTTCACACAGGGCGGTCCCACGTGCACACGTGGTGGGAGTCGATCCTCGGCTTGAACGTGAAGGCAGTGCAGGGAAAACAGGTTCCTCTGGAATGGACTGACACATCTGGGGGACTCCTGGAATGGTGGCACGACCCTGGAGTTCCTCTCGCCTTTCCTGTGGAGAGCGCCTCCTCTTGAGATGCGACGGGAACGCCGGGAATTCTTTCCCTACGAAACAGGGAATGGATCCCTCATCTCGAGCTAGGAGTCGGAAACGGGGCTCCCCTGGATGTGTGCGGGACCCTCGTGCTTCCTCTCGAGTGGAGACGGGTATGTCGGGGAACTTCTTGAGTTGCAGCAAGGGTGTGAAGGACCCTTTGGAAGTTCCAGTGGTTAGATGTGATTACCCTGGAGAAGCCTCAGCGGAAATGGGCCTCATCTCGCCTGGAGGGCAAAACCTCCTGAATTTTCTCGAGTTGCGGCAGGTGCTCTCGACTTACGACGGGGACCTCAGGGACCCGCTCTGGTGGCCTCAGGAAAGGCCAGTCCCCATGCGAGTTCCTCGGGGGCCTCTCGGGATTCCTCTCCCGTCGATGCCGGGGCCTAAGACCTTGTGTGGAGTCGGGGCCGGAACATGAGGACTCCTCTCCAGTGCTGACATGGATCTTGGGTTACTTCTGGAGTCTCCCCAGTGGAGTCAGTCCTCGTCTCGAATGTGGGCATGCACTTGCGCTTTCCTCCAGAGCGGTTGCAGCAGTGTCACGCAGTCCGCCACGTGGATCAAAGGATCTATGGTTTTCCCTCGAGTCTTTCCCACGAGGCTTTCCCATCAGGCTTTCCCACAGGGCGGTCCCACGTGCATACGTGTTGGGAGTCGATCCTCGGCTTGAACGTGAAGGCAGTGCAGGGAAAACAGGTTCCTCTGGAATGGACTGACACATCTAGGGGACTCCTGGAATGGTGGCACGACCCTGGAGTTCCTCTCACCTTTCCTGTGGAGAGCGCCTCCTCTTGAGATGCGACCGGAACGCCGGGAATTCTTTCCCTACGAAACAGGGAATGGATCCCTCATCTCGAGCTAGGAGTCGGAAACGGGGCTCCCCTGGATGTGTGCGGGACCCTCGTGCTTCCTCTCAAGTGGAGACGGGTATGTCGGGGAACTTCGTGAGTTGCAGCAAGGGTGTGAAGGACCCTTTGGAAGTTCCAGTGGTTAGATGTGATTAGCCTCGAGAAGCCTCAGCGGAAATGGGCCTCATCTCGCCTGGAGGGCAAAACCTCCTGGATTTTCTCGAGTTGCGGCAGGTGCTCTCAACTTACGACGGGGACCTCAGGGACCCGCTCTGGTGGCCTCAGGAAAGGCCAGTCCCCATGCGAGTTCCTCGGGGGCCTCTCGGATTCCTCTCCCGTCGATGCCGGGGCCTAAGACCTTGTGTGGAGTCGGGGCCGGAACCTGAGGATTCCTCTCCAGTGCTGACATGGATCTTGGGGTACTGCTGGAGTCTCCCCAGGGGAGTCAGTCCTCGTCTCGAATGCGGGCATGCACTTGCGCTTTCCTCCAGAGCGGTAGCAGCAGTGTCACGCAGTCCGCCGCGTGGATCAAAGGATCTATGGTTTTCCCTCGAGTCTTTCCCACGAGGCTTTCCCACCAGGCTTTCACACAGGGCGGTCCCACGTGCACACGTGGTGGGAGTCGATCCTCGGCTTGAACGTCAAGGCAGTGCAGGGAAAACAGGTTCCTCTGGAATGGACTGACACATCTGGGCGACTCTTGGAATGGTGGCACGACCCTGGAGTTCCTTACGCCTTTCCTGTGGAGAGCGCCTCCTCTTGAGATGCGACGGGAACGCCGGGAATTCTTTCCCTACGAAACAGGGAAAGGATCCCTCATCTCGAGCTAGGAGGCGGAAACGGGGCTCCCCTGGATGTGTGCGGGACCCTCGTGCTTCCTCTCGAGTGGAGACGGGTATGTCGGGAACTTCTTGAGTTGCAGCAAGGGTGTGAAGGACCCTTTGGAAGTTCCAGTGGTTAGATGTGATTAGCCTAGAGAAGCCTCAGCGGAAATGGGCCTCATCTCGCCTGGAGGGCCAAACCTCCTGGATTTTCTCGAGTTGCGGCAGGTGCTCTCGACTTACGACGGGGACCTCAGGGACCCGCTCTGGTGGCCTCAGGAAAGGCCAGTCCCCATGCGAGTTCCTCGGGGGCATCTCAGGATTCCTCTCCCTTCGATGCCGGGGCCTAAGACCTTGTGTGGAGTCGGGGCCGGAACCTGAGGATTCCTCTCCAGTGCTGACATGGATCTTGGGGTATTTCTGGAGTCTCCCTAGGGGAGTCAGTCCTCGTCTCGAATGCGGGCATGCACTTGCGCTTTCCTCCAGAGAGGTAGCAGCAGTGTCACGCAGTCCGCCGCGTGGATCAAAGGATCTATGGTTTTCCCTCGAGTCTTTCCCACGAGACTTTCCCACCAGGCTTTCCCACAGGGCTGTCCCACGTGCACACGTGTTGGGAGTGGATCCTCAACTTGAACGTCGAGGCAGTGCAGGGAAAACAGGTTCCTCTGGAATGGAATGACACATCTGGGGGACTCTTGGAATGGTGGCACGACCCTGGAGTTCCTCTCGCCTTTCCTGTGGAGAGCGCCTCCTCTTGAGATGCGACGGGAACGCCGGGAATTCTTTCCCTACGAAACAGGGAAAGGATCCCTCATCTCGAGCTAGGAGGCGGAAACGGGGCTCCCCTGGGTGTGTGCGGGACCCTCGTGCTTCCTCTCGAGTGGAGACGGGTATGTCGGGGAACTTCTTGAGTTGCAGCAAGGGTGTGAAGGACCCTTTGGAAGTTCCAGTGGTTAGATGTGATTAGCCTCGAGAAGCCTCAGCGGAAATGGGCCTCATCTCGCCTGGAGGGCAAAACCTCCTGGATTTTCTCGAGTTGCGGCAGGTGCTCTCGACTTACGACGGGGACCTCAGGGACCCGCTCTGGTGGCCTCAGGAAAGGCCAGTCCCCATGCGAGTTCCTCGGGGGCCTCTCGGGATTCCTCTCCCGTCGATGCCGGGGCCTAAGACCTTGTGTGGATTCGGGGCCGGAACCTGAGGATACCTCTCCAGTGCTGACATGGATCTTGGGGTACTTCTGGAGTCTCCCCAGGGGAGTCAGTGCTCGTCTCGAATGCGGGCATGCACTTGCGCTTTCCTCCAGAGCGGTAGCAGCAGTGTCACGCAGTCCGCCGCGTGGATCAAAGGATCTATGGTTTTCCCTCGAGTCTTTCCCATGAGGCTTTCCGACGAGGCTTTCCCACAGGGCGGTCCCACGTGCACACGTTGTGGGAGTCGATCCTCGGCTTGAACATGAAGGCAGTGCAGGGAAAACAGGTTCCTCTGGAATGGACTGACACATCTGGGGGACACTTGGAATGGTGGCACGACCCTGGAGTTCCTCTCGCCTTTCCTGTGGAGAGCGCCTCCTCTTGAGATGCGACGGGAACGCCGGGAATTCTTTCGCTACGAAACAGGGAAAGGATCCCTCATCTCGAGCTAGGAGGCGGAATCGGGGCTCCCCTGGATGTGTGCGGGACCCTCGTGCTTCCTCTCGAGTGGAGAAGTGTATGTCGGGAACTTCTTGAGTTGCAGTAAGGGTGTGAAGGACCCTTTGGAAGTTCCAGTGGTTAGATGTGATTAGCCTCGAGAAGCCTCAGCGGAAATGGGCCTCATCTCGCCTGGAGGGTAAAACCTCCTGGATTTTCTCGAGTTGCGGCAGGTGCTCTCGACTTACGACGGGGACCACAGGGACCCGCTCTGGTGGCCTCAGGAAAGGCCAGTCCCCATGCGAGTTCCTCGGGGGCCTCTCGGGATTCCTCTCCCGTCGATGCCGGGGCCTAAGACCTTGTGTGGAGTAGGGGCCAGAACCTGAGGATTCCTCTCCAGTGCTGACATGGATCTTGGGGTACTTCTGGAGTCTCCCCAGGGGAGTCAGTGCTCGTCTCGAATGCGGGCATGCACTTGCCCTTTCCTCCAGAGCGGTAGCAGCAGTGTCACGCAGTCCGCAGCGTGGATCAAAGGATCTATGGTTTTCCCTCGAGTCTTTCCCACGAGGCTTTCCCACGAGGCTTTCCCACATGCCGGTCCCACGTGCACACGTGGTGGGAGTCGATCCTCGGCTTGAACATGAAGGCAGAGCAGGGAAAACAGGTTCCTCTGGAATGGACTGACACATCTGGGGGACACTTGGAATGGTGGCATGACCCTGGAGTTCCTCTCGCCTTTCCTGTGGAGAGCGCCTCCTCTTGAGATGGAACGGGAACGCCGGGAATTCTTTCCCTACGAAACAGGGAAAGGATCCCTCATCTCGAGCTAGGAGGTGGAAACGGGGCTCCCCTGTATGTGTGCGGGACCCTCGTGCTTCCTCTCGTGTGGAGACGGGTATGTCGGGGAACTTCTTGAGTTGCAGCAAGGGTGTGAAGGACCCTTTGGAAGTTCCAGTGGTTAGATGTGATTAGCCTCGAGAAGCCTCAGCGGAAATGGGCCTCATCTCGCCTGGAGGGCAAAACCTCCTGGATTTTCTCGAGTTGCGGCAGGTGCTCTCAACTTACGACGGGGACCTCAGGGACACGCTCTGGTGGCCTCAGGAAAGGCCAGTCCCCATGCGAGTTCCTCGGGGGCCTCTCAGGATTCCTCTCCCGTCGATGCCGGGGCCTAAGACCTTGTGTGGAGTCGGGGCCGGAACCTGAGGATTCCTCTCCAGTGCTGACATGGATCTTGGGGTACTTCTGGAGTCTCCCCAGGGGAGTCAGTCCTCGTCTCAAATGCGGGCATGCACTTGCGCTTTCCTCCAGAGCGGTAGCAGCAGTGTCACGCAGTCCGCCGCGTGGATCAAAGGATCTATGGTTTTCCCTCGAGTCTTTCCCACGAGGCTTTCCGACGAGGCTTTCCCACAGGGCTGTCCCACGTGCACACGTTGTGGGAGTCGATCCTCGGCTTGAACGTGAAGGCAGTGCAGGGAAAACAGGTTCCTCTGGAATGGACTGACACATCTGGGGGACTCTTGGAATGGTGGCACGACCCTGGAGTTCCTCTCGCCTTTCCTGTGGAGAGCGCCTCCTCTTGAGATGCGACGGGAAACCCGGGAATTCTTTCCCTACGAAACAGGGAAAGGATCCCTCATCTTGAGCTAGGAGGCGGAAACGGGGCTCCCCTGGATGTGTGCGGGACCCTCGTGCTTCCTCTCGAGTGGAGACGGGTATGTCGGGGAACTTCTTGAGTTGCAGCAAGGGTGTGAAGGACCCTTTGGAAGTTCCAGTGGTTAGATGTGATTGGCCTCGAGAAGCCTCAGCGGAAATGGGCCTCATCTCGCCTGGAGGGCAAAACCTCCTGTATTTTCTCGAGTTGCGGCAGGTGCACTCGACTTACGACGGGGACCTCAGGGACCCGCTCTGGTGGCCTCAGGAAAGGCCAGTCCCCATGCGAGTTCCTCGGGGGCCTCTCGGGATTCCTCTCCCGTCGATGCCGGGGCCTAAGACCTTGTGTGGAGTCGGGGCCGGAAACTGAGAATTCCTCTCCAGTGCTGACATGGATCTTGGGGTACTTCTGGAGTCTCCCCAGGGGAGTCAGTCCTCGTCTCGAATGCGGGCATGCACTTGGCTTTCCTCCAGAGCGGTAGCAGCAGTGTCACGCAGTCCGCCGCGTGGATCAAAGATCTATGGTGTTCCCTCGAGTCTTTCCCACGAGGCTTTCCCACAGGGGTGTCCCACGTGCACACGTGGTGGGAGTCGATCCTCGGCTTGAACGTCAAGGCAGTGCAGGGAAAGCAGGTTCCTCTGGAATGGACTGTCACATCTGGGGGACTCTTGGAATGGCGACACGACCCTGGAGTTCCTTTCGCCTTTCCTGTGGAGATCGCCACCTCTTGAGATGCGACGGGAACGCCGGGAATTCTTTCCCTATGAAACAGGGAAAGGATCCGTCATCTGGAGCTAGGAGGCGGAAACGGGGCTCCCCTGGATGTGTGCGGGACCCTCGTGCTTCCTCTCGAGTGGAGACGGGTATGTCGGGGAACTTCTTGAGTTGCAGCAAGGGTGTGAAGGACCCTTTGGAAGTTCCTGTGGTTAGATGTGATTTGCCTCGAGAAGCCTCAGCGGAAATGGGCCTCATCTCGCCTGGAGGGCAAAACCTCCTGGATTTTCTCGAGTTGCGGCAGGTGCTCTCGACTTACGACGGGGACTTCAGGGACCCTCTCTTGTGGCCTCAGGAAAGGCCAGTCCCCATGCGAGTTCCTAGGGGGCCTCTCGGGATTCCTCTCCCGTCTATGCCGGGGCCTAAGACCTTGTGTGGAGTCGGGGCCGGAAACTGAAGATTCCTCTCCAGTGCTGACATGGATCTTGGGGTACTTCTGGAGTCTTCCCAGGGGAGTCAGTCCTCGTCTCGAATGCGGGCATGCACTTGCGCTTTCCTCCAGAGCGGTAGCACGAGTGTCACACAGTCCGCCGCGTGGATCAAAGGATCTATGGTTTTCCCTGGAGTCTTCCCCACGAGGCTTTCCCACGAGGCTTTCCCACAGGGCTGTCCCACGTGCACACGTGGTGGGAGTCGATCCTCGGCTTGAACGTCAAGGCAGTGCAGGGAAAACAGGTTCCTCTGGAATGGACTGACACATCTGGGGGACTCTTGGAATGGTGGCACGACCCTGGAGTTCCTCTCGCCTTTCCTGTGGAGAGCGCCTCCTCTTGAGATGCGACGGGAACGCTGGGAATTCTTTCCCTACGAAACAGGGAAAGGATCCCTCATCTCGAGCTAGGAGGCGGAATCGGGGCTCCCCTGGATGTGTGCGGGACCCCACGTGATTCCTCTCGAGTGGAGACGGGTATGTCGGGGAACTTCTTGAGTTGCAGCAAGGGTGTGAATGACCCTTAGGAAGTCCCAGTGGTCAGATGTGATTAGCCTCAAGAAGCCTCAGCGGAAATGGGCCTCATCTCGCCTGGAGGGCAAAACCTCCTGGATTTTCTCGAGTTGCGGCAGGTGCTCTCGACTTACGACGGGGACCTCAGGGACCCGCTCTGGTGGCCTCAGGAAAGGCCAGTCCCCATGCTAGTTCCTCGGGGGCCTCTCGGGATTCCTCTCCCGTCGATGCCGGGGCCTAAGACCTTGTGTGGAGTCGGGGCCGGAACCTGAGGATTCCTCTCCAGTGCTGACATGGATCTTGGGGTACTT
This sequence comes from Ovis canadensis, assembly GCF_042477335.2. NCBI lineage: Eukaryota > Metazoa > Chordata > Mammalia > Artiodactyla > Bovidae > Ovis > Ovis canadensis. The sequence goes on from NC_091257.1 coordinate 14,331,995, forward strand.
GTGGAGTCTCCCCAGGGGAGTCAGTGCTCGTCTCGAATGCGGGCATGCACTTGCATTTTCCTCCAGAGCGGTAGAAGCAGTGTCATGCAGTCCGCCGCGTGGATCAAAGGATCTATGGTTTTCCCTCGAGTCTTTCCAACGAGGCGTTCCCACGAGGCTTTCCAACAGGGCAGCCCCACGTGCACACGTGCTGGGAGTCGATCCTCGGCTTGAACGTCAAGGCAGTGCAGGGAAAACAGGTTCCTCTGGAATGGACTGACACATCTGGGGGACTCTTGGAATGGTGGCACGACCCTGGAGTTCCTCTCGCCTTTCCTGTGGAGAGCGCCTCCTCTTGAGATGCGACGGGAACGCCGGGAATTCTTTCCCTACGAAACAGGGAAAGGATCCCTCATCTCGAGCTAGGAGGCGGAAACGGGGCTCCCCTGGATGTGTGCGGGACCCTCGTGCTTCCTCTCGAGTGGAGACGGTATGTCGGGGAACTTCTTGAGTTGCAGCAAGGGAGTGAAAGACCCTTTGGAAGTTCCAGTGGTTAGATGTGATTAGCCTCGAGAAGCCTCAGCGGAAATGGGCCTCATCTCGCCTGGAGGGCAAAACCTCCTGGATTTTCTCGAGTTGCGGCAGGTGCTCTCGACTTACGACGGGGACATCAGGGACCCGCTCTGGTGGCCTCAGGAAAGGCCAGTCCCCATGCTAGTTCCTCGGGGCCTCTCGGGATTCCTCTTCCATCGATGCCGGGGCCTAAGTCCTTGTGTGGAGTCAGGGCTGGAACCTGAGGATTCCTCACCAGTGCTGACATGGATCTTGGGGTACTTTTGGAGTCTCCCCAGGGGAGTCAGTGCTCGTCTCGGATGCGGGCATGCACATGCGCTTTCCGCCAGAGCAGCAGCAGCAGTGTCACGCAGTCCGCCGCGTGGATCAAAGGATCTATGGTTTTCCCTCGAGTCTTTCCCACGAGGCTTTCCCACGAGGCTTTCCCACAGGGCTGTCCCACGTGCACACGTGGTGGGAGTCGATCCTCGGCTTGAACGTCAAGGCAGTGCAGGGAAAGCAGGTTCCTCTGGAATGGACTGTCACATCTGGGGGACTCTTGGAATGGTGACAAGACCCTGGAGTTCCTCTCGCCTTTCCTGTGGAGAGCGCCTCCTCTTGAGATGCGACGGGAACACCGGGAATTCTTTCCCTATGAAACAGGGAAAGGATCCGTCATCTGGAGCTAGGAGGCGGAAACGGGGCTCCCCTGGATGTGTGCGGGACCCTCGTGCTTCCTCTCGAGTGGAGACGGGTATGTCGGGGAACTTCTTGAGTTGCAGCAAGGGTGTGAAGGACCCTTTGGAAGTTCCTGTGGTTAGATGTGATTAGCCTCGAGAAGCCTCAGCGGAAATGGGCCTCATCTCGCCTGGAGGGCAACACCTCCTGGAATTCTCGAGTTGCGGCAGGTGCTCTCGACTTACGACGGGGACTTCAGGGACCCTCTCTGGTGGCCTCAGGAAAGGCCAGTCCCCATGCGAGTTCCTAGGGGGCCTCTCGGGATTCCTCTCCCGTCTATGCCGGGGCCTAAGACCTTGTGTGGAGTCGGGGCCGGAAACTGAAGATTCCTCTCCAGTGCTGACATGGATCTTGGGGTACTTCTGGAGTCTTCCCAGGGGAGTCAGTCCTCGTCTCGAATGCGGGCATGCACTTGCGCTTTCCTCCAGAGCGGTAGCACGAGTGTCACCCAGTCCGCCGCGTGGATCAAAGGATCTATGGTTTTCCCTGGAGTCTTCCCCACGAGGCTTTCCCACGAGGCTTTCCCACAGGGCTGTCCCACGTGCACACGTGGTGGGAGTCGATCCTCGGCTTGAACGTCAAGGCAGTGAAGGGAAAACAGGTTCCTCTGGAATGGACTGTCACATCTGGGGGACTCTTGGAATGGTGGCACGACCCTGGAGTTCCTCTCGCCTTTCCTGTGGAGAGCGCCTCCTCTTGAGATGCGACGGGAACGCTGGGAATTCTTTCCCTACGAAACAGGGAATGGATCCCTCATCTCGAGCTAGGAGGCGGAATCGGGGCTCCCCTGGATGTGTGCGGGACCCCACGTGATTCCTCTCGAGTGGAGACGGGTATGTCGGGGAACTTCTTGAGTTGCAGGAAGGGAGTGAAAGACCCTTTGGAAGTTCCAGTGGTTAGATGTGATTAGCCTCGAGAAGCCTCAGCGGAAATGGGACTCATCTCGCCTGGAGGGCAAAACCTCCTGGATTTTCTCGAGTTGCGGCAGGTGCTCTCGACTTACGACGGGGACATCAGGGACCCGCTCTGGTGGCCTCAGGAAAGGCCAGTCCCCATGCTAGTTCCTCGGGGCCTCTCGGGATTCCTCTCCCATCGATGCCGGGGCCTAAGTCCTTGTGTGGAGTCAGGGCCGGAACCTGAGGATTCCTCTCCAGTGCTGACATGGATCTTGGGGTACTTGTGGAGTCTCCCCAGGGGAGTCAGTGCTCGTCTCGAATGCGGGCATGCACTTGCATTTTCCTCCAGAGCGGTAGAAGCAGTGTCATGCAGTCCGCCGCGTGGATCAAAGGATCTATGGTTTTCCCTCGAGTCTTTCCAACGAGGCGTTCCCACGAGGCTTTCCAACAGGGCAGCCCCACGTGCACACGTGCTGGGAGTCGATCCTCGGCTTGAACGTCAAGGCAGTGCAGGGAAAACAGGTTCCTCTGGAATGGACTGACACATCTGGGGGACTCTTGGAATGGTGGCACGACCGTGGAGTTCCTCTCGCCTTTCCTGTGGAGAGCGCCTCCTCTTGAGATGCGACGGGAACGCCGGGAATTCTTTCCCTACGAAACCGGGAAAGGATCCCTCATCTCGAGCTAGGAGGCGGAAACGGGGCTCCCCTGGATGTGTGCGGGACCCTCGTGCTTCCTCTCGAGTGGAGACGGTATGTCGGGGAACTTCTTGAGTTGCAGCAAGGGAGTGAAAGACCCTTTGGAAGTTCCAGTGGTTAGATGTGATTAGCCTCGAGAAGCCTCAGCGGAAATGGGCCTCATCTCGCCTGGAGGGCAAAACCTCCTGGATTTTCTCGAGTTGCGGCAGGTGCTCTCGACTTACGACGGGGACATCAGGGACCCGCTCTGGTGGCCTCAGGAAAGGCCAGTCCCCATGCTAGTTCCTCGGGGCCTCTCGGGATTCCTCTCCCATCGATGCCGGGGCCTAAGTCCTTGTGTGGAGTCAGGGCCGGAACCTGAGGATTCCTCACCAGTGCTGACATGGATCTTGGGGTACTTCTGGAGTCTCCCCAGGGGAGTCAGTGCTCGTCTCGAATGCGGGCATTCACTTGCGCTTTCCGCCAGAGCAGCAGCAGCAGTGTCACGCAGTCCGCCGCGAGGATCAAAGGATCTATGGTTTTCCCTCGAGTCTTTCCCAGGAGGCTTTCCCACGAGGCTTTCCCACAGGGCTGTCCCACGTGCACACGTGGTGGGAGTCGATCCTCGGCTTGAACGTCAAGGCAGTGCAGGGAAAGCAGGTTCCTCTGGAATGGACTGACACATCTGGGGGACTCTTGGAATGGTGGCACGACCCTGGAGTTCCTCTCGCCTTTCCTGTGGAGAGCGCCTCCTCTTGAGATGCGACGGGATCGCTGGGAATTCTTTCCCTACGAAACAGGGAAAGGATCCCTCATCTCAAGCTAGGAGGCGGAAACGGGGCTCCCCTGGATGTGTGCGGGACCCTCGTGCTTCCTCTCGAGTGGAGACGGGTATGTCGGGAACTTCTTGAGTTGCAGCAAGGGTGTGAAGGACCCTTTGGAAGTTCCAGTGGTTAGATGTGATTAGCCTCGAGAAGCTTCAGCGGAAATGGGCCTCATCTCGCCTGGAGGGCAAAACCTCCTGGATTTTCTCGAGTTGCGGCAGGTGCTCTCGACTTACGACGGGGACCTCAGGGACCCGCTCTGGTGGCCTCAGGAAAGGCCAGTGCCCTTGCGAGTTCCTCGGGGGCCTCTCGGGATTCCTCTCCCATCCATGCCGGGGCCTAAGACCTTGTGTGGAGTCGGGGCCGGAACCTGAGGATTCCTCTCCAGTGCTGACATGGATCTTGGGGTACTTCTGGAGTCTCCCCAGGGGAGTCAGTGCTCGTCTCGAATGCGGCCTGCACTTGCGCTTTCCTCCAGAGCGGTAGCAGCAGTGTCAGTCAGTCCGCCGCGTGGATCAAAGGATCTATGTTTTTCCCTTGAGTCTTTCCCACGAGGCTTTCCCACGAGGCTTTCCCACAGGGCTGTCCCACGTGTACACGTAGGGGGAGTCGATCCTCGGCTTGAACGTCAAGGCAGTGCAGGGAAAACAGGTTCCTCTGTAATGGACTGACACATCTGGGGGACTCTTGGAATGGTAGCACGACCCTGGAGTTCCTCTCGCCTTTCCTGTGGAGAGCGCCTCCTCTTGAGATGCGACGGGAACGCCGGGAATTCTTTCCCTACGAAACAGGGAAAGGATCCCTCATCTCGAGTTCGGAGGCGGAAACGGGGCTCCCCTGGATGTGTGCGGGACCCTCGTGCTTCCTCTCGACTGGAGACAGGTATGTCGGGGAACTTCTTGAGTTGCAGCAAGGGTGTGAAGGACCCTTTGGAAGTTCCAGTGGTTAGATGTGATTAGCCTCGAGAAGCCTCAGCGAAAATGGGCCTCATCTCGGCTGGAGGGCAAAACCTCCTGGATTTTCTCGATTTCCGGCAGGTGCTCTCGACTTACGACTGGGACCACAGGGACCCGCTCTGGTGGCCTCAGGAAAGGCCAGTCCGCATGCGAGTTCCTCGGGGGCCTCTCGGGATTCCTCTGCCGTCGATGCCGGGGCCTAAGACCTTGTGTGGAGTCGGGGCTGGAACCTGAGGATTCCTCTCCAGTGATGACATGGATCTTGGGGTACTTCTGGAGTCTCCCCAGGGGAGTCAGTCCTCGTCTCGATTGCGAGCATGCACTTGCGCTTTCCTCCAGAGCGGTAGCAGCAGTGTCCCGCAGTCCGCCGCGTTGATCAAAGGATCTATGGTTTTCCCTCGAGTCTTTCCCACGAGGCTTTCCCACGAGGCTTTCCCACAGGGCTGCCCCACGTGCACACGAGCTGGGAGTCGATCCTCGGCTTGAAGGTCAAGGCAGTGCAGGGAAAACAGGTTCCTCTGGAATGGACTGACACATCTGGGGGACTCTTGGAATGGTGGCACGACCCTGGAGTTCCTCTCGCCTTTCCTGTGGAGAGCGCCTCCTCTTGAAATGCGACGTTAACGCCGGGAATTCTTTCCCTACGAAACAGGGAAAGGATCCTTCATCTCAAGCTAGGAGGCGGAAACGGGGCCCCCTGGATGTGTGCGGGACCCCACGTGCTTCCTCTCGAGTGGAGACGGGTATATCGGGGAACTTCTTGAGTTGCAGCAAGGGTGTGAAGGACCCTTTGGAAGTTCCAGTGGTTAGATGTGATTAGCCTCGAGAAGCCTCAGCGGAAATGGGTCTCATCTCGCCTGGAGGGAAAACCTCCTGGATTTTCTCGAGTTGCGGCAGGTGTTCTCGACTTTCGACGGGGACATCAGGGACCCGCTCTGGTGGCCTCAGGAAAGGCCAGTCCCCATGCTAGTTCCTCGGGGCCTCTCGGGATTCCTCTCCCATCGATGCCGGGGCCTAAGTCCTTGTGTGGAGTCAGGGCCGGAACCTGAGGATTCCTCACCAGTGCTGACATGGATCTTGGGGTACTTCTGGAGTCTCCCCAGGGGAGTCAGTGCTCGTCTCGAATGCGGGCATTCACTTGCGCTTTCCGCCAGAGCAGCAGCAGCAGTGTCACGCAGTCCGCCGCGTGGATCAAAGGATCTATGGTTTTCCCTCGAGTCTTTCCCAGGAGGCTTTCCCACGAGGCTTTCCCACAGGGCTGTCCCACGTGCACACGTGGTGGGAGTCGATCCTCGGCTTGAACGTCAAGGCAGTGCAGGGAAAGCAGGTTCCTCTGGAATGGACTGACACATCTGGGGGACTCTTGGAATGGTGGCACGACCCTGGAGTTCCTCTCGCCTTTCCTGTGGAGAGCGCCTCCTCTTGAGATGCGACGGGATCGCTGGGAATTCTTTCCCTACGAAACAGGGAAAGGATCCCTCATCTCAAGCTAGGAGGCGGAAACGGGGCTCCCCTGGATGTGTGCGGGACCCTCGTGCTTCCTCTCGAGTGGAGACGGGTATGTCGGGAACTTCTTGAGTTGCAGCAAGGGTGTGAAGGACCCTTTGGAAGTTCCAGTGGTTAGATGTGATTAGCCTCGAGAAGCTTCAGCGGAAATGGGCCTCATCTCGCCTGGAGGGCAAAACCTCCTGGATTTTCTCGAGTTGCGGCAGGTGCTCTCGACTTACGACGGGGACCTCAGGGACCCGCTCTGGTGGCCTCAGGAAAGGCCAGTGCCCTTGCGAGTTCCTCGGGGGCCTCTCGGGATTCCTCTCCCATCCATGCCGGGGCCTAAGACCTTGTGTGGAGTCGGGGCCGGAACCTGAGGATTCCTCTCCAGTGCTGACATGGATCTTGGGGTACTTCTGGAGTCTCCCCAGGGGAGTCAGTGCTCGTCTCGAATGCGGCCTGCACTTGCGCTTTCCTCCAGAGCGGTATCAGCAGTGTCAGTCAGTCCGCCGCGTGGATCAAAGGATCTATGTTTTTCCCTTGAGTCTTTCCCACGAGGCTTTCCCACGAGGCTTTCCCACAGGGCTGTCCCACGTGTACACGTAGGGGGAGTCGATCCTCGGCTTGAACGTCAAGGCAGTGCAGGGAAAACAGGTTCCTCTGTAATGGACTGACACATCTGGGGGACTCTTGGAATGGTAGCACGACCCTGGAGTTCCTCTCGCCTTTCCTGTGGAGAGCGCCTCCTCTTGAGATGCGACGGGAACGCCGGGAATTCTTTCCCTACGAAACAGGGAAAGGATCCCTCATCTCGAGTTCGGAGGCGGAAACGGGGCTCCCCTGGATGTGTGCGGGACCCTCGTGCTTCCTCTCGACTGGAGACAGGTATGTCGGGGAACTTCTTGAGTTGCAGCAAGGGTGTGAAGGACCCTTTGGAAGTTCCAGTGGTTAGATGTGATTAGCCTCGAGAAGCCTCAGCGAAAATGGGCCTCATCTCGGCTGGAGGGCAAAACCTCCTGGATTTTCTCGATTTCCGGCAGGTGCTCTCGACTTACGACTGGGACCACAGGGACCCGCTCTGGTGGCCTCAGGAAAGGCCAGTCCGCATGCGAGTTCCTCGGGGGCCTCTCGGGATTCCTCTGCCGTCGATGCCGGGGCCTAAGACCTTGTGTGGAGTCGGGGCTGGAACCTGAGGATTCCTCTCCAGTGATGACATGGATCTTGGGGTACTTCTGGAGTCTCCCCAGGGGAGTCAGTCCTCGTCTCGATTGCGAGCATGCACTTGCGCTTTCCTCCAGAGCGGTAGCAGCAGTGTCCCGCAGTCCGCCGCGTTGATCAAAGGATCTATGGTTTTCCCTCGAGTCTTTCCCACGAGGCTTTCCCACGAGGCTTTCCCACAGGGCTGCCCCACGTGCACACGAGCTGGGAGTCGATCCTCGGCTTGAAGGTCAAGGCAGTGCAGGGAAAACAGGTTCCTCTGGAATGGACTGACACATCTGGGGGACTCTTGGAATGGTGGCACGACCCTGGAGTTCCTCTCGCCTTTCCTGTGGAGAGCGCCTCCTCTTGAAATGCGACGTTAACGCCGGGAATTCTTTCCCTACGAAACAGGGAAAGGATCCTTCATCTCAAGCTAGGAGGCGGAAACGGGGCCCCCTGGATGTGTGCGGGACCCCACGTGCTTCCTCTCGAGTGGAGACGGGTATGTCGGGGAACTTCTTGAGTTGCAGCAAGGGTGCGAAGGACCCTTTGGAAGTTCCAGTGGTTAGATGTGATTAGCCTCGAGAAGCCTCAGCGGAAATGGGTCTCATCTCGCCTGGAGGGAAAACCTCCTGGATTTTCTCGAGTTGCGGCAGGTGTTCTCGACTTTCGACGGGGACCTCAGGGACACGCTGTGCTGGCCTCAGGAAAGGCCAGTCCCCATGCGAGGTCCTCGGGGGCCTCTCGGGATTCCTCTGCCGTCGATGCCGGGGCCTAAGACCTTGTGTGGAGTCGGGGCCGGAACCTGAGGATTCCTCTCCAGTGCTGACATGGATCTTGGGGTACTTCTGGAGTCTCCCCAGGGGAGTCAGTCCTCGTCTCGAATGCGGGCATGCACTTGCGCTTTCCTCCAGAGCGGTAGCAGCAGTGTCACACAGTCCGCCGCGTGGATCAAAGGATCTATGTTTTTCCCTCGAGTCTTTCCCACCAAGCTTTCCCACGAGGCTTTCCCACAGGGCTGCCCCACGTGCACACGTGCTGAGAGTCGATCCTCGGCTTGAACGTCAAGGCAGTGCAGGGAAAACAGGTTCCTCTGGAATGGACTGACACATCTGGGGGACTCTTGGAATGGTGGCACGACCCTGGAGTTCCTCTCGCCTTTCCTGTGGAGAGCACCTCCTCTTGAGATGCGACGGGAACGCCGAGAATTCTTTTCCTACGAAACAGGGAAAGGATCCCTCATCTCGAGCTAGGAGGCGGAAACGGGGCTCCCCTGGATGTGTGCGGGACCCTCGTGCTTCCTCTCGAGTGGAGACGGGTATGTCGGGGAACTTCTTGAGTTGTAGCAAGGGTGTGAAGGACCCTTTGGAAGTTCCAGTGGTTAGATGTGATTAGCCTCGAGAAGCCTCAGCCGAAATGGGCCTCATCTCGCCTGGAGGGCAAATCCTCCTGGATTTTCTCGAGTTGCGGCCGGTGCTCTCGACTTACGACGGGGACCTCAGGGACCCGCTCTGGTGGCCTCAGGCAATGCCAGTCCCCATGCGAGTTCCTCGGGGGCCTCTCGGGATTCCTCTCCCGTCGATGCCGGGGCCTAAGACCTTGTGTGGAGTCGGGGCCGGAACCTGAGGATTCCTCTCCAGTGATGACATGGATCTTGGGGTACTTCTGGAGTCTCCCCAGTGGCGTCAGTCCTCGTCTCGAATGCGAGTATGCACTTGCGCTTTCCTCCAGAGCGGTAGCAGCAGTGTCCCGCAGTCCGCCGCGTGGATCAAAGGATCTATGGTTTTCCCTCGAGTCTTTCCCAGGAGGCTTTCCCACGAGGTTTTCCCACAGGGCTGTCCCACGTGCACACGTGGGGGGAGTCGATCCTCGGCTTGAACGTCAAGGCAGTGCAGGGAAAACAGGTTCCTCTGGAATGGACTGACACATCTGGGGGACTCTTGGAATGGTGGCACGACCCTGGAGTTCCTCTCGCCTTTCCTGTGGAGAGCGCCTCCTCTTGAGATGCGACGGGAACGCCGGGAATTCTTTCCCTACGAAACAGGGAAAGGATCCCTCATCTCTAGCTAGGAGGCGGAAACGGGGCTCCCCTGGATGTGTGCGGGACCCTCATGCTTCCTCTCGAGTGGAGACGGGTATGTCGGGGAACTTCTTGAGTTGCAGCAAGGGTGTGAAGGACCCTTTGGAAGTTCCAGTGGTTAGATGTGATTAGCCTCGAGAAGCCTCAGCGGAAATGGGCCTCATCTCGCCTGGAGGGCAAAACCTCCTGGATTTTCTCGAGTTGCGGCAGGTGCTCTCGACTTAAGACAGGGACCTCAGGGACCCGCTCTGGTGGCTCAGGAAGGGCCAGTCCCCATGCGAGTTCCTCGGGGGCCTCTCGGGATTCCTATCCCGTCGTTGCCGGGGCCTAAGACCTTGTGTGGAGTTGGGGCCGGAATCTGAGGATTCCTCTCCAGTGCTGACATGGATCTTGGGGTACTTCTGGAGTCTCCCCAGGGAAGTCAGTGCTCGTCTCAAATGCGGGCATGCACTTGGGCTTTCCTCCAGAGCGGTAGCAGCAGTGTCACGCAGTCCGCCGCGTGGATCAAAGGATCTTTGGTTTTCCCTCGAGTCTTTCCCACGAGGCTTTCCCACGAGGCTTTCCCACAGGGCTGTCCCACGTGCACACGTGGTGGGAGTCGATCCTCGGCTTGAACGTAAAGGCAGTGCAGGGAAAACAGGTTCCTCTGGAATGGACTGACACATCTGGCGGACTCTTGGAATTGTGGCACGACCCTGGAGTTCCTCTCGCCTTTCCTGTGGAGAGCGCCTCCTCTTGAGATGCGACGGGAACGCCGGGAATTCTTTCCCTACGAAACAGGGAAAGGATCCCTCATCTCGAGCTAGGAGGCGGAAACGGGGCTCCCCTGGATGTGTGAGGGACCCTCGTGCTTCCTCTCGAGTGGAGACGGGTATGTCGGGAACATCTTGAGTTGCAGCAAGGGTGTGAAGGACCCTTTGGAAGTTCCAGTTGTTAGATGTGATTAGCCTCGAGAAGCCTCAGCGGAAATGGGCCTCATCTCGCCTGGAGGGCAAAACCTCCTGGATTTTCTCGAGTTGCGGGAAGTGCTCTCGACTTACGACGGGGACCTCAGGGACCCGCTCTGGTGGCCTCAGGAAAGGCCAGTCCCCATGCGAGTTTCTCGGGGGCCTCTCGGGATTCCTCTCCCGTCGATGCCAGGGCCCAAGACCTTGTGTGGAGTCGGGGCCGGAACCTGAGGATTCCTCTCCAGTGCTGACATGGATCTTGGGGTACTTCTGGAGTCTCCCCAGGGGAGTCAGTCCTCGTCTCGAATGCGGGCATGCACTTGCGCTTTCCTCCAGAGCGGTAGCAGCAGTGTCACACAGTCCGCCGCGTGGATCAAAGGATCTTTGTTTTTCCCTCGAGTCTTTCCCACCAAGCTTTCCCACGAGGCTTTCCCACAGGGCTGCCCCACGTGCACACGTGCTGAGAGTCGATCCTCGGCTTGAACGTCAAGGCAGTGCAGGGAAAACAGGTTCCTCTGGAATGGACTGACACATCTGGGGGACTCTTGGAATGGTGGCACGACCCTGGAGTTCCTCTCGCCTTTCCTGTGGAGAGCACCTCCTCTTGAGATGCGACGGGAACGCCGAGAATTCTTTTCCTACGAAACAGGGAAAGGATCCCTCATCTCGAGCTAGGAGGCGGAAACGGGGCTCCCCTGGATGTGTGCGGGACCCTCGTGCTTCCTCTCGAGTGGAGACGTGTATGTCAGGGAACTTCTTGAGTTGCAGCAAGGGTGTGAAGGACCCTTTGGAAGTTCCAGTGGTTAGATGTGATTAGCCTAGAGAAGCCTCAGCGGAAATGGGCCTCATCTCGCCTGGAGGGCAAAACCTCCTGGATTTTCTCGAGTTGTGGCAGGTGCGCTCGACTTACGACAGGGACCTCAGGGACCCGCTCTGGTGGCCTCAGGAAAGGCCAGTCCCCATGTGAGTTCCTCAGGGGCCTGTCGGGATTCCTCTCCCGTCGATGCCGGGGCCTAAGACCTTGTGTGGAGTCGGGGCAGGAACCTGAGGATTCCTCTCCAGTGCTGACATGGATCTTGGGGTACTTCTGGTTTCTCCCCAGGGAAGTCAGTGCTCGTCTCGAATGCGGGCATGCACTTGCGCTTTCCTCCAGAGCGGTAGCAGCAGTGTCATGCAGTCCGCCGCATGGATCAAAGGATCTATGGTTTTCCCTCGAGTCTTTCCCACGAGGCTTTCCCACAAGGCTTTCCCACAGGGCTGTCCCACGTGCACACGTGGTGGGAGTCGATCCTCGGCTTGAACGTCAAGGCAGTGCAGGGAAAACAAGTTCCTCTGGAATGGACTGACACATCTGAGGGACTCTTGGAATGGTGGCAAGACCCTGGAGTTCCTCTCTTCTTTCCTGTGGAGAGCGCCTCCTCTTGAGATGCGACGGTAAAGCCGGGAGTTCTTTCCCTACGAAACAGGGAAAGGATCCCTCATCTCGAGCTAGGAGGCGGAAACGGGGCTCACCTGGATGTGTGCGGGACCCTCGTGCTTCCTCTCGAGGGGAGACGGGTATGTCGGGGAACTTCTTGAGTTGCAGCAAGGGTGTGAAGGACCCTTTGGAAGTTCCAGTGGTTAGATGTGATTAGCCTCGAGAAGCCTCAGCGAAAATGGGCCTCATCTCGCCTGGAGGGCAAAACCTCCTGGATTTTCTCGAGTTGCGGCAGGTGCTCTCGACTTACGACGGAGACCACAGGGACCCGCTCTGGTGGCCTCAGGAAAGGCCAGTCCCCATGCGAGTTCCTTGGGGGCCTCTCGGGATTCCTCTGCCATCGATGCCGGGGCCTAAGACCTTGTGTGAAGGTGGGGCCGGAACCTGAGGATTCCTCTCCATTGCTGACATGGATCTTGAGATACTTCTGGAGTCTCCCCAGGGGAGTCAGTGCTCATCTCAAATGCGGGCATGCACTTGCGCTTTCCTCCAGAGCGGTAGCAGCAGTGTCATGCAGTCTGCCAAGTCGATCAAAGAATCTATGCTTTTCCCTCGAGTCTTTCCCACGAGGCTTTCCCACGAGGCTTTCCCACAGGGCTGTCCCACGTGCACACGTGGTGAGAGTCGATTCTCGGCTTGAACGTCAAGGCAGTGCAGGGAAAACAGGTTCCTCTGGAATGGACTGACACATCTGGGGGACTCTTGGAATGGTGGCACGACCCTGGAGTTCCTCTCGCCTTTCCTGTGGAGAGCGCCTCCTCTTGAGATGCGACGGGAACGCCAGGAATTCTTTCCCTACGAAACAGGGAAAGGATCCCTCATCTCGAGGTAGGAGGCGGAAACGGGGCTCCCCTGGATGTGTGCGGGACCCTCGTGCTTCCTCTCGAGTGGAGACGGGTATGTCGGGAACTTCTTGAGTTGCAGCAAGGGTGTGAACGACCCTTTGTAAGTTCCAGTGGTTAGATGTGATTAGCCTCGAGAAGCCTCAGCGGAAATGGGTCTCATCTCGCCTGGAGGGAAAAACCTCCTGGATTTTCTCGAGTTGCGGCAGGTGCTCTCGACTTACGACGGGGACCTCAGGGACCCGCTCTGGTGGCCTCAGGAAAGGCCAGTCCTCACGCGAGTTCTTCGGGGGCCTGTCGGGATTCCTCTCCCGTCGATGCCGGGGCCTAAGACCATGTGTGGAGTCGGGGCCGGACCCTGAGGATTCCTCTCCAGTGCTGACATGGATCTTGGGGTACTTCTGGAGTCTCCCCAGGGAAGTCAGTGCTCGTCTCGAATGCGGGCATGCACTTGCGCTTTCCTCCAGAGCGGTAGCAGCAGTGTCACGCAGTCCGCCGCGTGGATCAAAGGATCTATGGTTTTCCCTCGAGTCTTTCCCACGAGGCTTTCCCACGAGGCTTTCTCACAGGGCTGTCCCACGTGCACACGTGGTGGTAGTCGATCCTCGGCTTGAACGTCAAGGCAGTCCAGGGAAAACAGGTTCCTCTGGAATGGACTGACACATCTGGGGGACTCTTGGAATGGTGGCACGACCCTGGAGTTCCTCTCGCCTTTCCTGTGGAGAGCGCCTCCTCTTGAGATGCGACGGGAACGCCGGGAAATCTTTCCCTACGAAACAGGGAAAGGATCCCTCATCTCGAGCTAGGAGGCGGAAACGGGGCTCCCCTGGATGTGTGCGGGACCCTCGTGCTTCCTCTCGAGTGGAGACGGGTATGTCGGGAACTTCTTGAGTTGCAGCAAGGGTGTGAAGGACCCTTTGGAAGTTCCAGTGGTTAGATGTGATTAGCCTCGAGAAGCCTCAGCGGAAATGGGCCTCATCTCGCCTGGAGGGCAAAACCTCCTGGATTTTCTCGAGTTGCGGCAGGTGCTCTCGACTTACGACGGGGACCTCAGGGACCCGCTCTGGTGGCCTCAGGAAAGGCCAGTCCCCATGCGAGTTCCTCGGGGGCCTCTCGGGATTCCTCTCCCGTCGATGCCGGGGGCTAAGACCTTGTGTGGAGTCGGGGCCGGAACCTGAGGATACCTCTCCAAGGCTGACATGAATCTTGGGGTACTTCTGGAGTCTCCCCAAGGGAGTCAGTGCTCGTCTCGAATGCGGTCTTGCACTTGCGCTTTCCTCCAGAGCGGTAGCAGCAGTGTCACGCAGTCCGCCACGTGGATCAAAGGATCTATGGTTTTCCCTCGAGTCTTTCCCACGAGGCTTTCCCACGAGGCTTTCCCACAGGGCTGTCCCACGTGCACACGTGGTGGGAGTCGATCCTCGGCTTGAACGTCATGGCAGTGCAGGGAAAACAGGTTCCTCTGGAATGGACTGACACATCTGGGGGACTCTTGGAATGGTGGCACGACCCTGGAGTTCCTCTCGCCTTTCCTGTGGAGAGCGCCTCCTCTTGAGATGCGACGGGAACGCCGGGAATTCTTTCCCTAGGAAACAGGGAAAGGATCCCTCATCTCGAGCTAGGAGGCGGAAACGGGGCTCCCCTGGATGTGTGCGGGACCCTCGTGCTTCCTCTCGAGTGGAGACGGGTATGTCGGGGAACTTCTTGAGTTGCAGCAAGGGTGTGAAGGACCCTTTGGAAGTTCCAGTGGTTAGATGTGATTAGCCTCGAGAAGCCTCAGCGGAAATGGGCCTCATCTCGCCTGGAAGGCAAAACCTCCTGGATTTTCTCGAGTTGCGGCAGGTGCTCTCGACTTACGACCGGGACCTCAGGGACCCGCTCTGGTGGCCTCAGGAAAGGCCAGTCCCCATGCGAGTTCCTCGGGGGCCTCTCGGGATTCCTCTCCCGTCGATGCCGGGGCCTAAGACCTTGTGTGGAGTCGGGCCGGAACCTGAGGATTCCTCTCCAGTGCTGACATGGATCTTGGGGGTACTTCTGGAGTGTCCCCAGGGGAGTCAGTGCTCGTCTCGAATGCGGGCATGCACTTGCGCTTTCCTCCAGAGCGGTAGCAGCAGTGTCACGCAGTCCGCCGCGTGGATCAAAGGATCTATGGTTTTCCCTCGAGGCTTTCCCACGAGGCTTTCTGACGAGGCATTCCCACAGGGCTGTCCGACGTGCACACGTGGTGGGAGTCGATCCTCGGCTTGAACGTCAAGGCAGTGCAGGGAAAACAGGTTCCTCTGGAATGGACTGACACATCTGGGGGACTCTTGGAATGGTGGCACCACCCTGGAGTTCCTCTCGCCTTTCCTGTGGAGAGCGCCTCCTCTTGAGATGCGACGGGAACGCCGGGAATTCTTTCCCTACGAAACAGGGAAAGGATCCCTCATCTCGAGCAAGGAGGCGGAAACGGGGCTCCCCTGGATGTGTGCGGGACCCTCGTGCTTCCTCTCGAGTGGAGACGGGTATGTCGGGGAACTTCTTGAGTTGCAGCAAGGGTGTGAAGGACCCTTTGGAAGTTCCAGTGGTTAGATGTGATTAGCCTCGAGAAGCCTCAGCGGAAATGGGCCTCATCTCGCCTGGAGGGCAAAACCTCCTGGATTTTCTCGAGTTGCGGCAGGTGCTCTCGACTTACGACGGGGACCTCAGGGACCCGCTCTGGTGGCCTCAGGAAAGGCCAGTCCCCATGCGAGTTCCTCGGGGGCCTCTCGGGATTCCTCTCCCGACGATGCCGGGGGCTAAGACCTTGTGTGGAGTCGGGGCCGGAACCTGAGGATACCTCTCCAAGGCTGACATGAATCTTGGGGTACTTCTGGAGTCTCCCCAAGGGAGTCAGTGATCGTCTCGAATGCGGTCTTGCACTTGCGCTTTCCTCCAGAGCGGTAGCAGCAGTGTCACGCAGTCCGCCACGTGGATCAAAGGATCTATGGTTTTCCCTCGAGTCTTTCCCACAAGGCTTTCCCACGAGGCTTTCCCACAGGGCTGTCCCACGTGCACACGTGGTGGGAGTCGATCCTCGGCTTGAACGTCAAGGCAGTGCAGGGAAAACAGGTTCCTCTGGAATGGACTGACATATCTGGGGGACTCTTGGAATGGTGGCACGACCCTGGAGTTCCTCTCGCCTTTCCTGTGGAGAGCGCCTCCTCTTGAGATGCGACGGGAACGCCGGGAATTCTTTCCCTACGAAACAGGGAAAGGATCCCTCATCTCGAGCTAGGAGGCGGAAACGGGGCTCCCCTGGATGTGTGCGGGACCCTCGTGCTTCCTCTCGAGTGGAGACGGGTATGTCGGGGAACTTCTTGAGTTGCAGCAAGGGTGTGAAGGACCCTTTGGAAGTTCCAGTGGTTAGATGTGATTAGCCTCGAGAAGCCTCAGCGGAAATGGGCCTCATCTCGCCTGGAAGGCAAAACCTCCTGGATTTTCTCGAGTTGCGGCAGGTGCTCTCGACTTACGACGGGGACCTCAGGGACCCGCTCTGGTGGCCTCAGGAAAGGCCAGTCCCCATGCGAGTTCCTCGGGGGCCTCTCGGGATTCCTCTCCCGTCGATGCCGGGGCCTAAGACCTTGTGTGGAGTCGGGCCGGAACCTGAGGATTCCTCTCCAGTGCTGACATGGATCTTGGGGGTACTTCTGGAGTGTCCCCAGGGGAGTCAGTGCTCGTCTCGAATGCGGGCATGCACTTGCGCTTTCCTCCAGAGCGGTAGCAGCAGTGTCACGCAGTCCGCCGCGTGGATCAAAGGATCTATGGTTTTCCCTCGAGGCTTTCCCACGAGGCTTTCTGACGAGGCATTCCCACAGGGCTGTCCGACGTGCACACGTGGTGGGAGTCGATCCTCGGCTTGAACGTCAAGGCAGTGCAGGGAAAACAGGTTCCTCTGGAATGGACTGACACATCTGGGGGACTCTTGGAATGGTGGCACGACCCTGGAGTTCCTCTCGCCTTTCCTGTGGAGAGCGCCTCCTCTTGAGATGCGACGGGAACGCCGGGAATTCTTTCCCTACGAAACAGGGAAAGGATCCCTCATCTCGAGCAAGGAGGCGGAAACGGGGCTCCCCTGGGTGTGTGCGGGACCCTCGTGCTTCCTCTCGAGTGGAGACGGGTATGTCGGGGAACTTCTTGAGTTGCAGCAAGGGTGTGAAGGACCCTTTGGAAGTTCCAGTGGTTAGATGTGATTAGCCTCGAGAAGCCTCAGCGGAAATGGGCCTCATCTCGCCTGGAGGGCAAAACCTCCTGGATTTTCTCGAGTTGCGGCAGGTGCTCCCGACTTACGACGGGGACCTCAGGGACCCGCTCTGGTGGCCTCAGGAAAGGCCAGTCCCCATGCGAGTTCCTCGGGGGCCTCTCGGGATTCCTCTCCCGTCGATGCCGGGGCCTAAGACCTTGTGTGGAGTCGGGCTGGAACCTGAGGATTCCTCTCCAGTGCTGACATGGATCTTGGGGTACTTCTGGAGTCTCCCCAGGGGAGTCAGTGCTCGTCTCGAATTCGGTCATGCACTTGTGCTTTCCTCCAGAGCGGTAGCAGCAGTGTCACGCAGTCCGCCGCGTGGATCAAAGGATCTATGGGTTTCAATCGAGTCTTTCCCACGAGGCTTTCCCAGGAGGCTTTCCCACAGGGCTGTCCCACGTGCACACGTGGTGGGAGTCGATCCTCGGCTTGAACGTCAAGGCAGTGCAGGGAAAACAGGTTCCTCTGGAATGGACTGACACATCTGGGGGACCCTTGAAATGGTGGCACGACGCTGGAGTTCCTCTCGCCTTTCCTGTGGAGAGCGCCTCCTCTTGAGATGCGACGGGAACGCCGGGAATTCTTTCCCTACGAAACAGGGAAAGGATCCCTCATCTCGAGCTAGGAGGCGGAAACGGGGCTCCCCTGGATGTGTGCGGGACCCTCGTGCTTCCTCTCGAGTGGAGACGGGTATGTCGGGGAACTTCTTGAGTTGCAGCAAGGGTGTGAAGGACCCTTTGGAAGTTCCAGTAGTTAGATGTGATTAGCCTCGAGAAGCCTCAGCGGAAATGGGCCTCATCTCACCTGGAGGGCAAATCCTTCTGGATTTTCTCGAGTTGTGGCAGGTGCTCTCGACGTACGACGGGGACCTGAGGGACCCGCTCTGGTGGCCTCAGGAAAGGCCAGTCCCCATGCGAGTTCCTGGGGGGCCTCTCGGGATTCCTCTCCCGTCGATGCCGGGGCCTAAGACCTTGTGTGGAGTCGGGCTGGAACCTGAGGATTCCTCTCCAGTGCTGACATGGATCTTGGGGTACTTCTGGAGTCTCCCCAGGGGAGTCAGTGCTCGTCTCGAATTCGGTCATGCACTTGTGGTTTCCTCCAGAGCGGTAGCAGCAGTGTCACGCAGTCCGCCGCGTGGATCAAAGGATCTATGGGTTTCAATCGAGTCTTTCCCACGAGGCTTTCCCAGGAGGCTTTCCCACAGGGCTGTCCCACGTGCACACGTGGTGGGAGTCGATCCTCGGCTTGAACGTCAAGGCAGTGCAGGGAAAACAGGTTCCTCTGGAATGGACTGACACATCTGGGGGACCCTTGAAATGGTGGCACGACGCTGGAGTTCCTCTCGCCTTTCCTGTGGAGAGCGCCTCCTGTTGAGATGCGACGGGAACGCCGGGAATTCTTTCCCTACGAAACAGGGAAAGGATCCCTCATCTCGAGCTAGGAGGCGGAAACGGGGCTCCCCTGGATGTGTGCGGGACCCTCGTGCTTCCTCTCGAGTGGAGACGGGTATGTCGGGGAACTTCTTGAGTTGCAGCAAGGGTGTGAAGGACCCTTTGGAAGTTCCAGTGGTTAGATGTGATTAGCCTCGAGAAGCCTCAGCAGAAATGGGCCTCATCTCACCTGGAGGGCAAATCCTTCTGGATTTTCTCGAGTTGTGGCAGGTGCTCTCGACGTACGACGGGGACCTGAGGGACCCGCTCTGGTGGCCTCAGGAAAGGCCAGTCCCCATGCGAGTTCCTTGCGGGCCTCTCGGAATTCCTCTCCCGTCGATGCCGGGGCCTAAGACCTTGTGTGGAGTAGGGCCGGAACCTGAGGATTCCTCTCCATTGCCGACATGGATCTTGGGGTACTTCTGGAGTCTCCCCAGGGGAGTCAGTGCTCGTCTCGAATGCGGGCATGCACTTGCACTTTCCTCCAGAGCGGTAGCAGCAGTGTCACGCAATCCGCCTCGTGGATCAAAGGATCTATGGTTTTCCCTCGAGTCTTTCCCACGAGGCTTTCCCACGAGGCTTTCCCACAGGGCTGTCCCACGTGCACACTTGGTGGGAGTCGATCCTCGGCTTGAACGTCAAGGCACTGCAGGGAAAAGAGGTTCCTCTGGAATGGACTGACACATCTGGGGGACTCTTGGAATGGTAGCACGACCCTGGAGTTCCTCTCGCCTTTCCTGTGGAGAGCGCCTCCTCTTGAGATGCGACGGGAACGCCGGGAATTCTTTCCCTACGAAACAGGGAAAGGATCCCTCATCTCGAGCGAGGAGGCGGAAACGGGGCTCCCCTGGATGTGTGCGGGACCCTCGTGCTTCCTCTCGCGTGGAGACGGGTATGTCGGGGAACTTCTTGAGTTGCAGCAAGGGTGTGAAGGACCCTTTGGAAGTTCCAGTGGTTAGATGTGATTAGCCTCGAGAAGCCTCAGGGGAAATGGGCCTCATCTCGCCTGGAGGGCAAAACCTCCTGGATTTTCTCGAGTTGCGGCAGGTGCTCTCGACCTACGACGGGGACCTCAGGGACCCGCTCTGGTGGCCTCAGGAAAGGCCAGTCCCTATGCGAGTTCTTGGGGGGCCTCTCGGAATTCATCTCCCGTCGATGCCGGGGCCTAAGACCTTGTGTGGAGTCGGGGCCGGAACCTGAGGATTCCTCTCCAGTGCTGACATGGATATTGGGGTAATTCTGGAGTCTCCCCAGGGGAGTCAGTCCTCGTCTCGAATGCGGACATGCCCTTGCGCTTTCCTCCAGAGCGGTAGCAGCAGTGTCACACATTCCTCCGCGTGGATCACAGGATCTATGGTTTTCCCTCGAGTCTTTCCCAGGAGGCTTTCCCACGAGGCTTTACCACAGGGCTGTCCCACGTGCACACGTGGTGGGAGTCGATCCTCGGCTTGAACGTCAAGGAAGTGCAGGGAAAACAGGTTCCTCTGGAATGGACTGACACATCTGGGGGACTCTTGGAATGGTGGCACGACCCTGGAGTTCCTCTCGCCTTTCCTGTGGAGACCGCCTCCTCTTGAGATGCGACGGGAACGCCGGGAATTCTTTCCCTACGAAACAGGGAAAGGATCCCTCATCTCGAGCTAGGAGGCGGAAACGGGGCTCCCCTGGATGTGTGCGGGACCCTCGTGCTTCCTCTCGAGTGGAGACGGGTATGTCGGGGAACTTCTTGAGTTGCATTAAGGGTGTGAAGGACCCTTTGGAAGTTCCAGTGGTTAGATGTGATTAGCCTCGAGAAGCCTCAGCGGAAATGGGCCTCATCTCGCCTGGAGGGCAAAACCTCCTGGATTTTCTCGAGTTGCGGCAGGTGCTCCCGACTTACGACGGGGACCTCAGGGACCCGCTCTGGTGGCCTCAGGAAAGGCCAGTCCCCATGCGAGTTCCTCGGGGGCCTCTCGGGATTCCTCTCCCGTCGATGCCGGGGCCTAAGACCTTGTGTGGAGTCGGGCTGGAACCTGAGGATTCCTCTCCAGTGCTGACATGGATCTTGGGGTACTTCTGGAGTCTCCCCAGGGGAGTCAGTGCTCGTCTCGAATTCGGTCATGCACTTGTGCTTTCCTCCAGAGCGGTAGCAGCAGTGTCACGCAGTCCGCCGCGTGGATCAAAGGATCTATGGGTTTCAATCGAGTCTTTCCCACGAGGCTTTCCCAGGAGGCTTTCCCACAGGGCTGTCCCACGTGCACACGTGGTGGGAGTCGATCCTCGGCTTGAACGTCAAGGCAGTGCAGGGAAAACAGGTTCCTCTGGAATGGACTGACACATCTGGGGGACCCTTGAAATGGTGGCACGACGCTGGAGTTCCTCTCGCCTTTCCTGTGGAGAGCGCCTCCTCTTGAGATGCGACGGGAACGCCGGGAATTCTTTCCCTACGAAACAGGGAAAGGATCCCTCATCTCGAGCTAGGAGGCGGAAACGGGGCTCCCCTGGATGTGTGCGGGACCCTCGTGCTTCCTCTCGAGTGGAGACGGGTATGTCGGGGAACTTCTTGAGTTGCAGCAAGGGTGTGAAGGACCCTTTGGAAGTTCCAGTAGTTAGATGTGATTAGCCTCGAGAAGCCTCAGCGGAAATGGGCCTCATCTCACCTGGAGGGCAAATCCTTCTGGATTTTCTCGAGTTGTGGCAGGTGCTCTCGACGTACGACGGGGACCTGAGGGACCCGCTCTGGTGGCCTCAGGAAAGGCCAGTCCCCATGCGAGTTCCTGGGGGGCCTCTCGGGATTCCTCTCCCGTCGATGCCGGGGCCTAAGACCTTGTGTGGAGTCGGGCTGGAACCTGAGGATTCCTCTCCAGTGCTGACATGGATCTTGGGGTACTTCTGGAGTCTCCCCAGGGGAGTCAGTGCTCGTCTCGAATTCGGTCATGCACTTGTGGTTTCCTCCAGAGCGGTAGCAGCAGTGTCACGCAGTCCGCCGCGTGGATCAAAGGATCTATGGGTTTCAATCGAGTCTTTCCCACGAGGCTTTCCCAGGAGGCTTTCCCACAGGGCTGTCCCACGTGCACACGTGGTGGGAGTCGATCCTCGGCTTGAACGTCAAGGCAGTGCAGGGAAAACAGGTTCCTCTGGAATGGACTGACACATCTGGGGGACCCTTGAAATGGTGGCACGACGCTGGAGTTCCTCTCGCCTTTCCTGTGGAGAGCGCCTCCTGTTGAGATGCGACGGGAACGCCGGGAATTCTTTCCCTACGAAACAGGGAAAGGATCCCTCATCTCGAGCTAGGAGGCGGAAACGGGGCTCCCCTGGATGTGTGCGGGACCCTCGTGCTTCCTCTCGAGTGGAGACGGGTATGTCGGGGAACTTCTTGAGTTGCAGCAAGGGTGTGAAGGACCCTTTGGAAGTTCCAGTGGTTAGATGTGATTAGCCTCGAGAAGCCTCAGCAGAAATGGGCCTCATCTCACCTGGAGGGCAAATCCTTCTGGATTTTCTCGAGTTGTGGCAGGTGCTCTCGACGTACGACGGGGACCTGAGGGACCCGCTCTGGTGGCCTCAGGAAAGGCCAGTCCCCATGCGAGTTCCTTGCGGGCCTCTCGGAATTCCTCTCCCGTCGATGCCGGGGCCTAAGACCTTGTGTGGAGTAGGGCCGGAACCTGAGGATTCCTCTCCATTGCCGACATGGATCTTGGGGTACTTCTGGAGTCTCCCCAGGGGAGTCAGTGCTCGTCTCGAATGCGGGCATGCACTTGCACTTTCCTCCAGAGCGGTAGCAGCAGTGTCACGCAATCCGCCTCGTGGATCAAAGGATCTATGGTTTTCCCTCGAGTCTTTCCCACGAGGCTTTCCCACGAGGCTGTCCCACAGGGCTGTCCCACGTGCACACTTGGTGGGAGTCGATCCTCGGCTTGAACGTCAAGGCACTGCAGGGAAAAGAGGTTCCTCTGGAATGGACTGACACATCTGGGGGACTCTTGGAATGGTAGCACGACCCTGGAGTTCCTCTCGCCTTTCCTGTGGAGAGCGCCTCCTCTTGAGATGCGACGGGAACGCCGGGAATTCTTTCCCTACGAAACAGGGAAAGGATCCCTCATCTCGAGCGAGGAGGCGGAAACGGGGCTCCCCTGGATGTGTGCGGGACCCTCGTGCTTCCTCTCGCGTGGAGACGGGTATGTCGGGGAACTTCTTGAGTTGCAGCAAGGGTGTGAAGGACCCTTTGGAAGTTCCAGTGGTTAGATGTGATTAGCCTCGAGAAGCCTCAGGGGAAATGGGCCTCATCTCGCCTGGAGGGCAAAACCTCCTGGATTTTCTCGAGTTGCGGCAGGTGCTCTCGACCTACGACGGGGACCTCAGGGACCCGCTCTGGTGGCCTCAGGAAAGGCCAGTCCCTATGCGAGTTCTTGGGGGGCCTCTCGGAATTCATCTCCCGTCGATGCCGGGGCCTAAGACCTTGTGTGGAGTCGGGGCCGGAACCTGAGGATTCCTCTCCAGTGCTGACATGGATATTGGGGTACTTCTGGAGTCTCCCCAGGGGAGTCAGTCCTCGTCTCGAATGCGGACATGCCCTTGCGCTTTCCTCCAGAGCGGTAGCAGCAGTGTCACACATTCCTCCGCGTGGATCACAGGATCTATGGTTTTCCCTCGAGTCTTTCCCAGGAGGCTTTCCCACGAGGCTTTACCACAGGGCTGTCCCACGTGCACACGTGGTGGGAGTCGATCCTCGGCTTGAACGTCAAGGAAGTGCAGGGAAAACAGGTTCCTCTGGAATGGACTGACACATCTGGGGGACTCTTGGAATGGTGGCACGACCCTGGAGTTCCTCTCGCCTTTCCTGTGGAGACCGCCTCCTCTTGAGATGCGACGGGAACGCCGGGAATTCTTTCCCTACGAAACAGGGAAAGGATCCCTCATCTCGAGCTAGGAGGCGGAAACGGGGCTCCCCTGGATGTGTGCGGGACCCTCGTGCTTCCTCTCGAGTGGAGACGGGTATGTCGGGGAACTTCTTGAGTTGCATTAAGGGTGTGAAGGACCCTTTGGAAGTTCCAGTGGTTAGATTTGATTAGCCTCGAGAAGAATCAGCGAAAATGGGCCTCATCTCGCCTGGAGGGCAAAACCTCCTGGATTTTCTCGAGTTGCGGCAGGTGCTCCCGACTTACGACGGGGAACTCAGGGACCCGTTCTGGTGGCCTCAGGAAAGGCCAGTCCCCTTTCGAGTTCCTGGGGGGCCTCTCGGGATTCCTCTCCCGTCGATGCCGGGGCCTAAGACCTTGTGTGGAGTCGGGGCCGGAACCTGAGGATTCCTCTCCAGTGCTGACATGGATCTTGGGGTACTTCTGGAGTTTCCACAGGGGAGTCAGTGCTCCTTTCGAATGCGGACATGCACTTGCGCTTTCCTCCAGAGCGGTAGCAGCAGTGTCACGCAGTCCGCCACGTGGATCAAAGGATCTATGGTTTTCCCTCGAGTCTTTCCGCGAGGCTTTCCCACGAGGCTTTCCCACAGGGCTGTCCCACGTGCACACGTGGTGGGAGTCGATCCTCGGCTTGAACGTCAAGGCAGTTCAGGGAAAACAGGTTCCTCTGGAATGGACTGACACATCTGGGGGACTCTTGGAATGGTAGCACGACCCTGGAGTTCCTCTCGCCTTTCCTGTGGAGAGCGCCTCCTCTTGAGATGCGACGGGAACGCCGGAAATTCTTTCCCTAAGGAACAGGGAAAGGATCCCTCATCTCGAGCTAGGAGGTGGAAACAGGGCTCCCCTGGATGGGTGCGGGACCCTAGTGCTTCCTCTCGAGTGGAGACGGGTATGTCGGGGAACTTCTTGAGTTGCAGCAAGGGTGTGAAGGACCCTTTGGAAGTTCCAGTGGTTAGATGTGATTAGCCTCGAGAAGCCTCAGCGGAAATGGGCCTCATCTCGCCTGGAGGGCAAAACCTCCTGGATTTTCTCGAGTTGCGGCAGGTGCTCTCGACTTACGGCGGGGACCTCAGGGACCCGCTCTGGTGGCCTCAGGAAAGGCCAGTCCCCATGCGAGTTCCTCGGGGGCCTCTCGGGATTCCTCTCCCATCGATGCCGGGGCCTAAGACCTTGTGTGGAGTCGGGGCCGGAAACTGAGGATTCCTCTCCAGTGCTGACATGGATCTTGGGGTACTTCTGGAGTCTCCCCAGGGGAGTCAGTCCTCGTCTCGAATGCAGGCATGCACTTGCGCTTTCCTCCAGAGCGGTAGCAGCAGTGTCAGGCAGTCAGCGCGTGGATCAAGGATCTATGGTTTTCCCTCGAGTCTTTCCCACGAGGCTTTCCCACGAGGCTTTCCCACAGGGCTGGCCCACGTGCACACGTGGTGGGAGTCGATCCTCGGCTTGAACGTCAAGGCAGTGCAGGGAAAACAGGTTCCTCTGGAATGGACTTACACATCTGGGGGACTCTTGGAATGGTAGCACGACCCTGGAGTTCCTCTCGCCTTTCTTGTGGAGAGCGCCTCCTCTTGAGATGCGACGGGAACGCCGGGAATTCTTTCCCTACGAAACAGGGAAAGGATCCCTCATCTCGAGCTAGGAGGCGGAAACGGCGCTCCCCTGGATGTGTGCGGGACCCTCGTGCTTCCTCTTGAGTGGAGACGGGTATGTCGGGGAACTTCTTGAGTTGCAGCAAGGGTGTGAAGGACCCTTTGGAAGTTCCAGTGGTTAGATGTGATTAGCCTCGAGAAGCCTCAGCGGAAATGGGCCTCATCTCGCCTGGAGGGCAAAACCTCCTGGATTTTCTCGAGTTGCGGCAGGTGCTCTCGACTTACGACGGGGACCTCAGGGACCCGCTCTGGTGGCCTCAGGAAAGGCCAGTCCCCATGCGAGTTCTTCGGGGGCCTCTCGGGATTCCTCTCCCGTCGATGCCGGGGCCTAAGACCTTGTGTGGAGTCGGGGCCGGTACCTGAGGATTCCTCTCCAGTGCTGACATGGATCTTGGGGTACTTCTGGAGTCTCCCCAGGGGAGTCAGTCCTCGTCTCGAATGCGGGCATGCACTTGCGCTTT
Source organism: Ovis canadensis (assembly GCF_042477335.2). Lineage (NCBI taxonomy): Eukaryota > Metazoa > Chordata > Mammalia > Artiodactyla > Bovidae > Ovis > Ovis canadensis. The sequence continues at coordinate 14,357,356 of NC_091257.1, forward strand.
CCTCCAGAGCGGTAGCAGCAGTGTCACGCAGTCCTCCGCGTGGATCAAAGGATCTATGGTTTTCCCTCGAGTCTTTCCCACGAGGCTTTCCCACGAGGCTTTCCCACAGGGCTGTCCCACGTGCACACGTGGTGGGAGTCGATCCTCGGCTTGAACGTCAAGGCAGTGCAGGGAAAACAGGTTCCTCTGGAATGGACTGACACATCTGGGGGACTATTGGAATGGTGGCACGACCCTGGAGTTCCTCTCGCCTTTCCTGTGGAGAGCGCCTCCTCTTGAGATGCGACGGGAACGCCGGGAATTCTTTCCCTACGAAACAGGGAAAGGATCCCTCATCTCGAGCTAGGAGGCGGAAACGGGGCTCCCCTGGATGTGTGCAGGACCATCGTGCTTCCTCTCGAGTGGAGACGGGTATGTCGGGGAACTTCTTGAGTTGCAGCAAGGGTGTGAAGGACCTTTTGGAAGTTCCAGTGGTTAGATGTGATTAGCCTCGAGAAGCCTCAGCGGAAATGGGCCTCATCTCGCCAGGAGGGCAAAACCTCCTGGATTTTCTCGAGTTGCGGCAGGTGCTCTCGACTTACGACGGGGACCACAGGGACCCGCTCTGGTGGCCTCAGGAAAGGCCAGTCCCCATGCGAGTTCCACAGGGGCCACTCGGGATTCCTCTCCCGTCGATGCCCAGGCCTAAGACCTTGTGTGGAGTCGGGGCCGGAACCTGAGGATTCCTCTCCAGTGCTGACATGGATCTTGGGGTACTTCTGGAGTCTCCCCAGGGGAGTCACTGCTCGTCTCGAATGCGGACATGCACTTGCACTTTCCTCCAGTATGGTAGCAGCAGTGTCACACATTCCGCCGCGTGGATCAAAGGATCTATGGTTTTCCCTCGAGTCTTTCCCACGAGGCTTTCCCACGAGGCTTTCCCACAGGGCTGTCCCACGTGCACACGTTATGGGAGTCGATCCTCGGCTTGAACGTCAAGGCAGTGCAGGGAAAACAGGTTCCTCTGGAATGGACTGACACATCTGGGGGACTCTTGGAATGGTAGCACGACCCTGGAGTTCCTCTCGCCTTTCCTGTGGAGAGCGCCTCCTCTTGAGATGCGACGGGAACGCCGGGAATTCTTTCCCTACGAAACAGGGAAAGGATCCCTCATCTCGAGCTAGGAGGCGGAAACGGCGCTCCCCTGGATGTGTGCGGGACCCTCGTGCTTCCTCTCGAGTGGAGACGGGTATGTCGGGGAACTTCTTGAGTTGCAGCAAGGGTGTGAAGGACTCTTTGGAAGTTCCACTGGTTAGCTGTGATTAGCCTCGAGAAGCCTCAGCGGAAATGGGCCTCATCTCCCCTGGAGGGCAAAACCTCCTGGATTTTCTCGAGTTGCGGCAGGTGCTCTCGACTTACGACGGGGACCTCAGGGACCCGCTCTGGTGGCCTCAGGAAAGGCCAGTCCCCATGCGAGTTCCTCGGGGGCCTCTCGGGATTCCTCTCCCGTCGATCCCGGGGCCTAAGACCTTGTGTGGAGTCGGGGCCGGAACCTGAGGATTCCTCTCCAGTGCTGACATGGATCTTGGGGTACTTCTGGAGTCTCCCCAGGGGAGTCAGTCCTCGTCTCGAATGCGGGCATGCACTTGCGCATTCCTCCAGGGCGGTAGCAGCAGTGTCACGCAGTCCGCCGCGTGGATCAAAGGATCTATGGTTTTCCCTCGAGTCTTTCCCACGAGGCTTTCCCACGAGGCTTTCCCACAGGGCTGTCCCACGTGCACACGTGGTGGGAGTCGATCCTAGGCTTGACGTCAAGGCAGTGCAGGGAAAACTGGTTCCTCTGGAATGGACTGACACATCTGGGGGACACTTGGAATGGTGGCACGACCCTTGAGTTCCTCTCGCCTTTCCTGTGGAGAGCGCCTCCTCTTGAGATGCGACGGGAACGCCGGGAATTCTTTCCCTACGAAACAGGGAAAGGATCCCTCATCTCGAGCTAGGAGGCGGAAACGGGGCTCCCCTGGATGTGTGCGGGACCCTCGTGCTTCCTCTCGAGTGGAGACGGGTATGTCGGGGAACTTCTTGAGTTGCAGCAAGGGTGTGAAGGACCCTTTGGAAGTTCCAGTGGTTAGATGTGATTAGCCTCGAGAAGCCTCAGCGGAAATGGGCCTCATCTCGCCTGGAGGGCAAAACCTCCTGGATTTTCTCGAGTTGCGGCAGGTGCTCTCGACTTACAATGGGGACCTCAGGGACCCGCTCTGGTGGCCTCAGGAAAGGCCAGTCCCCATGCGAGTTCCTCGGGGGCCTCTCGGGATTCCTCTCCCGTCGATGCCGGGGCCTAAGACCTTGTGTGGAGTCGGGGCCGGAACCTGAGGATTCCTCTCCAGTGCTGACATGGATATTGGGGTATTTCTGGAGTCTCCCCAGGGGAGTCAGTGCTCGTCTTGAATGCGGACATGCACTTGCGCTTTCCTCCAGTGCGGTAGCAGCAGTGTCACACATTCCGCCGCGTGGATCAAAGAATCTATGGTTTTGCCTCGAGTCTTTCCCACGAGGCTTTCCCACGAGGCTTTCCCACATGGCTGTCCCACGTGCACACGTTATGGGAGTCGATCCTCGGCTTGAACGTCAAGGCAGTGCAGGGAAAACAGGTTCCTCTGGAATGGACTGACACATCTGGGGGACTCTTGGAATGGTGGCACCACCCTGGAGTTCCTCTCGCCTTTCCTGTGGAGAGCGCCTCCTCTTGAGATGCGACGGGAACGCCGGGAATTCTTTCCCTATGAAACAGGGAAAGGATCCCTCATCTCGAGCTAGGAGGCGGAAACGGGGCTCCCCTGGATGTGTGCGGGACCCTCGTGCTTCCTCTCGAGTGGAGACGGGTATGTCGGGGAACTTCTTGAGTTGCAGCAAGGGTGTGAAGGACTCTTTGGAAGTGCCAGTGGTTAACTGTGATTAGCCTCGAGAAGCCTCAGCGGAAATGGGCCTCATCTCGCCTGGAGGGCAAAACCTCCTGGATTTTCTCGAGTTGTGGCAGGTGCTCTCGACTTACGACGGGGACCTCAGGGACCCGCTCTGGTGGCCTCAGGAAAGGCCAGTCCCCATGCGAGTTCCTCGGGGGCCTCTCGGGATTCCTTTCCCGTCGATGCCGGGGCCTAAGACCTTGTGTGGAGTCGGGGCCGGAACCTGAGGATTCCTCTCCAGTGCTGACATGGATCTTGGGGTACTTCTGGAGTCTCCCCAGGGGAGTCAGTCCTCGTCTCGAATGCGGGCATGCACTTGCGCTTTCCTCCAGAGCGGTAGCAGCAGTGTCACACAGTCCGCCGCGTGGATCAAAGGATCTATGTTTTTCCCTCGAGTCTTTCCCACCAAGCTTTCCCACGAGGCTTTCCCACAGGGCTGCCCCACGTGCACACGTGCTGAGAGTCGATCCTCGGCTTGAACGTCAAGGCAGTGCAGGGAAAACAGGTTCCTCTGGAATGGACTGACACATCTGGGGGACTCTTGGAATGGTGGCACGACCCTGGAGTTCCTCTCGCCTTTCCTGTGGAGAGCACCTCCTCTTGAGATGCGACGGGAACGCCGAGAATTCTTTTCCTACGAAACAGGGAAAGGATCCCTCATCTCGAGCTAGGAGGCGGAAACGGGGCTCCCCTGGATGTGTGCGGGACCCTCGTGCTTCCTCTCGAGTGGAGACGGGTATGTCGGGGAACTTCTTGAGTTGTAGCAAGGGTGTGAAGGACCCTTTGGAAGTTCCAGTGGTTAGATGTGATTAGCCTCGAGAAGCCTCAGCCGAAATGGGCCTCATCTCGCCTGGAGGGCAAATCCTCCTGGATTTTCTCGAGTTGCGGCCGGTGCTCTCGACTTACGACGGGGACCTCAGGGACCCGCTCTGGTGGCCTCAGGCAATGCCAGTCCCCATGCGAGTTCCTCGGGGGCCTCTCGGGATTCCTCTCCCGTCGATGCCGGGGCCTAAGACCTTGTGTGGAGTCGGGGCCGGAACCTGAGGATTCCTCTCCAGTGATGACATGGATCTTGGGGTACTTCTGGAGTCTCCCCAGTGGCGTCAGTCCTCGTCTCGAATGCGAGTATGCACTTGCGCTTTCCTCCAGAGCGGTAGCAGCAGTGTCCCGCAGTCCGCCGCGTGGATCAAAGGATCTATGGTTTTCCCTCGAGTCTTTCCCAGGAGGCTTTCCCACGAGGTTTTCCCACAGGGCTGTCCCACGTGCACACGTGGGGGGAGTCGATCCTCGGCTTGAACGTCAAGGCAGTGCAGGGAAAACAGGTTCCTCTGGAATGGACTGACACATCTGGGGGACTCTTGGAATGGTGGCACGACCCTGGAGTTCCTCTCGCCTTTCCTGTGGAGAGCGCCTCCTCTTGAGATGCGACGGGAACGCCGGGAATTCTTTCCCTACGAAACAGGGAAAGGATCCCTCATCTCTAGCTAGGAGGCGGAAACGGGGCTCCCCTGGATGTGTGCGGGACCCTCATGCTTCCTCTCGAGTGGAGACGGGTATGTCGGGGAACTTCTTGAGTTGCAGCAAGGGTGTGAAGGACCCTTTGGAAGTTCCAGTGGTTAGATGTGATTAGCCTCGAGAAGCCTCAGCGGAAATGGGCCTCATCTCGCCTGGAGGGCAAAACCTCCTGGATTTTCTCGAGTTGCGGCAGGTGCTCTCGACTTAAGACAGGGACCTCAGGGACCCGCTCTGGTGGCTCAGGAAGGGCCAGTCCCCATGCGAGTTCCTCGGGGGCCTCTCGGGATTCCTATCCCGTCGTTGCCGGGGCCTAAGACCTTGTGTGGAGTTGGGGCCGGAATCTGAGGATTCCTCTCCAGTGCTGACATGGATCTTGGGGTACTTCTGGAGTCTCCCCAGGGAAGTCAGTGCTCGGCTCAAATGCGGGCATGCACTTGGGCTTTCCTCCAGAGCGGTAGCAGCAGTGTCACGCAGTCCGCCGCGTGGATCAAAGGATCTTTGGTTTTCCCTCGAGTCTTTCCCACGAGGCTTTCCCACGAGGCTTTCCCACAGGGCTGTCCCACGTGCACACGTGGTGGGAGTCGATCCTCGGCTTGAACGTAAAGGCAGTGCAGGGAAAACAGGTTCCTCTGGAATGGACTGACACATCTGGCGGACTCTTGGAATTGTGGCACGACCCTGGAGTTCCTCTCGCCTTTCCTGTGGAGAGCGCCTCCTCTTGAGATGCGACGGGAACGCCGGGAATTCTTTCCCTACGAAACAGGGAAAGGATCCCTCATCTCGAGCTAGGAGGCGGAAACGGGGCTCCCCTGGATGTGTGAGGGACCCTCGTGCTTCCTCTCGAGTGGAGACGGGTATGTCGGGAACATCTTGAGTTGCAGCAAGGGTGTGAAGGACCCTTTGGAAGTTCCAGTTGTTAGATGTGATTAGCCTCGAGAAGCCTCAGCGGAAATGGGCCTCATCTCGCCTGGAGGGCAAAACCTCCTGGATTTTCTCGAGTTGCGGGAAGTGCTCTCGACTTACGACGGGGACCTCAGGGACCCGCTCTGGTGGCCTCAGGAAAGGCCAGTCCCCATGCGAGTTTCTCGGGGGCCTCTCGGGATTCCTCTCCCGTCGATGCCAGGGCCCAAGACCTTGTGTGGAGTCGGGGCCGGAACCTGAGGATTCCTCTCCAGTGCTGACATGGATCTTGGGGTACTTCTGGAGTCTCCCCAGGGGAGTCAGTCCTCGTCCCGAATGCGGGCATGCACTTGCGCTTTCCTCCAGAGCGGTAGCAGCAGTGTCACACAGTCCGCCGCGTGGATCAAAGGATCTTTGTTTTTCCCTCGAGTCTTTCCCACCAAGCTTTCCCACGAGGCTTTCCCACAGGGCTGCCCCACGTGCACACGTGCTGAGAGTCGATCCTCGGCTTGAACGTCAAGGCAGTGCAGGGAAAACAGGTTCCTCTGGAATGGACTGACACATCTGGGGGACTCTTGGAATGGTGGCACGACCCTGGAGTTCCTCTCGCCTTTCCTGTGGAGAGCACCTCCTCTTGAGTTGCGACGGGAACGCCGAGAATTCTTTTCCTACGAAACAGGGAAAGGATCCCTCATCTCGAGCTAGGAGGCGGAAACGGGGCTCCCCTGGATGTGTGCGGGACCCTCGTGCTTCCTCTCGAGTGGAGACGTGTATGTCAGGGAACTTCTTGAGTTGCAGCAAGGGTGTGAAGGACCCTTTGGAAGTTCCAGTGGTTAGATGTGATTAGCCTAGAGAAGCCTCAGCGGAAATGGGCCTCATCTCGCCTGGAGGGCAAAACCTCCTGGATTTTCTCGAGTTGTGGCAGGTGCGCTCGACTTACGACAGGGACCTCAGGGACCCGCTCTGGTGGCCTCAGGAAAGGCCAGTCCCCATGTGAGTTCCTCAGGGGCCTGTCGGGATTCCTCTCCCGTCGATGCCGGGGCCTAAGACCTTGTGTGGAGTCGGGGCAGGAACCTGAGGATTCCTCTCCAGTGCTGACATGGATCTTGGGGTACTTCTGGTTTCTCCCCAGGGAAGTCAGTGCTCGTCTCGAATGCGGGCATGCACTTGCGCTTTCCTCCAGAGCGGTAGCAGCAGTGTCATGCAGTCCGCCGCATGGATCAAAGGATCTATGGTTTTCCCTCGAGTCTTTCCCACGAGGCTTTCCCACAAGGCTTTCCCACAGGGCTGTCCCACGTGCACACGTGGTGGGAGTCGATCCTCGGCTTGAACGTCAAGGCAGTGCAGGGAAAACAAGTTCCTCTGGAATGGACTGACACATCTGAGGGACTCTTGGAATGGTGGCAAGACCCTGGAGTTCCTCTCTTCTTTCCTGTGGAGAGCGCCTCCTCTTGAGATGCGACGGTAAAGCCGGGAGTTCTTTCCCTACGAAACAGGGAAAGGATCCCTCATCTCGAGCTAGGAGGCGGAAACGGGGCTCACCTGGATGTGTGCGGGACCCTCGTGCTTCCTCTCGAGGGGAGACGGGTATGTCGGGGAACTTCTTGAGTTGCAGCAAGGGTGTGAAGGACCCTTTGGAAGTTCCAGTGGTTAGATGTGATTAGCCTCGAGAAGCCTCAGCGAAAATGGGCCTCATCTCGCCTGGAGGGCAAAACCTCCTGGATTTTCTCGAGTTGCGGCAGGTGCTCTCGACTTACGACGGAGACCACAGGGACCCGCTCTGGTGGCCTCAGGAAAGGCCAGTCCCCATGCGAGTTCCTTGGGGGCCTCTCGGGATTCCTCTGCCATCGATGCCGGGGCCTAAGACCTTGTGTGAAGGTGGGGCCGGAACCTGAGGATTCCTCTCCATTGCTGACATGGATCTTGAGATACTTCTGGAGTCTCCCCAGGGGAGTCAGTGCTCATCTCAAATGCGGGCATGCACTTGCGCTTTCCTCCAGAGCGGTAGCAGCAGTGTCATGCAGTCTGCCAAGTCGATCAAAGAATCTATGCTTTTCCCTCGAGTCTTTCCCACGAGGCTTTCCCACGAGGCTTTCCCACAGGGCTGTCCCACGTGCACACGTGGTGAGAGTCGATTCTCGGCTTGAACGTCAAGGCAGTGCAGGGAAAACAGGTTCCTCTGGAATGGACTGACACATCTGGGGGACTCTTGGAATGGTGGCACGACCCTGGAGTTCCTCTCGCCTTTCCTGTGGAGAGCGCCTCCTCTTGAGATGCGACGGGAACGCCAGGAATTCTTTCCCTACGAAACAGGGAAAGGATCCCTCATCTCGAGGTAGGAGGCGGAAACGGGGCTCCCCTGGATGTGTGCGGGACCCTCGTGCTTCCTCTCGAGTGGAGACGGGTATGTCGGGAACTTCTTGAGTTGCAGCAAGGGTGTGAACGACCCTTTGTAAGTTCCAGTGGTTAGATGTGATTAGCCTCGAGAAGCCTCAGCGGAAATGGGTCTCATCTCGCCTGGAGGGAAAAACCTCCTGGATTTTCTCGAGTTGCGGCAGGTGCTCTCGACTTACGACGGGGACCTCAGGGACCCGCTCTGGTGGCCTCAGGAAAGGCCAGTCCTCACGCGAGTTCTTCGGGGGCCTGTCGGGATTCCTCTCCCGTCGATGCCGGGGCCTAAGACCATGTGTGGAGTCGGGGCCGGACCCTGAGGATTCCTCTCCAGTGCTGACATGGATCTTGGGGTACTTCTGGAGTCTCCCCAGGGAAGTCAGTGCTCGTCTCGAATGCGGGCATGCACTTGCGCTTTCCTCCAGAGCGGTAGCAGCAGTGTCACGCAGTCCGCCGCGTGGATCAAAGGATCTATGGTTTTCCCTCGAGTCTTTCCCACGAGGCTTTCCCACGAGGCTTTCTCACAGGGCTGTCCCACGTGCACACGTGGTGGTAGTCGATCCTCGGCTTGAACGTCAAGGCAGTCCAGGGAAAACAGGTTCCTCTGGAATGGACTGACACATCTGGGGGACTCTTGGAATGGTGGCACGACCCTGGAGTTCCTCTCGCCTTTCCTGTGGAGAGCGCCTCCTCTTGAGATGCGACGGGAACGCCGGGAAATCTTTCCCTACGAAACAGGGAAAGGATCCCTCATCTCGAGCTAGGAGGCGGAAACGGGGCTCCCCTGGATGTGTGCGGGACCCTCGTGCTTCCTCTCGAGTGGAGACGGGTATGTCGGGAACTTCTTGAGTTGCAGCAAGGGTGTGAAGGACCCTTTGGAAGTTCCAGTGGTTAGATGTGATTAGCCTCGAGAAGCCTCAGCGGAAATGGGCCTCATCTCGCCTGGAGGGCAAAACCTCCTGGATTTTCTCGAGTTGCGGCAGGTGCTCTCGACTTACGACGGGGACCTCAGGGACCCGCTCTGGTGGCCTCAGGAAAGGCCAGTCCCCATGCGAGTTCCTCGGGGGCCTCTCGGGATTCCTCTCCCGACGATGCCGGGGGCTAAGACCTTGTGTGGAGTCGGGGCCGGAACCTGAGGATACCTCTCCAAGGCTGACATGAATCTTGGGGTACTTCTGGAGTCTCCCCAAGGGAGTCAGTGATCGTCTCGAATGCGGTCTTGCACTTGCGCTTTCCTCCAGAGCGGTAGCAGCAGTGTCACGCAGTCCGCCACGTGGATCAAAGGATCTATGGTTTTCCCTCGAGTCTTTCCCACAAGGCTTTCCCACGAGGCTTTCCCACAGGGCTGTCCCACGTGCACACGTGGTGGGAGTCGATCCTCGGCTTGAACGTCAAGGCAGTGCAGGGAAAACAGGTTCCTCTGGAATGGACTGACATATCTGGGGGACTCTTGGAATGGTGGCACGACCCTGGAGTTCCTCTCGCCTTTCCTGTGGAGAGCGCCTCCTCTTGAGATGCGACGGGAACGCCGGGAATTCTTTCCCTACGAAACAGGGAAAGGATCCCTCATCTCGAGCTAGGAGGCGGAAACGGGGCTCCCCTGGATGTGTGCGGGACCCTCGTGCTTCCTCTCGAGTGGAGACGGGTATGTCGGGGAACTTCTTGAGTTGCAGCAAGGGTGTGAAGGACCCTTTGGAAGTTCCAGTGGTTAGATGTGATTAGCCTCGAGAAGCCTCAGCGGAAATGGGCCTCATCTCGCCTGGAAGGCAAAACCTCCTGGATTTTCTCGAGTTGCGGCAGGTGCTCTCGACTTACGACGGGGACCTCAGGGACCCGCTCTGGTGGCCTCAGGAAAGGCCAGTCCCCATGCGAGTTCCTCGGGGGCCTCTCGGGATTCCTCTCCCGTCGATGCCGGGGCCTAAGACCTTGTGTGGAGTCGGGCCGGAACCTGAGGATTCCTCTCCAGTGCTGACATGGATCTTGGGGGTACTTCTGGAGTGTCCCCAGGGGAGTCAGTGCTCGTCTCGAATGCGGGCATGCACTTGCGCTTTCCTCCAGAGCGGTAGCAGCAGTGTAACGCAGTCCGCCGCGTGGATCAAAGGATCTATGGTTTTCCCTCGAGGCTTTCCCACGAGGCTTTCTGACGAGGCATTCCCACAGGGCTGTCCGACGTGCACACGTGGTGGGAGTCGATCCTCGGCTTGAACGTCAAGGCAGTGCAGGGAAAACAGGTTCCTCTGGAATGGACTGACACATCTGGGGGACTCTTGGAATGGTGGCACGACCCTGGAGTTCCTCTCGCCTTTCCTGTGGAGAGCGCCTCCTCTTGAGATGCGACGGGAACGCCGGGAATTCTTTCCCTACGAAACAGGGAAAGGATCCCTCATCTCGAGCAAGGAGGCGGAAACGGGGCTCCCCTGGGTGTGTGCGGGACCCTCGTGCTTCCTCTCGAGTGGAGACGGGTATGTCGGGGAACTTCTTGAGTTGCAGCAAGGGTGTGAAGGACCCTTTGGAAGTTCCAGTGGTTAGATGTGATTAGCCTAGAGAAGCCTCAGCGGAAATGGGCCTCATCTCGCCTGGAGGGCAAAACCTCCTGGATTTTCTCGAGTTGCGGCAGGTGCTCCCGACTTACGACGGGGACCTCAGGGACCCGCTCTGGTGGCCTCAGGAAAGGCCAGTCCCCATGCGAGTTCCTCGGGGGCCTCTCGGGATTCCTCTCCCGTCGATGCCGGGGCCTAAGACCTTGTGTGGAGTCGGGCTGGAACCTGAGGATTCCTCTCCAGTGCTGACATGGATCTTGGGGTACTTCTGGAGTCTCCCCAGGGGAGTCAGTGCTCGTCTCGAATTCGGTCATGCACTTGTGCTTTCCTCCAGAGCGGTAGCAGCAGTGTCACGCAGTCCGCCGCGTGGATCAAAGGATCTATGGGTTTCAATCGAGTCTTTCCCACGAGGCTTTCCCAGGAGGCTTTCCCACAGGGCTGTCCCACGTGCACACGTGGTGGGAGTCGATCCTCGGCTTGAACGTCAAGGCAGTGCAGGGAAAACAGGTTCCTCTGGAATGGACTGACACATCTGGGGGACCCTTGAAATGGTGGCACGACGCTGGAGTTCCTCTCGCCTTTCCTGTGGAGAGCGCCTCCTGTTGAGATGCGACGGGAACGCCGGGAATTCTTTCCCTACGAAACAGGGAAAGGATCCCTCATCTCGAGCTAGGAGGCGGAAACGGGGCTCCCCTGGATGTGTGCGGGACCCTCGTGCTTCCTCTCGAGTGGAGACGGGTATGTCGGGGAACTTCTTGAGTTGCAGCAAGGGTGTGAAGGACCCTTTGGAAGTTCCAGTAGTTAAATGTGATTAGCCTCGAGAAGCCTCAGCGGAAATGGGCCTCATCTCACCTGGAGGGCAAATCCTTCTGGATTTTCTCGAGTTGTGGCAGGTGCTCTCGACGTACGACGGAGACCTGAGGGACCCGCTCTGGTGGCCTCAGGAAAGGCCAGTCCCCATGCGAGTTCCTGGGGGGCCTCTCGGGATTCCTCTCCCGTCGATGCCGGGGCCTAAGACCTTGTGTGGAGTCGGGCTGGAACCTGAGGATTCCTCTCCAGTGCTGACATGGATCTTGGGGTACTTCTGGAGTCTCCCCAGGGGAGTCAGTGCTCGTCTCGAATTCGGTCATGCACTTGTGGTTTCCTCCAGAGCGGTAGCAGCAGTGTCACGCAGTCCGCCGCGTGGATCAAAGGATCTATGGGTTTCAATCGAGTCTTTCCCACGAGGCTTTCCCAGGAGGCTTTCCCACAGGGCTGTCCCACGTGCACACGTGGTGGGAGTCGATCCTCGGCTTGAACGTCAAGGCAGTGCAGGGAAAACAGGTTCCTCTGGAATGGACTGACACATCTGGGGGACCCTTGAAATGGTGGCACGACGCTGGAGTTCCTCTCGCCTTTCCTGTGGAGAGCGCCTCCTGTTGAGATGCGACGGGAACGCCGGGAATTCTTTCCCTACGAAACAGGGAAAGGATCCCTCATCTCGAGCTAGGAGGCGGAAACGGGGCTCCCCTGGATGTGTGCGGGACCCTCGTGCTTCCTCTCGAGTGGAGACGGGTATGTCGGGGAACTTCTTGAGTTGCAGCAAGGGTGTGAAGGACCCTTTGGAAGTTCCAGTGGTTAGATGTGATTAGCCTCGAGAAGCCTCAGCAGAAATGGGCCTCATCTCACCTGGAGGGCAAATCCTTCTGGATTTTCTCGAGTTGTGGCAGGTGCTCTCGACGTACGACGGGGACCTGAGGGACCCGCTCTGGTGGCCTCAGGAAAGGCCAGTCCCCATGCGAGTTCCTTGCGGGCCTCTCGGAATTCCTCTCCCGTCGATGCCGGGGCCTAAGACCTTGTGTGGAGTAGGGCCGGAACCTGAGGATTCCTCTCCATTGCCGACATGGATCTTGGGGTACTTCTGGAGTCTCCCCAGGGGAGTCAGTGCTCGTCTCGAATGCGGGCATGCACTTGCACTTTCCTCCAGAGCGGTAGCAGCAGTGTCACGCAATCCGCCTCGTGGATCAAAGGATCTATGGTTTTCCCTCGAGTCTTTCCCACGAGGCTTTCCCACGAGGCTTTCCCACAGGGCTGTCCCACGTGCACACTTGGTGGGAGTCGATCCTCGGCTTGAACGTCAAGGCACTGCAGGGAAAAGAGGTTCCTCTGGAATGGACTGACACATCTGGGGGACTCTTGGAATGGTAGCACGACCCTGGAGTTCCTCTCGCCTTTCCTGTGGAGAGCGCCTCCTCTTGAGATGCGACGGGAACGCCGGGAATTCTTTCCCTACGAAACAGGGAAAGGATCCCTCATCTCGAGCGAGGAGGCGGAAACGGGGCTCCCCTGGATGTGTGCGGGACCCTCGTGCTTCCTCTCGCGTGGAGACGGGTATGTCGGGGAACTTCTTGAGTTGCAGCAAGGGTGTGAAGGACCCTTTGGAAGTTCCAGTGGTTAGATGTGATTAGCCTCGAGAAGCCTCAGGGGAAATGGGCCTCATCTCGCCTGGAGGGCAAAACCTCCTGGATTTTCTCGAGTTGCGGCAGGTGCTCTCGACCTACGACGGGGACCTCAGGGACCCGCTCTGGTGGCCTCAGGAAAGGCCAGTCCCTATGCGAGTTCTTGGGGGGCCTCTCGGAATTCATCTCCCGTCGATGCCGGGGCCTAAGACCTTGTGTGGAGTCGGGGCCGGAACCTGAGGATTCCTCTCCAGTGCTGACATGGATATTGGGGTACTTCTGGAGTCTCCCCAGGGGAGTCAGTCCTCGTCTCGAATGCGGACATGCCCTTGCGCTTTCCTCCAGAGCGGTAGCAGCAGTGTCACACATTCCTCCGCGTGGATCACAGGATCTATGGTTTTCCCTCGAGTCTTTCCCAGGAGGCTTTCCCACGAGGCTTTACCACAGGGCTGTCCCACGTGCACACGTGGTGGGAGTCGATCCTCGGCTTGAACGTCAAGGAAGTGCAGGGAAAACAGGTTCCTCTGGAATGGACTGACACATCTGGGGGACTCTTGGAATGGTGGCACGACCCTGGAGTTCCTCTCGCCTTTCCTGTGGAGACCGCCTCCTCTTGAGATGCGACGGGAACGCCGGGACTTCTTTCCCTACGAAACAGGGAAAGGATCCCTCATCTCGAGCTAGGAGGCGGAAACGGGGCTCCCCTGGATGTGTGCGGGACCCTCGTGCTTCCTCTCGAGTGGAGACGGGTATGTCGGGGAACTTCTTGAGTTGCATTAAGGGTGTGAAGGACCCTTTGGAAGTTCCAGTGGTTAGATTTGATTAGCCTCGAGAAGAATCAGCGAAAATGGGCCTCATCTCGCCTGGAGGGCAAAACCTCCTGGATTTTCTCGAGTTGCGGCAGGTGCTCCCGACTTACGACGGGGACCTCAGGGACCCGTTCTGGTGGCCTCAGGAAAGGCCAGTCCCCTTTCGAGTTCCTGGGGGGCCTCTCGGGATTCCTCTCCCGTCGATGCCGGGGCCTAAGACCTTGTGTGGAGTCGGGGCCGGAACCTGAGGATTCCTCTCCAGTGCTGACATGGATCTTGGGGTACTTCTGGAGTCTCCCCAGGGGAGTCAGTGCTCCTTTCGAATGCGGACATGCACTTGCGCTTTCCTCCAGAGCGGTAGCAGCAGTGTCACGCAGTCCGCCACGTGGATCAAAGGATCTATGGTTTTCCCTCGAGTCTTTCCCACGAGGCTTTCCCACGAGGCTTTCCCACAGGGCTGTCCCACGTGCACACGTGGTGGGAGTCGATCCTCGGCTTGAACGTCAAGGCAGTGCAGGGAAAACAGGTTCCTCTGGAATGGACTGACACATCTGGGGGACTCTTGGAATGGTAGCACGACCCTGGAGTTCCTCTCGCCTTTCCTGTGGAGAGCGCCTCCTCTTGAGATGCGACGGGAACGCCGGAAATTCTTTCCCTAAGGAACAGGGAAAGGATCCCTCATCTCGAGCTAGGAGGTGGAAACAGGGCTCCCCTGGATGGGTGCGGGACCCTAGTGCTTCCTCTCGAGTGGAGACGGGTATGTCGGGGAACTTCTTGAGTTGCAGCAAGGGTGTGAAGGACCCTTTGGAAGTTCCAGTGGTTAGATGTGATTAGCCTCGAGAAGCCTCAGCGGAAATGGGCCTCATCTCGCCTGGAGGGCAAAACCTCCTGGATTTTCTCGAGTTGCGGCAGGTGCTCTCGACTTACGGCGGGGACCTCAGGGACCCGCTCTGGTGGCCTCAGGAAAGGCCAGTCCCCATGCGAGTTCCTCGGGGGCCTCTCGGGATTCCTCTCCCATCGATGCCGGGGCCTAAGACCTTGTGTGGAGTCGGGGCCGGAAACTGAGGATTCCTCTCCAGTGCTGACATGGATCTTGGGGTACTTCTGGAGTCTCCCCAGGGGAGTCAGTCCTCGTCTCGAATGCAGGCATGCACTTGCGCTTTCCTCCAGAGCGGTAGCAGCAGTGTCAGGCAGTCAGCGCGTGGATCAAGGATCTATGGTTTTCCCTCGAGTCTTTCCCACGAGGCTTTCCCACGAGGCTTTCCCACAGGGCTGGCCCACGTGCACACGTGGTGGGAGTCGATCCTCGGCTTGAACGTCAAGGCAGTGCAGGGAAAACAGGTTCCTCTGGAATGGACTTACACATCTGGGGGACTCTTGGAATGGTAGCACGACCCTGGAGTTCCTCTCGCCTTTCTTGTGGAGAGCGCCTCCTCTTGAGATGCGACGGGAACGCCGGGAATTCTTTCCCTACGAAACAGGGAAAGGATCCCTCATCTCGAGCTAGGAGGCGGAAACGGCGCTCCCCTGGATGTGTGCGGGACCCTCGTGCTTCCTCTCGAGTGGAGAAGGGTATGTCGGGGAACTTCTTGAGTTGCAGCAAGGGTGTGAAGGACCCTTTGGAAGTTCCAGTGGTTAGATGTGATTAGCCTCGAGAAGCCTCAGCGGAAATGGGCCTCATCTCGCCTGGAGGGCAAAACCTCCTGGATTTTCTCGAGTTGCGGCAGGTGCTCTCGACTTACGACGGGGACCTCAGGGACCCGCTCTGGTGGCCTCAGGAAAGGCCAGTCCCCATGCGAGTTCTTCGGGGGCCTCTCGGGATTCCTCTCCCGTCGATGCCGGGGCCTAAGACCTTGTGTGGAGTCGGGGCCGGTACCTGAGGATTCCTCTCCAGTGCTGACATGGATCTTGGGGTACTTCTGGAGTCTCCCCAGGGGAGTCAGTCCTCGTCTCGAATGCGGGCATGCACTTGCGCTTTCCTCCAGAGCGGTAGCAGCAGTGTCACGCAGTCCTCCGCGTGGATCAAAGGATCTATGGTTTTCCCTCGAGTCTTTCCCACGAGGCTTTCCCACGAGGCTTTCCCACAGGGCTGTCCCACGTGCACACGTGGTGGGAGTCGATCCTCGGCTTGAACGTCAAGGCAGTGCAGGGAAAACAGGTTCCTCTGGAATGGACTGACACATCTGGGGGACTATTGGAATGGTGGCACGACCCTGGAGTTCCTCTCGCCTTTCCTGTGGAGAGCGCCTCCTCTTGAGATGCGACGGGAACGCCGGGAATTCTTTCCCTACGAAACAGGGAAAGGATCCCTCATCTCGAGCTAGGAGGCGGAAACGGGGCTCCCCTGGATGTGTGCAGGACCATCGTGCTTCCTCTCGAGTGGAGACGGGTATGTCGGGGAACTTCTTGAGTTGCAGCAAGGGTGTGAAGGACCTTTTGGAAGTTCCAGTGGTTAGATGTGATTAGCCTCGAGAAGCCTCAGCGGAAATGGGCCTCATCTCGCCAGGAGGGCAAAACCTCCTGGATTTTCTCGAGTTGCGGCAGGTGCTCTCGACTTACGACGGGGACCACAGGGACCCGCTCTGGTGGCCTCAGGAAAGGCCAGTCCCCATGCGAGTTCCACAGGGGCCACTCGGGATTCCTCTCCCGTCGATGCCCAGGCCTAAGACCTTGTGTGGAGTCGGGGCCGGAACCTGAGGATTCCTCTCCAGTGCTGACATGGATCTTGGGGTACTTCTGGAGTCTCCCCAGGGGAGTCACTGCTCGTCTCGAATGCGGACATGCACTTGCACTTTCCTCCAGTATGGTAGCAGCAGTGTCACACATTCCGCCGCGTGGATCAAAGGATCTATGGTTTTCCCTCGAGTCTTTCCCACGAGGCTTTCCCACGAGGCTTTCCCACAGGGCTGTCCCACGTGCACACGTTATGGGAGTCGATCCTCGGCTTGAACGTCAAGGCAGTGCAGGGAAAACAGGTTCCTCTGGAATGGACTGACACATCTGGGGGACTCTTGGAATGGTAGCACGACCCTGGAGTTCCTCTCGCCTTTCCTGTGGAGAGCGCCTCCTCTTGAGATGCGACGGGAACGCCGGGAATTCTTTCCCTACGAAACAGGGAAAGGATCCCTCATCTCGAGCTAGGAGGCGGAAACGGGGCTCCCCTGGATGTGTGCGGGACCCTCGTGCTTCCTCTCGAGTGGAGACGGGTATGTCGGGGAACTTCTTGAGTTGCAGCAAGGGTGTGAAGGACTCTTTGGAAGTGCCAGTGGTTAACTGTGATTAGCCTCGAGAAGCCTCAGCGGAAATGGGCCTCATCTCGCCTGGAGGGCAAAACCTCCTGGATTTTCTCGAGTTGTGGCAGGTGCTCTCGACTTACGACGGGGACCTCAGGGACCCGCTCTGGTGGCCTCAGGAAAGGCCAGTCCCCATGCGAGTTCCTCGGGGGCCTCTCGGGATTCCTTTCCCGTCGATGCCGGGGCCTAAGACCTTGTGTGGAGTCGGGGCCGGAACCTGAGGATTCCTCTCCAGTGCTGACATGGATCTTTGGGTACTTCTTGAGTCTCCCCAGGGGAGTCAGTCCTCGTCTCGAATGCGGGCATGCACTTGCGCTTTCCTCCAGAGCGGTAGCAGCAGTGTCACGCAGTCCGCCGCGTGGATCAAAGGATCTATGGTTTTCCCTCGAGTCTTTCCCACGAGGCTTTCCCACGAGGCTTTCCCACAGGGCTGTCCCACGTGCACACGTGGTGGGAGTCGATCCTAGGCTAGAACGTCAAGGCAGTGCAGGGAAAACAGGTTCCTCTGGAATGGACTGACACATCTGGGGGACTCTTGGAATGGTGGCACGACCCTGGAGTTCCTCTCGCCTTTCCTGTGGAGAGCGCCTCCTCTTGAGATGCGACGGGAACGCCGGGAATTCTTTCCCTACGAAACAGGGAAAGGATCCCTCATCTCGAGCAAGGAGGCGGAAACGGGGCTCCCCTGGATGTGTGCGGGACCCTCGTGCTTCCTCTCGAGTGGAGACGGGTATGTCGGGGAACTTCTTGAGTTGCAGCAAGGGTGTGAAGGACCCTTTGGAAGTTCCAGTGGTTAGATGTGATTAGCCTCGAGAAGCCTCAGCGGAAATGGGCCTCATCTCGCCTGGAGGGCAAAACCTCCTGGATTTTCTCGAGTTGCGGCAGGTGCTCTCGACTTACGACGGGGACCTCAGGGACCCGCTCTGGTGGCCTCAGGAAAGGCCAGTCCCCATGCGAGTTCCTCGGGGGCCTCTCGGGATTCCTCTCCTGTCGATGCCGGGGCCTAAGACCTTGTGTGGAGTCGGGGCCGGAACCTGAGGATTCCTCTCCAGTGCTGACATGGATCTTGGGGTACTTCTGGAGTCTCCCCAGGGGAGTCAGTGCTCGTCTCGAATGCGGGCATGCACTTGCGCTTTCCTCCAGAGCGGTAGCAGCAGTGTCACGCAGTCCGCCGCGTGGATCAAAGGATCTATGGTTTTCCCTCGAGTCTTTCCCACGAGGCTTTCCAACGAGGCTTTCCCACAGGGCTGTCCCACGTGCACACGTGGTGGGAGTCGATACTCGGCTTGAACGTCAAGGCAGTGCAGGGAAAACAGGTTCCTCTGGAATGGACTGACACATCTGGGGGACTCTTGGAATGGTAGCACGACCCTGGAGTTCCTCTGGCCTTTCCTGTGGAGAGCGCCTCCTCTTGAGATGCGACGGGAACGCCGGGAATTCTTTCCCTACGAAACAGGGAAAGGATCCCTCATCTCGAGCTAGGAGGCGGAAACGGAGCTCCCCTGGATGTGTGCAGGACCCTCGTGCTTCCTCTCGAGTGAAGAAGGGTATGTCGGGGAACTTCATGAGTTGCAGCAAGGGTGTGAAGGACCCTTTGGAAGTTCCAGTGGTTAGATGTGATTAGCCTTGAGAAGCCTCTGCGGAAATGGGCCTCATCTCGCCTGGAGGGCCAAACCTCCTGGATTTTCTCGAGTTGCGGCAGGTGCTCTCGACTTACGACGGGTACCTCAGGGACCCGCTCTGGTGGCCTCAGGAAAGGCCAGTCCCCATGCGAGTTCTTCGGGGGCCTCTCGGGATTCCTCTCCCGTCGATGCCGGGGCCTAAGACCTTGTGTGGAGTCGGGGCCGGTACCTGAGGATTCCTCTCCAGTGCTGACATGGATCTTGGGGTACTTCTGGAGTCTCCCCAGGGGAGTCAGTCCTCGTCTCGAATGCGGGCATGCACTTGCGCATTCCTCCAGAGCGGTAGCAGCAGTGTCACGCAGTCCTCCGCGTGGATCAAAGGATCTATGGTTTTCCCTCGAGTCTTTCCCACGAGGCTTTCCCACGAGGCTTTCCCACAGGGCTGTCCCACGTGCACACGTGGTGGGAGTCGATCCTCGGCTTGAACGTCAAGGCAGTGCAGGGAAAACAGGTTCCTCTGGAATGGACTGACACATCTGGGGGACTATTGGAATGGTGGCACGACCCTGGAGTTCCTCTCGCCTTTCCTGTGGAGAGCGCCTCCTCTTGAGATGCGACGGGAACGCCGGGAATTCTTTCCCTACGAAACAGGGAAAGGATCCCTCATCTCGAGCTAGGAGGCGGAAACGGGGCTCCCCTGGATGTGTGCAGGACCATCGTGCTTCCTCTCGAGTGGAGACGGGTATGTCGGGGAACTTCTTGAGTTGCAGCAAGGGTGTGAAGGACCTTTTGGAAGTTCCAGTGGTTAGATGTGATTAGCCTCGAGAAGCCTCAGCGGAAATGGGCCTCATCTCGCCAGGAGGGCAAAACCTCCTGGATTTTCTCGAGTTGCGGCAGGTGCTCTCGACTTACGACCGGGACCACAGGGACCCGCTCTGGTGGCCTCAGGAAAGGCCAGTCCCCATGCGAGTTCCACAGGGGCCACTCGGGATTCCTCTCCCGTCGATGCCCAGGCCTAAGACCTTGTGTGGAGTCGGGGCCGGAACCTGAGGATTCCTCTCCAGTGCTGACATGGATCTTGGGGTACTTCTGGAGTCTCCCCAGGGGAGTCACTGCTCGTCTCGAATGCGGACATGCACTTGCACTTTCCTGCAGTATGGTAGCAGCAGTGTCACACATTCCGCCGCGTGGATCAAAGGATCTATGGTTTTCCCTCGAGTCTTTCCCACGAGGCTTTCCCACGAGGCTTTCCACAGGGCTGTCCCACGTGCACACGTTATGGGAGTCGATCCTCGGCTTGAACGTCAAGGCAGTGCAGGGAAAACAGGTTCCTCTGGAATGGACTGACACATCTGGGGGACTCTTGGAATGGTAGCACGACCCTGGAGTTCCTCTCGCCTTTCCTGTGGAGAGCGCCTCCTCTTGAGATGCGACGGGAACGCCGGGAATTCTTTCCCTACGAAACAGGGAAAGGATCCCTCATCTCGAGCTAGGAGGCGGAAACGGCGCTCCCCTGGATGTGTGCGGGACCCTCGTGCTTCCTCTCGAGTGGAGACGGGTATGTCGGGGAACTTCTTGAGTTGCAGCAAGGGTGTGAAGGACTCTTTGGAAGTTCCACTGGTTAGCTGTGATTAGCCTCGAGAAGCCTCAGCGGAAATGGGCCTCATCTCCCCTGGAGGGCAAAACCTCCTGGATTTTCTCGAGTTGCGGCAGGTGCTCTCGACTTACGACGGGGACCTCAGGGACCCGCTCTGGTGGCCTCAGGAAAGGCCAGTCCCCATGCGAATTCCTCGGGGGCCTCTCGGGATTCCTCTCCCGTCGATCCCGGGGCCTAAGACCTTGTGTGGAGTCGGGGCCGGAACCTGAGGATTCCTCTCCAGTGCTGACATGGATCTTGGGGTACTTCTGGAGTCTCCCCAGGGGAGTCAGTCCTCGTCTCGAATGCGGGCATGCACTTGCGCATTCCTCCAGGGCGGTAGCAGCAGTGTCACGCAGTCCGCCGCGTGGATCAAAGGATCTATGGTTTTCCCTCGAGTCTTTCCCACGAGGCTTTCCCACGAGGCTTTCCCACAGGGCTGTCCCACGTGCACACGTGGTGGGAGTCGATCCTAGGCTTGACGTCAAGGCAGTGCAGGGAAAACTGGTTCCTCTGGAATGGACTGACACATCTGGGGGACACTTGGAATGGTGGCACGACCCTGGAGTTCCTCTCGCCTTTCCTGTGGAGAGGGCCTCCTCTTGAGATGCGACGGGAACGCCGGGAATTCTTTCCCTACGAAACAGGGAAAGGATCCCTCATCTCGAGCTAGGAGGCGGAAACGGGGCTCCCCTGGATGTGTGCGGGACCCTCGTGCTTCCTCTCGAGTGGAGACGGGTATGTCGGGGAACTTCTTGAGTTGCAGCAAGGGTGTGAAGGACCCTTTGGAAGTTCCAGTGGTTGGATGTGATTAGCCTTGAGAAGCCTCTGCGGAAATGGGCCTCATCTCGCCTGGAGGGCCAAACCTCCTGGATTTTCTCGAGTTGCGGCAGGTGCTCTCGACTTACGACGGGGACCTCAGGGACCCGCTCTGGTTGCCTCAGGAAAGGCCAGTCCCCATGCGAGTTCCTCGGGGGCCTCTCGGGATTCCTCTCCCGTCGATGCCGGGGCCTAAGACCTTGTGTGGAGTCGGGGCCGGAAACTGAGGATTCCTCTCCAGTGCTGACATGGATCTTGGGGTACTTCTGGAGTCTCCCCAGGGGAGTCAGTCCTCGTCTCGAATGCGGGCATGCAATTGGCTTTCCTCCAGAGCGGTAGCAGCAGTGTCACGCAGTCTGCCGCGTGGATCAAAGGATCTATGGTTTTCCCTCGAGTCTTTCCCACGAGGCTTTCCCACCAGGCTTTCCCACAGGGCTGTCCCACGTGCACACGTGTTGGGAGTCGATCCTCGGCTTGAACGTCGAGGCAGTGCAGGGCAAACAGGTTCCCCTGGAATGGACTGACACATCTGGGGGACTCTTGGAATGGTGGCACGACCCTGGAGTTCCTCTCGCCTTTCCTGTGGAGAGCGCCTCCTCTTGAGATGCGACGGGAACGCCGGGAATTCTTTCCCTTCGAAACAGTGAAAGGATCCCTCATCTCGAGCTAGGAGGCGGAAACGGGGCTCCCCTGGATGTGTGCGGGACCCTCGTGCTTCCTCTCGAGTGGAGACGGGTATGTCGGGGAACTTCTTGAGTTGCAGCAAGGGTGTGAAGGACCCTTTGGAAGTTCCAGTGGTTAGATGTGATTAGCCTCGAGAAGCCTCAGCGGAAATGGGCCTCATCTCGCCTGGAGGGCAAAACCTCCTGGATTTTCTCGAGTTGCGGCAGGTGCTCTCGACTTACGACGGGGACCTCAGGGACCCGCTCTGGTGGCCTCAGGAAAGGCCAGTCCCCATGCGAGTTCCTCGGGGGCCTCTCGGGATTCCTCTCCCGTCGATGCCGGGGCCTAAGACCTTGTGTGGATTCGGGGCCGGAACCTGAGGATACCTCTCCAGTGCTGACATGGATCTTGGGGTACTGCTGGAGTCTCCCCAGGGGAGTCAGTGCTCGTCTCGAATGCGGGCATGTACTTGCGCTTTCCTCCAGAGCGGTAGCAGCAGTGTCACGCAGTCTGCCGCGAGGATCAAAGGATCTATGGGTTTCCCTCGAGTCTTTCCCACGAGGCTTTCCGACGAGGCTTTCCCACAGGGCTGTCCCACGTGCACACGTGGTGGGATTCGATCCTCGGCTTGAACGTGAAGGCAGTGCAGGGAAAACAGGTTCCTCTGGAATGGACTGACACATCTGGGGGACTCTTGGAATGGTGGCACTACCCTGGAGTTCCTCTCGCCTTTTCTGTGGAGAGCGCCTCCTCTTGAGATGCGACGGGAACGCCGGGAATTCTTTCCCTACGAAACAGGGAAAGGATCCCTCATCTCGAGCTAGGATGCGGAAACGGGGCTCCCCTGGATGTGTGCGGGACCCTCGTGCTTCCTCTCGAGTGGAGACGGGTATGTCGGGGAACTTCTTGAGTTGTAGCAAGGGTGTGAAGGACCCTTTGGAAGTTACAGTGGTTAGATGTAATTAGCCTCGAGAAGCCTCAGCGGAAATGGGCCTCATTTCGCCTGGAGGGCAAAACCTCCTGGATTTTCTCGAGTTGTGGCAGGTGCTCTCGACTTACGACGGGGACCTCAGGGACCCGCTCTGGTGGCCTCAGGAAAGGCCAGACCCCATGCGAGTTCCTCGGGGGCCTCTCGGGATTCCTCTCCTGTCGATGCCGGGGCCTAAGACCTTGTGTGGATTCGGGGCCGGAACCTGAGGATTCCTCTCCAGTGCTGACATGGATCTTGGGGTACTTCTGGAGTCTCCCCAGGGGAGTCAGTCCTCGTCTCGAATGCGGGCATGCACTTGCGCTTTCCTCCAGAGCGGTAGCAGCAGTGTCACGCAGTCCGCCGCGTGGATCAAAGGATCTATGGTTTTCCCTCGAATCTTTCCCACGAGGCTTTCCCAGAAGGCTTTCCCACAGGTCGGTCCCACGTGCACACGTGGTGGGAGTCGATCCTCGGCTTGAACGTGAAGGCAGTGCAGGGAAAACAGGTTCCTCTGGAATGGACTGACACATCTGGGGGACTCCTGGAATGGTGGCACGACCCTAGATTTCCTCTCGCCTTTCCTGTGGAGAGCGCCTCCTCTTGAGATGCGACGGGAACGCCGGGAATTCTTTCCCTACGAAACAGGGAAAGGATCCCTCATCTCGAGCTAGGAGGCGGAAACGGGGCTCCCCTGGATGTGTGCGGGACCCTCGTGCTTCCTCTCGAGTGGAGACGGGTATGTCGGGGAACTTCTTGAGTTGCAGCAAGGGTGTGAAGGACCCTTTGGAAGTTCCAGTGGTTAGATGTGATTAGCCTCGAGAAGCCTCAGCGGAAATGGGTCTCATCTCGCCTGGAGGGCAAAACCTCCTGGATTTTCTCGAGTTGCGGCAGGTGCTCTCGACTTACGACGGGGACCTCAGGGACCCGCTCTGGTGGCCTCAGGAAAGGCCAGTCCCCATGCGAGTTCCTCGGGGGCCTCTCGGGATTCCTCTCCCGTCGATGCCGGGGCCTAAGACCTTGTGTGGAGTCGGGGCCGGAAACTGAGAATTCCTCTCCAGTGCTGACATGGATCTTGGGTTACTTCTGGAGTCTCCCCAGTGGAGTCAGTCCTCGTCTCGAATGTGGGCATGCACTTGCGCTTTCCTCCAGAGCGGTTGCAGCAGTGTCACGCAGTCCGCCACGTGGATCAAAGGATCTATGGTTTTCCCTCGAGTCTTTCCCACGAGGCTTTCCCATCAGGCTTTCCCACAGGGCGGTCCCACGTGCATACGTGTTGGGAGTCGATCCTCGGCTTGAACGTGAAGGCAGTGCAGGGAAAACAGGTTCCTCTGGAATGGACTGACACATCTAGGGGACTCCTGGAATGGTGGCACGACCCTGGAGTTCCTCTCACCTTTCCTGTGGAGAGCGCCTCCTCTTGAGATGCGACCGGAACGCCGGGAATTCTTTCCCTACGAAACAGGGAATGGATCCCTCATCTCGAGCTAGGAGTCGGAAACGGGGCTCCCCTGGATGTGTGCGGGACCCTCGTGCTTCCTCTCAAGTGGAGACGGGTATGTCGGGGAACTTCGTGAGTTGCAGCAAGGGTGTGAAGGACCCTTTGGAAGTTCCAGTGGTTAGATGTGATTAGCCTCGAGAAGCCTCAGCGGAAATGGGCCTCATCTCGCCTGGAGGGCAAAACCTCCTGGATTTTCTCGAGTTGCGGCAGGTGCTCTCAACTTACGACGGGGTCCTCAGGGACCCGCTCTGGTGGCCTCAGGAAAGGCCAGTCCCCATGCGAGTTCCTCGGGGGCCTCTCGGGATTCCTCTCCCGTCGATGCCGGGGCCTAAGACCTTGTGTGGAGTCGGGGCCGGAACCTGAGGATTCCTCTCCAGTGCTGACATGGATCTTGGGGTACTGCTGGAGTCTCCCCAGGGGAGTCAGTCCTCGTCTCGAATGCGGGCATGCACTTGCGCTTTCCTCCAGAGCGGTAGCAGCAGTGTCACGCAGTCCGCCGCGTGGATCAAAGGATCTATGGTTTTCCCTCGAGTCTTTCCCACGAGGCTTTCCCACCAGGCTTTCACACAGGGCGGTCCCACGTGCACACGTGGTGGGAGTCGATCCTCGGCTTGAACGTCAAGGCAGTGCAGGGAAAACAGGTTCCTCTGGAATGGACTGACACATCTGGGCGACTCTTGGAATGGTGGCACGACCCTGGAGTTCCTTACGCCTTTCCTGTGGAGAGCGCCTCCTCTTGAGATGCGACGGGAACGCCGGGAATTCTTTCCCTACGAAACAGGGAAAGGATCCCTCATCTCGAGCTAGGAGGCGGAAACGGGGCTCCCCTGGATGTGTGCGGGACCCTCGTGCTTCCTCTCGAGTGGAGACGGGTATGTCGGGAACTTCTTGAGTTGCAGCAAGGGTGTGAAGGACCCTTTGGAAGTTCCAGTGGTTAGATGTGATTAGCCTAGAGAAGCCTCAGCGGAAATGGGCCTCATCTCGCCTGGAGGGCCAAACCTCCTGGATTTTCTCGAGTTGCGGCAGGTGCTCTCGACTTACGACGGGGACCTCAGGGACCCGCTCTGGTGGCCTCAGGAAAGGCCAGTCCCCATGCGAGTTCCTCGGGGGCATCTCGGGATTCCTCTCCCGTCGATGCCGGGGCCTAAGACCTTGTGTGGAGTCGGGGCCGGAACCTGAGGATTCCTCTCCAGTGCTGACATGGATCTTGGGGTATTTCTGGAGTCTCCCTAGGGGAGTCAGTCCTCGTCTCGAATGCGGGCATGCACTTGCGCTTTCCTCCAGAGAGGTAGCAGCAGTGTCACGCAGTCCGCCGCGTGGATCAAAGGATCTATGGTTTTCCCTCGAGTCTTTCCCACGAGACTTTCCCACCAGGCTTTCCCACAGGGCTGTCCCACGTGCACACGTGTTGGGAGTGGATCCTCAACTTGAACGTCGAGGCAGTGCAGGGAAAACAGGTTCCTCTGGAATGGAATGACACATCTGGGGGACTCTTGGAATGGTGGCACGACCCTGGAGTTCCTCTCGCCTTTCCTGTGGAGAGCGCCTCCTCTTGAGATGCGACGGGAACGCCGGGAATTCTTTCCCTACGAAACAGGGAAAGGATCCCTCATCTCGAGCTAGGAGGCGGAAACGGGGCTCCCCTGGGTGTGTGCGGGACCCTCGTGCTTCCTCTCGAGTGGAGACGGGTATGTCGGGGAACTTCTTGAGTTGCAGCAAGGGTGTGAAGGACCCTTTGGAAGTTCCAGTGGTTAGATGTGATTAGCCTCGAGAAGCCTCAGCGGAAATGGGCCTCATCTCGCCTGGAGGGCAAAACCTCCTGGATTTTCTCGAGTTGCGGCAGGTGCTCTCGACGTACGACGGGGACCTCAGGGACCCGCTCTGGTGGCCTCAGGAAAGGCCAGTCCCCATGCGAGTTCCTCGGGGGCCTCTCGGGATTCCTCTCCCGTCGATGCCGGGGCCTAAGACCTTGTGTGGATTCGGGGCCGGAACCTGAGGATACCTCTCCAGTGCTGACATGGATCTTGGGGTACTTCTGGAGTCTCCCCAGGGGAGTCAGTGCTCGTCTCGAATGCGGGCATGCACTTGCGCTTTCCTCCAGAGCGGTAGCAGCAGTGTCACGCAGTCCGCCGCGTGGATCAAAGGATCTATGGTTTTCCCTCGAGTCTTTCCCATGAGGCTTTCCGACGAGGCTTTCCCACAGGGCGGTCCCACGTGCACACGTGGTGGGAGTCGATCCTCGGCTTGAACGTCAATGCAGTGCAGGGAAAACAGGTTCCTCTGGAATGGACTGACACATCTGGGGGACACTTGGAATGGTGGCACGACCCTGGAGTTCCTCTCGCCTTTCCTGTGGAGAGCGCCTCCTCTTGAGATGCGACGGGAACGCCGGGAATTCTTTCCCTACGAAACAGGGAAAGGATCCCTCATCTCGAGCTAGGAGGCGGAATCGGGGCTCCCCTGGATGTGTGCGGGACCCTCGTGCTTCCTCTCGAGTGGAGAAGTGTATGTCGGGAACTTCTTGAGTTGCAGTAAGGGTGTGAAGGACCCTTTGGAAGTTCCAGTGGTTAGATGTGATTAGCCTCGAGAAGCCTCAGCGGAAATGGGCCTCATCTCGCCTGGAGGGCAAAACCTCCTGGATTTTCTCGAGTTGCGGCAGGTGCTCTCGACTTACGATGGGACCACAGGGACCCGCTCTGGTGGCCTCAGGAAAGGCCAGTCCCCATGCGAGTTCCTCGGGGGCCTCTCGGGATTCCTCTCCCGTCGATGCCGGGGCCTAAGACCTTGTGTGGAGTAGGGGCCAGAACCTGAGGATTCCTCTCCAGTGCTGACATGGATCTTGGGGTACTTCTGGAGTCTCCCCAGGGGAGTCAGTGCTCGTCTCGAATGCGGGCATGCACTTGCCCTTTCCTCCAGAGCGGTAGCAGCAGTGTCATGCAGTCCGCAGCGTGGATCAAAGGATCTATGGTTTTCC
Source organism: Ovis canadensis (assembly GCF_042477335.2). NCBI lineage: Eukaryota > Metazoa > Chordata > Mammalia > Artiodactyla > Bovidae > Ovis > Ovis canadensis. The sequence continues at coordinate 14,384,366 of NC_091257.1, forward strand.
CTCGAGTCTTTCCCACGAGGCTTTCCCACGAGGCTTTCCCACAGGGCTGTCCCACGTGCACACGTGGTGGGAGTCGATCCTCGGCTTGAACATGAAGGCAGAGCAGGGAAAACAGGTTCCTCTGGAATGGACTGACACATCTGGGGGACACTTGGAATGGTGGCACGACCCTGGAGTTCCTCTCGCCTTTCCTGTGGAGAGCGCCTCCTCTTGAGATGGAACGGGAACGCCGGGAATTCTTTCCCTACGAAACAGGGAAAGGATCCCTCATCTCGAGCTAGGAGGTGGAAACGGGGCTCCCCTGTATGTGTGCGGGACCCTCGTTCTTCCTCTCGTGTGGAGACGGGTATGTCGGGGAACTTCTTGAGTTGCAGCAAGGGTGTGAAGGACCCTTTGGAAGTTCCAGTGGTTAGATGTGATTAGCCTCGAGAAGCCTCAGCGGAAATGGGCCTCATCTCGCCTGGAGGGCAAAACCTCCTGGATTTTCTCGAGTTGCGGCAGGTGCTCTCGACTTACGACGGGGACCTCAGGGACCCGCTCTGGTGGCCTCAGGAAAGGCCAGTCCCCATGCGAGTTCCTCGGGGGCCTCTCAGGATTCCTCTCCCGTCGATGCCGGGGCCTAAGACCTTGTGTGGAGTCGGGGCCGGAACCTGAGGATTCCTCTAAAGTGCTGACATGGATCTTGGGGTACTTCTGGAGTCTCCCCAGGGGAGTCAGTGCTCGTCTCGGATGCGGGCATGCACTTGCGCTTTCCTCCAGAGCGGTAGCAGCAGTGTCACGCAGTCCGCCGCGTGGATCAAAGATTCTATGGTTTTCCCTCGAGTCTTTCCCACGAGGCTTTCCCACCAGGCTTTCACACAGGGCGGTCCCACGTGCACACGTGGTGGGAGTCGATCCTCGGCTTGAACGTGAAGGCAGTGCAGGGAAAACAGGTTCCTCTGGAATGGACTGACACATCTGGGGGACTCCTGGAATGGTGGCACGACCCTGGAGTTCCTCTCGCCTTTCCTGTGGAGAGCGCCTCCTCTTGAGATGCGACGGGAAACCCGGGAATTCTTTCCCTACGAAACAGGGAAAGGATCCCTCATCTCGAGCTAGGAGGCGGAAACGGGGCTCCCCTGGATGTGTGCGGGACCCTCGTGCTTCCTCTCGAGTGGAGACGGGTATGTCGGGGAACTTCTTGAGTTGCAGCAAGGGTGTGAAGGACCCTTTGGAAGTTCCAGTGGTTAGATGTGATTAGCCTCGAGAAGCCTCAGCGGAAATGGGCCTCATCTCGCCTGGAGGGCAAAACCTCCTGGATTTTCTCGAGTTGCGGCAGGTGCACTCGACTTACGACGGGGACCTCAGGGACCCGCTCTGGTGGCCTCAGGAAAGGCCAGTCCCCATGCGAGTTCCTCGGGGGCCTCTCGGGATTCCTCTCCCGTCGATGCCGGGGCCTAAGACCTTGTGTGGAGTCGGGGCCGGAAACTGAGAATTCCTCTCCAGTGCTGACATGGATCTTGGGGTACTTCTGGAGTCTCCCCAGGGGAGTCAGTCCTCGTCTCGAATGCGGGCATGCACTTGGCTTTCCTCCAGAGCGGTAGCAGCAGTGTCACGCAGTCTGCCGCGTGGATCAAAGGATCTATGGTTTTCCCTCGAGTCTTTCCCACGAGGCTTTCCGACGAGGCTTTCCCACAGGGCTGTCCCACGTGCACACGTTGTGGGAGTCGATCCTCGGCTTGAACGTGAAGGCAGTGCAGGGAAAACAGGTTCCTCTGGAATGGACTGACACATCTGGGGGACTCTTGGAATGGTGGCACGACCCTGGAGTTCCTCTCGCCTTTCCTGTGGAGAGCGCCTCCTCTTGAGATGCGACGGGAACGCCGGGAATTCTTTCCCTACGAAACAGGGAAAGGATCCCTCATCTCGAGCTAGGAGGCGGAAACGGGGCTCCCCTGGATGTGTGCGGGACCCTCGTGCTTCCTCTCGAGTGGAGACGGGTATGTCGGGGAACTTCTTGAGTTGCAGCAAGGGTGTGAAGGACCCTTTGGAACTTCCAGTGGTTAGATGTGATTAGCCTCGAGAAGCCTCAGCGGAAATGGGCCTCATCTCGCCTGGAGGGCAAAACCTCCTGGATTTTCTCGAGTTGCGGCAGGTGCACACGACTTACGACGGGGACCTCAGGGACCCGCTCTGGTGGCCTCAGGAAAGGCCAGTCCCCATGCGAGTTCCTCGGGGGCCTCTCGGGATTCCTCTCCCGTCGATGCCGGGGCCTAAGACCTTGTGTGGAGTCGGGGCCGGAAACTGAGAATTCCTCTCCAGTGCTGACATGGATCTTGGGGTACTTCTGGAGTCTCCCCAGGGGAGTCAGTCCTCGTCTCGAATGCGGGCATGCACTTGGCTTTCCTCCAGAGCGGTAGCAGCAGTGTCACGCAGTCTGCCGCGTGGATCAAAGGATCTATGGTTTTCCCTCGAGTCTTTCCCACGAGGCTTTCCCACCAGGCTTTCCCACAGGGCTGTCCCACGTGCACACGTGGTGGGAGTCGATCCTCGGCTTGAACGTCGAGGCAGTGCAGGGAAAACAGGTTCCTCTGGAATGGACTGACACATCTGGGGGACTCTTGGAATGGTGGCACGACCCTGGATTTCCTCTCGCCTTTCCTGTGGAGAGCGCCTCCTCTTGAGATGCGACGGGAACGCCGGGAATTCTTTCCCTACGAAACAGGGAAAGGATCCCTCATCTCGAGCTAGGAGGCGGAAACGGGGCTCCCCTGGATGTGTGCGGGACCCTCGTGCTTCCTCTCGAATGAAAACGGGTATGTCGGGGAACTTCTTGAGTTGCAGCAAGGGTGTGAAAGACCCTTTGGAAGTTCCAGTGGTTAGATGTGATTAGCCTCGAGAAGCCTCAGCGGAAATGGGCCTCATCTCGCCTGGAGGGCAAAACCTCCTGGATTTTCTCGAGTTGAGGCAGGTGCACTCGACTTACGACGGGGACCTCAGGGACCCGCTCTGGTGGCCTCAGGAAAGGCCAGTCCCCATGCGAGTTCCTCGGGGGCCTCTCGGGATTCCACTCCCTTCGATGCCGGGGCCTTAGACCTTGTGTGGAGTCGGGGCCGGAACCTGAGGATTCCTCTCCAGTGCTGACATGGATCTTGGGGTACTTCTGGAGTCTCCCCAGGGGAGTCAGTGCTCGTCTCGAATGCGGGCATGCACTTGCGCTTTCCTCCAGAGCGGTAGCAGCAGTGTCACCAGTCCGCCGCGTGGATCAAAGGATCTATGGTTTTCCCTCGAGTCTTTCCCATGAGGCTTTCCCAACAGGCTTTCCCACAGGGCTGTCCCACGTGCACACGTGGTGGGAGTCGATCTTCGGCTTGAACGTCGAGGCAGTGCAGGGAAAACAGGTTCCTCTGGAATGGACTGACACATCTGGGGGACTCTTGGAATGGTGGCACGACCCTGGAGTTCTTCTCGCCTTTCCTGTGGAGAGCGCCTCCTCTTGAGATGCGACGGGAACGCCGGGAATTCTTTCCCTACGAAACAGGGAAAGGATCCCTCATCTCGAGCTAGGAGGCGGAAACGGGGCTCCCCTGGATGTGTGCGGGACCCTCGTGCTTCCTCTCGAGTGGAGACGGGTATGTCGGGAACTTCTTGAGTTGCAGTAAGGGTGTGAAGGACCCTTTGGAAGTTCCAGTGGTTAGATGTGATTAGCCTCGAGAAGCCTCAGCGGAAATGGGCCTCATCTTGCCTGGAGGGCAAAACCTCCTGGATTTTCTCGAGTTGCGGCAGGTGCTCTCGACTTACGACGGGGACCTCAGGGACCCGCTCTGGTGGCCTCAGGAAAGGCCAGTCCCCATGCGAGTTCCTCGGGATCCTCTCAGGATTCCTCTCCCGTCGATGCCGGGGCCTAAGACCTTGTGTGGAGTAGGGGCCGGAACCTGAGGATTCCTCTCCAGTGCTGACATTGATCTTGGGGTACTTCTGGAGTCTCCCCAGGGGAGTCAGTGCTCGTCTCGAATGCTGGCATGCACTTGCGCTTTCCTCCAGAGCGGTAGCAGCAGTGTCACGCAGTCCGCCGCGTGGATCAAAGGATCTATGGTTTTCCCTCGAGTCTTTCCCACGAGGCTTTCCCACATGCCGGTCCCACGTGCACACGTGGTGGGAGTCGATCCTCGGCTTGAACGTCAAGGCAGTGCAGCGAAAACAGGTTCCTCTGGAATGGACTGACACATCCGGGGGACTCTTGGAATGGTGGCACGACCCTGGAGTTCCTCTCGCCTTTCCTGTGGAGAGCGCCTCCTCTTGAGATGCGACGGGAACGCCGGGAATTCTTTCCCTACGAAACAGGGAAAGGATCCCTCATCTCGAGCTAGGAGGCGGAAACGGGGCTCCCCTGGATGTGTGCGGGACCCTCGTGCTTCCTCTCGAGTGGAGACGGGTATGTCCGGGAATTTCTTGAGTTGCAGCAAGGGTGTGAAGGACCCTTTGGAAGTTCCAGTGGTTAGATGTGATTAGCCTCGAGAAGCCACAGCGGAAATGGGCCTCATCTCGCCTGGAGGGCAAAACCTCCTGGATTTTTTGAGTTGCGGCAGGTGCTCTCGACTTACGACGGGGACCTCAGGGACCCGCTCTGGTGGCCTCAGGAAAGGCCAGTCCCCATGCGAGTTCCTCGGGGGCCGCTCGGGATTCCTCTCCCGTTGATGCTGGGGCCTAAGATCTTGTGTGGAGTCGGGGCCGGAACCTGAGGATTCCTCTCCAGTGCTGACATGGATCTTGGGGTACTTCTGGAGTCTCCCCAGGGGAGTCAGTCCTCGTCTCGAATGCGGGCATGCACTTGCGCTTTCCTCCAGAGAGGTAGCAGCAGTGTCACGCAGTGCGCCGCGTGGATCAAAGGATCTATGGTTTTCCCTCGAGTCTTTCCCACGAGGCTTTCCCACCAGGCTTTCCCACAGGGCTGTCCCACGTGCACACGTGTTGGAAGTCGATCCTCGGCTTGAACGTCGAGGCAGTGCAGGGAAAACAGGTTCCTCTGAAATGGACTGACACATCTGGGCGACTCTTGGAATGGTGGCACGACCCTGGAGTTCCTCTTGCCTTTCCTGTGGAGAGCGCCTCCTCTTGAGATGCGACGGGAACGCCGGGAATTCTTTCCCTACGAAACAGGGAAAGGATCCCTCATCTCGAGCTAGGTGCGGAAACGGGGCACCCCTGGATGTGTGCGGGACCCCACGTACTTCCTCTCGAGTGGAGACGGGTATGTCGGGGAACTTCTTGAGTTGCAGCAAGGGTGTGAAGGACCCTTTGGAAGTTCCTGTGGTTAGATGTGATTAGCTTCGAGAAGCCTCAGCGGAAATGGGCCTCATCTCGCCTGGAGGGCAAAACCTCCTGGATTTTCTCGAGTTGCGGCAGGTGATCTGGACTTACGATGGGGACATCAGGGACCCGCTCTGGTGGCCTCAGGAAAGGCCAGTCCCCATGCGAGTTCCTCGGGGGCCTCTCGGGATTCCTCTCCCGTCGATGCCGGGGCCTAAGACCTTCTGTGGAGTCGGGGCCGGAACCTGAGGATTCCTCTCCAGTGCTGACATGGATCATGGGGTACTTCTGGAGTCTCCCCAGGGGAGTCAGTGCTCGTCTCGAATGCGGGCATGCACTTGCGCTTTCCTCCAGAGCGGTAGCAGCAGTGTCACGCAGTCCGCCGCGTGGATCAAAGGATCTATGGTTTTCCCTCGAGTATTTCCCACGAGGCATTCCCACGAGGCTTTCCCACAGGGCGGGCCCACGTGCACACGTGGTGGGAGTCGATCCTCGGCTTGAACGTCGAGGCAGTGCAGGGAAAACAGGTTCCTCTGGAATGGACTGACACATCTGGGGGACTCTTGGAATGGTGGCACGACCCTGGAGTTCCTCTCGCCTTTCCTGTGGAGAGCGCCTCCTCTTGAGATGCGACGGGAACGCCGGGAATTCTTTCCCTACAAAACAGGGAAAGGATCCCTCATCTCGAGCTAGGAGTCGGAAACGGTGCTCCCCTGGATGTGTGCAGGACCCTCGTGCTTCCTCTCGAGTGGAGACGGGTATGTCGGGAATTCTTGAGTTGCAGTAAGGGTGTGAAGGACCCTTTGGAAGTTCCAGTGGTTAGATGTGATTAGCCTAGAGAAGCCTCAGCGGAAATGGGCCTCATCTCGCCTGGAGGGCAAATCCTCCTGGATTTTCTCGAGTTGCGGCAGGTGCTCTCGACTTACCACGGGGACCTCAGGGACCCGCTCTGGTGGCCTCAGGAAAGGCCAGACCCCATGCGAGTTCCTCGGGGGCCTCTCGGGATTCCTCTCCCGTCGATGCCGGGGCCTAAGACCTTGTGTGGAGTAGGGGCCGGAACCTGAGGATTCCTCTCCAGTGCTGACATGGATCTTGGGGTACTTCTGGAGTCTCCCCAGGGGAGTCAGTGCTCGTTTCGAATGCGAGCATGCACTTGCGCTTTCCTCCAGAGCGGTAGCAGCAGTGTCACGCAGTCCGCCGCGTGGATCAAAGGATCTATGGTTTTCCCTCGAGTCTTTCCCACGAGGCTTTCCCAGGAGGCTTTCCCACATGCCGGTCCCACGTGCACACGTGGTGGGAGTCGATCGTCGGCTTGAACGTCAAGGCAGTGCAGGGAAAACAGGTTCCTCTGGAATGGACTGACACATCTGGGGGACTCTTGGAATGGTGGCACGACCCTGGAGTTCCTCTCGCCTTTCCTGTGGAGAGCGCCTCCTCTTGAGATGCGACGGGAACGCCGGGAATTCTTGCCCTACGAAACAGGGAAAGGATCCCTCATCTCGAGCTAGTAGGCGGAAACGGGGCTCCCCTGGATGTGTGCGGGACCCTCGTGCTTCCTCTCGAGTGGAGACGGGTATGTCCGGGAATTTCTTGAGTTGCAGCAAGGGTGTGAAGGACCCTTTGGAAGTTCCAGTGGTTAGATGTGATTAGCCTAGAGAAGCCTCAGCGGAAATGGGCCTCATCTCGCCTGGAGGGCAAAACCTCCTGGATTTTTTGAGTTGCGGCAGGTGCTCTCGACTTACGACGGGGACCTCAGGGACCCGCTCAGGTGGCCTCAGGAAAGGCCAGTCCCCATGCGAGTTCCTCGGGGGCCGCTCGGGATTCCTCTCCCGTCGATGCCGGGGCCTAAGATCTTGTGTGGAGTCGGGGCCGGAACTTGAGGATTCCTCTCCAGTGCTGACATGGATCTTGGGGTACTTCTGGAGTCTCCCCAGGGGAGTCAGTCCTCGTCTCGATTGCGGGCATGCACTTGCGCTTTCCTCCAGAGAGGTCGCAGCAGTGTCACGCAGTGCGCCGCGTGGATCAAAGGATCTATGGTTTTCCCTCGAGTCTTTCCCACGAGGCTTTCCCACCAGGCTTTCCCACAGGGCTGTCCCACTTGCACACGTGGTGGGAGTCGATCCTCGGCTTGAACGTGAAGGCAGTGCAGGGAAAACAGGTTCCTCTGGAATGGACTGACACATCTGGGGGACTCTTGGAATGGTGGCACGACCCTGGAATTCCTCTCGCCTTTCCTGTGGAGAGCGCCTCCTCTTGAGATGCGACGGGAACGCCGGGAATTCTTTCCCTACGAAACAGGGAAAGGATCCCTCATCTCGAGCTAGGAGGCGGAAACGGGGCTCCCCTGGATGTGTGCGGGACCCTCGTGCTTCCTCTCGAGTGGAGACGGGTATGTCGGGGAACTTCTTGAGATGCAGCAAGGGTGTGAAGGACCCTTTGGAAGTTACAGTGGTTAGATGTGATTAGCCTAGAGAAGCCTCAGCGGAAATGGGCCTCATCTCGCCTGGAGGGCAAAACGTCCTGGATTTTCTCGAGTTGCGGCAGGTGCTCTCGACTTACGACGGGGACCTCAGGGACCCGCTCTGGTGGCCTCAGGAAAGGCCAGTCCCCATGCGAGTTCCTCGGGGGCCTCTCGGGATTCCTCTCCCGTCGATGCCGGGGCCTAAGACCTTGTGTGGAGTCGGGGCCGGAACCTGAGGATTAATCTCCAGTGCTGACATGGATCTTGGGGTACTGCTGGAGTCTCCCCAGGGGAGTCAGTCCTCGTCTCGAATGCGGGCATGCACTTACGCTTTCCTCCAGAGCGGTAGCAGCAGTGTCACGCAGTCTGCCGCGAGGATCAAAGGATCTATGGTTTTCCCTCGAGTCTTTCCCACTAGGCTTTCCGACGAGGCTTTCCCACAGGGCTGTCCCACTTGCACACGTGGTGGGAGTCGATCCTCGGCTTGAACGTGAAGGCAGTGCAGGGAAAACAGGTTCCTCTGGAATGGACTGACACATCTGGGGGACTCTTGGAATGGTGGCACGACCCTGGAGTTCCTCTCGCCTTTCCTGTGGAGAGCGCCTCCTCTTGAGATGCGACGGGAACGCCGGGAATTCTTTCCCTACGAAACAGGGAAAGGATCCCTCATCTCGAGCTAGGAGGCGGAAACGGGGCTCCCCTGGATGTGTGCGGGACCCTCGTGCTTCCTCTCGAGTGGAGACGGGTATGTCGGGGAACTTCTAGAGTTGCAGCAAGGGTGTGAAGGACCCTTTGGAAGTTCCAGTGGTTAGATGTGATTAGCCTCGAGAAGCCTCAGCGGAAATGGGCCTCATCTCGCCTGGAGGGCAAAACCTCCTGGATTTTCTCGAGTTGCGGCAGGTGCTCTCAACTTACGACGGGGACCTCAGGGACCCGCTCTGGTGGCCTCAGGAAAGGCCAGTCCCCATGCGAGTTCCTCGGGGGCATCTCGGGATTCCTCTCCCGTCGATGCCGGGGCCTAAGATCTTGTGTGGAGTCGGGGCCGGAACCTGAGGATTCCTCTCCAGTGCTGACATGGATCTTGGGGTACTGCTGGAGTCTCCCCAGGGGAGTCAGTCCTCGTCTCGAATGCGGGCATGCACTTGCGCTTTCCTCCAGAGCGGTAGCAGCAGTGTCACGCAGTCCGCCGCGTGGATCAAAGGATCTATGGTTTTCCCTCGAGTCTTTCCCACGAGGCTTTCCGACGAGGCTTTCCCACAGGGCTGTCCCACGTGCACACGTGGTGGGAGTCGATCCTAGGCTTGAACGTGAAGGCAGTGCAGGGAAAACAGGTTCCTCTGGAATGGACTGACACATCTGGGGGACTCTTGGAATGGTGGCACGACCCTGGAGTTCCTCTCGCCTTTCCTGTGGAGAGCGCCTCCTCTTGAGATGCGACGGGAACGCCGGGAATTCTTTCCCTACGAAACAGGGATAGGATCCCTCATCTCGAGCTAGGAGGCGGAAACGGGGCTCCCCTGGATGTGTGCGGGACCCTCGTGCTTCCTCTCGAGTGGAGACGGGTATGTCGGGAAACTTCTTGAGTTGCAGCAAGGGTGTGAAGGACCCTTTGGAAGTTCCAGTGGTTAGATGTGATTAGCCTCGAGAAGCCTCAGCGGAAATGGGCCTCATCTCCCCTGGAGGGCAAAACCTCCTGGATTTTTTGAGTTGCGGCAGGTGCTCTCGACTTACGACGGGGACCTCAGGGACCCGCTCAGGTGGCCTCAGGAAAGGCCAGTCCCCATGCGAGTTCCTCGGGGGCCGCTCGGGATTCCTCTCCCGTCGATGCCGGGGCCTAAGATCTTGTGTGGAGTCGGGGCCGGAACCTGAGGATTCCTCTCCAGTGCTGACATGGATCTTGGGGTACTTCTGGAGTCTCCCCAGGGGAGTCAGTCCTCGTCTCGATTGCGGGCATGCACTTGCGCTTTCCTCCAGAGAGGTCGCAGCAGTGTCACGCAGTGCGCCGCGTGGATCAAAGGATCTATGGTTTTCCCTCGAGTCTTTCCCACGAGGCTTTCCCACCAGGCTTTCCCACAGGGCTGTCCCACTTGCACACGTGGTGGGAGTCGATCCTCGGCTTGAACGTGAAGGCAGTGCAGGGAAAACAGGTTCCTCTGGAATGGACTGACACATCTGGGGGACTCTTGGAATGGTGGCACGACCCTGGAATTCCTCTCGCCTTTCCTGTGGAGAGCGCCTCCTCTTGAGATGCGACGGGAACGCCGGGAATTCTTTCCCTACGAAACAGGGAAAGGATTCCTCATCTCGAGCTAGGAGGCGGAAACGGGGCTCCCCTGGATGTGTGCGGGACCCTCGTGCTTCCTCTCGAGTGGAGACGGGTATGTCGGGGAACTTCTTGAGATGCAGCAAGGGTGTGAAGGACCCTTTGGAAGTTACAGTGGTTAGATGTGATTAGCCTCGAGAAGCCTCAGCGGAAATGGGCCTCATCTCGCCTGGAGGGCAAAACCTCCTGGATTTTCTCGAGTTGCGGCAGGTGCTCTCGACTTACGACGGGGACCTCAGGGACCCGCTCTGGTGGCCTCAGGAAAGGCCAGTCCCCATGCGAGTTCATCGGGGGCCTCTCGGGATTCCTCTCCCGTCGATGCCGGGGCCTAAGACCTTGTGTGGAGTCGGGGCCGGAACCTGAGGATTAATATCCAGGGCTGACATGGATCTTGGGGTACTGTTGAGTCTCCCCAGGGGAGTCAGTCCTCGTCTCGAATGCGGGCATGCACTTGCGCTTTCCTCCAGAGCGGTAGCAACAGTGTCACGCAGTCTGCCGCGAGGATCAAAGGATCTATGGTTTTCCCTCGAGTCTTTCCCACTAGGCTTTCTGACGAGGCTTTCCCACAGGGCTGTCCCACTTGCACACGTGGTGGGAGTCGATCCTCGGCTTGAACGTGAAGGCAGTGCAGGGAAAACAGGTTCCTCTGGAATGGACTGACACATCTGGGGGACTCTTGGAATGGTGGCACGACCCTGGAGTTCCTCTCGCCTTTCCTGTGGAGAGCGCCTCCTCTTGAGATGCGACGGGAACGCCGGGAATTCTTTCCCTACGAAACAGGGAAAGGATCCCTCATCTCGAGCTAGGAGGCGGAAACGGGGCTCCCCTGGATGTGTGCGGGACCCTCGTGCTTCCTCTCGAGTGGAGACGGGTATGTCGGGGAACTTCTTGAGTTGTAGCAAGGGTGTGAAGGACCCTTTGGAAGTTCCAGTGGTTAGATGTGTTTAGCCTCGAGAAGCCTCAGCGGAAATGGGCCTCATCTCGCCTGGAGGGCAAAACCTCCTGGATTTTCTCGAGTTGCCGCAGGTGCTCTCGACTTACGACGGGGACCTCAGGGACCCGCTCTGGTGGCCTCAGGAAAGGCCAGTCCCCATGCGAGTTCCTCGGGGGCCTCTCGGGATTCCTCTCCTGTCGATGCCGGGGCCTAAGACCTTGTGTGGATTCGGGGCCGGAACCTGAGGATTCCTCTCCAGTGCTGACATGGATCTTGGGGTACTTCTGGAGTCTCACCAGGGGAGTCAGTCCTCGTCTCGAATGCGGGCATGCACTTGCCCTTTCCTCCAGAGCGGTAGCAGCAGTGTCACGCAGTCCGCCGCGTGGATCAAAGGATCTATGGTTTTCCCTCGAGTCTTTCCCACGAGGCTTTCCCACCAGGCTTTCCCACAGGGCTGTCCCACGTGCACACGTGTTTGGAGTCGATCTTCGGCTTGAACGTCGAGGCAGTGCAGGGAAAACAGGTTCCTCTGGAATGGACTGACACATCTGGGGGACTCTTGGAATGGTGGCACGACCCTGGAGTTCCTCTCGCCTTTCCTGTGGAGAGCGCCTTCTCTTGAGATGCGACGGGAACGCCGGGAATTCTTTCCCTACGAAACAGGGAAAGGATCCCTCATCTCGAGCTAGGATGCGGAAACGGGGCTCCCCTGGATGAGTGCGGGACCCTCGTGCTTCCTCTCGAGTGGAGACGGGTATGTCGGGAACTTCTTGAGTTGCAGTAAGGGTGTGAAGGACCCTTTGGAAGTTCCAGTGGTTAGATGTGATTAGCCTAGAGAAGGCTCAGCGGAAATGGGCCTCATCTCGCCTGGAGGGCAAATCCTCCTGGATTTTCTCGAGTTGCGGCAGGTGCTCTCGACTTACGACGGGGACCTCAGGGACCCGCTCTGGTGGCCTCAGGAAAGGCCAGTCCCCATGCGAGTTCCTCGCGGTACTCTCGGGATTCCTCTCCCGTCGATGCCGGGGCCTAAGACCTTGTGTGGAGTCGGGGCCGGAACCTGAGGATTCCTCTCCAGTGCTGACATGGATCTTGGGGTACTTCTGGAGTCTCCCCAGGGGAGTCAGTGCTCGTCTCGAATGCGGGCATGCACTTGCGCTTTCCTCCAGAGCGGTAGCAGCAGTGTCACGCAGTCCACGGCGTGGATCAAAGGATCTATGGTTTTCCCTCGAGTCTTTCCCACGAGGCTTTCCCACGAGGCTTTCCCACATGCCGGTCCCACGTGCACACGTGGTGGGAGTCGATCCTCGGCTTGAACGTCAAGGCAGTGCAGGGAAAACAGGTTCCTCTGGAATGGACTGACACATCTGGGGGACTCTTGGAATGGTGGCACGACCCTGGAGGTCCTCTCGCCTTTCCTGTGGAGAGCGCCTCCTCTTGAGATGCGACGGGAACGCCGGGAATTCTTTCCCTACGAAACAGGGAAAGGATCCCTCATCTCGAGCTAGGAGGCGGAAACGGGGCTCCCTTGGATGTGTGCGGGACCCTCGTGCATCCTCTCGAGTGGAGAAGGGTATGTCGGGAACTTCTTGAGTTGCAGTAAGGGTGTGAAGGACCCTTTGGAAGTTCCAGTGGTTAGATGTGATTAGCCTAGAGAAGCCTCAGCGGAAATGGGCCTCATCTCGCCTGGAGGGCAAAACCTCCTGGATTTTCTCGAGTTGCGGCAGGTGCTCTCGACTTACGACGGGGACCTCAGGGACACGCTCTGGTGGCCTCAGGAAAGGCCAGTCCCCATGCGAGTTCCTCGGGGTCCTCTCGGGATTCCTCTCCCGTCGATGCCGGGGCCTAAGACCTTGTGTGGAGTCGGGGCCGGAACCTGAGGATTCCTCTCCAGTGCTGACATGGATCTTGGGGTACTTCTGGAGTCTCCCCAGGGGAGTCAGTGCTCGTCTCGAATGCGGGCATGCACTTGCGCTTTCCTCCAGAGCGGTAGCAGCAGTGTCACGCAGTCCGCCGCGTGGACCAAAGGATCTATGGTTTTCCCTCGAGTCTTTCCCACGAGGCTTTCCCACCAGGCTTTCCAACAGGGCTGTCCCACGTGCACACGTGGTGGGAGTCGATCTTCAGCTTGAACGTCGAGGCAGTGCAGGGAAAACAGGTTCCTCTGGAATGGACTGACACATCTGGGGGACTCTTGGAATGGTGGCACGACCCTGGAGTTCCTCTCGCCTTTCCTGTTGAGAGCGCCTCCTCTTGAGATGCGACGGGAACGCCGGGAATTCTTTCCCTACGAAACAGGGAAAGGATCCCTCATCTCGAGCTAGGAGGCGGAAACGGGGCTCCCCTGGATGTGTGCGGGACCCTCGTGCTTCCTCTCGAGTGGAGACGGGTATGTCGGGAACTTCTTGAGTTGCAGCAAGGGTGTGAAGGACCCTTTTGAAGTTCCAGTGGTTAGATGTGATTAGCCTAGAGAAGCCTCAGCGGAAATGGGCCTCATCTCGCCTGGAGGGCAAAACCTCCTGGATTTTCTCGAGTTGCGGCAGGTGCTCTCGACTTACGACGGGGACCTCAGGGACCCGCTCTGGTGGCCTCAGGAAAGGCCAGTCCCCATGCGAGTTCCTCGGGGGCCTCTCGGGATTCCTCTCTCTTCGATGCCGGGGCCTAAGACCTTGTGTGGAGTAGGGGCCGGAACCTGAGGATTCCTCTCCAGTGCTGACATGGATCTTGGGGTACTTCTGGAGTCTCCCCAGGGGAGTCAGTGCTCGTCTCGAATGCGGGCATGCACTTGCCCTTTCCTCCAGAGCGGTAGCAGCAGTGTCACGCAGTCCGCAGCATGGATCAAAGGATCTATGGTTTTCCCTCGAGTCTTTCACACGAGGCTTTCCCACGAGGCTTTCCCACAGGGCTGTCCCACGTGCACACGTGTTTGGAGTCGATCTTCGGCTTGAACGTCGAGGCAGTGCAGGGAAAACAGGTTCCTCTGGAATGGACTGACACATCTGGGGGACTCTTGGAATGGTGGCACGACCCTGGAGTTCCTCTCGCCTTTCCTGTGGAGAGCGCCTCCTCTTGAGATGCGACGGGAACGTCGGGAATTCTTTCCCTACGAAACAGGGAAAGGATCCCTCATCTCGAGCTAGGATGCGGAAACGGGGCTCCCCTGGATGTGTGCGGGACCCCCGTGCTTCCTCTCGATTGGAGACGGGTATGTCGGGAACTTCTTGAGTTGCAGTAAGGGTGTGAAGGACCCTTTGGAAGTTCCAGTGGTTAGATGTGATTAGCCTAGAGAAGCCTCAGCGGAAATGGGCCTCATCTCGCCTGGAGGGCAAATCCTCCTGGATTTTCTCGAGTTGCGGCAGGTGCTCTCGACTTACGACGGGGACCTCAGGGACCCGCTCTGGTGGCCTCAGGAAAGGCCAGTCCCCATGCGAGTTCCTCGGGGGACTCTCGGGATTCCTCTCCCGTCGATGCCGGGGCCTAAGACCTTGTGTGGAGTCGGGGCCGGAACCTGAGGATTCCTCTCCAGTGCTGACATGGATCTTGGGGTACTTCTGGAGTCTCCCCAGGGGAGTCAGTGCTCGTCTCGAATGCGGGCATGCACTTGCGCTTTCCTCCAGAGCGGTAGCAGCAGTGTCACGCAGTCCACGGCGTGGATCAAAGGATCTATGGTTTTCCCTCGAGTCTTTCCCACGAGGCTTTCCCACGAGGCTTTCCCACATGCCGGTCCCACGTGCACACGTGGTGGGAGTCGATCCTCGGCTTGAACGTCAAGGCAGTGCAGGGAAAACAGGTTCCTCTGGAATGGACTGACACATCTGGGGGACTCTTGGAATGGTGGCACGACCCTGGAGGTCCTCTCGCCTTTCCTGTGGAGAGCGCCTCCTCTTGAGATGCGACGGGAACGCCGGGAATTCTTTCCCTACGAAACAGGGAAAGGATCCCTCATCTCGAGCTAGGAGGCGGAAACGGGGCTCCCCTGGATGTGTGCGGGACCCTCGTGCTTCCTCTCGAGTGGAGACGGTTATGTCCGGGAATTTCTTGAGTTGCAGCAAGGGTGTGAAGGACCCTTTGGAAGTTCCAGTGGTTAGATGTGATTAGCCTAGAGAAGCCTCAGCGGAAATGGGCCTCATCTCGCCTGGAGGGCAAAACCTCCTGGATTTTTTGAGTTGCGGCAGGTGCTCTCGACTTACCACGGGGACCTCAGGGACCCGCTCTGGTGGCCTCAGGCAAGGCCGGTCCCCATGCGAGTTCCTCGGGGGCCGCTCGGGATTCCTCTCCCGTTGATGCCGGGGCCTAAGATCTTGTGTGGAGTCGGGGCCGGAACCTGAGGATTCCTCTCCAGTGCTGACATGGATCTTGGGGTACTTCTGGAGTCTCCCCAGGGGAGTCAGTCCTCGTCTCGAATGCGGGCATGCACTTGCGCTTTCCTCCAGAGAGGTAGCAGCAGTGTCACGCAGTGCGCCGCGTGGATCAAAGGATCTATGGTTTTCCCTCGAGTCTTTCCCACGAGGCTTTCCCACCAGGCTTTCCCACAGGGCTGTCCCACGTGCACACGTGTTGGAAGTCGATCCTCGGCTTGAACGTCGAGGCAGTGCAGGGAAAACAGGTTCCTCTGAAATGGACTGACACATCTGGGCGACTCTTGGAATGGTGGCACGACCCTGGAGTTCCTCTCGCCTTTCCTGTGGAGAGCGCCTCCTCTTGAGATGCGACGGGAACGCCGGGAATTCTTTCCCTACGAAACAGGGAAAGGATCCCTCATCTCGAGCTAGGTGCGGAAACGGGGCACCCCTGGATGTGTGCGGGACCCCACGTACTTCCTCTCGAGTGGAGACGGGTATGTCGGGGAACTTCTTGAGTTGCAGCAAGGGTGTGAAGGACCCTTTGGAAGTTCCTGTGGTTAGATGTGATTAGCTTCGAGAAGCCTCAGCGGAAATGGGCCTCATCTCGCCTGGAGGGCAAAACCTCCTGGATTTTCTCGAGTTGCGGCAGGTGATCTGGACTTACGATGGGGACATCAGGGACCCGCTCTGGTGGCCTCAGGAAAGGCCAGTCCCCATGCGAGTTCCTCGGGGGCCTCTCGGGATTCCTCTCCCGTCGATGCCGGGGCCTAAGACCTTCTGTGGAGTCGGGGCCGGAACCTGAGGATTCCTCTCCAGTGCTGACATGGATCATGGGGTACTTCTGGAGTCTCCCCAGGGGAGTCAGTGCTCGTCTCGAATGCGGGCATGCACTTGCGCTTTCCTCCAGAGCGGTAGCAGCAGTGTCACGCAGTCCGCCGCGTGGATCAAAGGATCTATGGTTTTCCCTCGAGTATTTCCCACGAGGCATTCCCACGAGGCTTTCCCACAGGGCGGTCCCACTTGCACACGTGGTGGGAGTCGATCCTCGGCTTGAACGTCGAGGCAGTGCAGGGAAAACAGGTTCCTCTGGAATGGACTGACACATCTGGGGGACTCTTGGAATGGTGGCACGACCCTGGAGTTCCTCTCGCCTTTCCTGTGGAGAGCCCCTCCTCTTGAGAGGCGACGGGAACGCCGGGAATTCTTTCCCTACGAAACAGGGAAAGGATCCCTCATCTCGAGCTAGGAGTCGGAAACGGTGCTCCCCTGGATGTGTGCAGGACCCTCGTGCTTCCTCTCGAGTGGAGACGGGTATGTCGGGAACTTCTTGAGTTGCAGTAAGGGTGTGAAGGACCCTTTGGAAGTTCCAGTGGTTAGATGTGATTAGCCTAGAGAAGCCTCAGCGGAAATGGGCCTCATCTCGCCTGGAGGGCAAATCCTCCTGGATTTTCTCGAGTTGCGGCAGGTGCTCTCGACTTACCACGGGGACCTCAGGGACCCGCTCTGGTGGCCTCAGGAAAGGCCAGACCCCATGCGAGTTCCTCGGGGGCCTCTCGGGATTCCTCTCCCGTCGATGCCGGGGCCTAAGACCTTGTGTGGAGTAGGGGCCGGAACCTGAGGATTCCTCTCCAGTGCTGACATGGATCTTGGGGTACTTCTGGAGTCTCCCCAGGGGAGTCAGTGCTCGTTTCGAATGCGAGCATGCACTTGCGCTTTCCTCCAGAGCCGTAGCAGCAGTGTCACGCAGTCCGCCGCGTGGATCAAAGGATCTATGGTTTTCCCTCGAGTCTTTCCCACGAGGCTTTCCCAGGAGGCTTTCCCACATGCCGGTCCCACGTGCACACGTGGTGGGAGTCGATCGTCGGCTTGAACGTCAAGGCAGTGCAGGGAAAACAGGTTCCTCTGGAATGGACTGACACATCTGGGGGACTCTTGGAATGGTGGCACGACCCTGGAGTTCCTCTCGCCTTTCCTGTGGAGAGCGCCTCCTCTTGAGATGCGACGGGAACGCCGGGAATTCTTTCCCTACGAAACAGGGAAAGGATCCCTCATCTCGAGCTAGTAGGCGGAAACGGGGCTCCCCTGGATGTGTGCGGGACCCTCGTGCTTCCTCTCGAGTGGAGACGGGTATGTCCGGGAATTTCTTGAGTTGCAGCAAGGGTGTGAAGGACCCTTTGGAAGTTCCAGTGGTTAGATGTGATTAGCCTAGAGAAGCCTCAGCGGAAATGGGCCTCATCTCGCCTGGAGGGCAAAACCTCCTGGATTTTTTGAGTTGCGGCAGGTGCTCTCGACTTACGACGGGGACCTCAGGGACCCGCTCAGGTGGCCTCAGGAAAGGCCAGTCCCCATGCGAGTTCCTCGGGGGCCGCTCGGGATTCCTCTCCCGTCGATGCCGGGGCCTAAGATCTTGTGTGGAGTCGGGGCCGGAACCTGAGGTTTCCTCTCCAGTGCTGACATGGATCTTGGGGTACTTCTGGAGTCTCCCCAGGGGAGTCAGTCCTCGTCTCGATTGCGGGCATGCACTTGCGCTTTCCTCCAGAGAGGTCGCAGCAGTGTCACGCAGTGCGCCGCGTGGATCAAAGGATCTATGGTTTTCCCTCGAGTCTTTCCCACGAGGCTTTCCCACCAGGCTTTCCCACAGGGCTGTCCCACTTGCACACGTGGTGGGAGTCGATCCTCGGCTTGAACGTGAAGACAGTGCAGGGAAAACAGGTTCCTCTGGAATGGACTGACACATCTGGGGGACTCTTGGAATGGTGGCACGACCCTGGAATTCCTCTCGCCTTTCCTGTGGAGAGCGCCTCCTCTTGAGATGCGACGGGAACGCCGGGAATTCTTTCCCTACGAAACAGGGAAAGGATCCCTCATCTCGAGCTAGGAGGCGGAAACGGGGCTCCCCTGGATGTGTGCGGGACACCACGTGCTTCCTCTCGAGTGGAGACGGGTATGTCGGGGAACTTCTTGAGATGCAGCAAGGGTGTGAAGGACCCTTTGGAAGTTACAGTGGTTAGATGTGATTAGCCTCGAGAAGCCTCAGCGGAAATGGGCCTCATCTCGCCTGGAGGGCAAAACCTCCTGGATTTTCTCGAGTTGCGGCAGGTGCTCTCGACTTACGACGGGGACCTCAGGGACCCGCTCTGGTGGCCTCAGGAAAGGCCAGTCCCCATGCGAGTTCCTCGGGGGCCTCTCGGGATTCCTCTCCCGTCGATGCCGGGGCCTAAGACCTTGTGTGGAGTCGGGGCCGGAACCTGAGGATTAATCTCCAGTGCTGACATGGATCTTGGGGTACTGCTGGAGTCTCCCCAGGGGAGTCAGTCCTCGTCTCGAATGCGGGCATGCACTTGCGCTTTCCTCCAGAGCGGTAGCAGCAGTGTCACGCAGTCTGCCGCGAGGATCAAAGGATCTATGGTTTTCCCTCGAGTCTTTCCCACTAGGCTTTCCGACGAGGCTTTCCCACAGGGCTGTCCCACTTGCACACGTGGTGGGAGTCGATCCTCGGCTTGAACGTGAAGGCAGTGCAGGGAAAACAGGTTCCTCTGGAATGGACTGACACATCTGGGGGACTCTTGGAATGGTGGCACGACCCTGGAGTTCCTCTCGCCTTTCCTGTGGAGAGCGCCTCCTCTTGAGATGCGACGGGAACGCCGGGAATTCTTTCCCTACGAAACAGGGAAAGGATCCCTCATCTCGAGCTAGGAGGCGGAAACGGGGCTCCCCTGGATGTGTGCGGGACCCTCGTGCTTCCTCTCGAGTGGAGACGGGTATGTCGGGGAACTTCTAGAGTTGCAGCAAGGGTGTGAAGGACCCTTTGGAAGTTCCAGTGGTTAGATGTGATTAGCCTCGAGAAGCCTCAGCGGAAATGGGCCTCATCTCGCCTGGAGGGCAAAACCTCCTGGATTTTCTCGAGTTGCGGCAGGTGCTCTCAACTTACGACGGGGACCTCAGGGACCCGCTCTGGTGGCCTCAGGAAAGGCCAGTCCCCATGCGAGTTCCTCGGGGGCATCTCGGGATTCCTCTCCCGTCGATGCCGGGGCCTAAGACCTTGTGTGGAGTCGGGGCCGGAACCTGAGGATTCCTCTCCAGTGCTGACATGGATCTTGGGGTACTGCTGGAGTCTCCCCAGGGGAGTCAGTCCTCGTCTCGAATGCGGGCATGCACTTGCGCTTTCCTCCAGAGCGGTAGCAGCAGTGTCACGCAGTCCGCCGCGTGGATCAAAGGATCTATGGTTTTCCCTCGAGTCTTTCCCACGAGGCTTTCCGACGAGGCTTTCCCACAGGGCTGTCCCACGTGCACACGTGGTGGGAGTCGATCCTAGGCTTGAACGTGAAGGCAGTGCAGGGAAAACAGGTTCCTCTGGAATGGACTGACACATCTGGGGGACTCTTGGAATGGTGGCACGACCCTGGAGTTCCTCTCGCCTTTCCTGTGGAGAGCGCCTCCTCTTGAGATGCGACGGGAACGCCGGGAATTCTTTCCCTACGAAACAGGGATAGGATCCCTCATCTCGAGCTAGGAGGCGGAAACGGGGCTCCCCTGGATGTGTGCGGGACCCTCGTGCTTCCTCTCGAGTGGAGACGGGTATGTCGGGAAACTTCTTGAGTTGCAGCAAGGGTGTGAAGGACCCTTTGGAAGTTCCAGTGGTTAGATGTGATTAGCCTCGAGAAGCCTCAGCGGAAATGGGCCTCATCTCCCCTGGAGGGCAAAACATCCTGGATTTTTTGAGTTGCGGCAGGTGCTCTCGACTTACGACGGGGACCTCAGGGACCCGCTCAGGTGGCCTCAGGAAAGGCCAGTCCCCATGCGAGTTCCTCGGGGGCCGCTCGGGATTCCTCTCCCGTCGATGCCGGGGCCTAAGATCTTGTGTGGAGTCGGGGCCGGAACCTGAGGATTCCTCTCCAGTGCTGACATGGATCTTGGGGTACTTCTGGAGTCTCCCCAGGGGAGTCAGTCCTCGTCTCGATTGCGGGCATGCACTTGCGCTTTCCTCCAGAGAGGTCGCAGCAGTGTCACGCAGTCCACGGCGTGGATCAAAGGATCTATGGTTTTCCCTCGAGTCTTTCCCACGAGGCTTTCCCACGAGGCTTTCCCACATGCCGGTCCCACGTGCACACGTGGTGGGAGTCGATCCTCGGCTTGAACGTCAAGGCAGTGCAGGGAAAACAGGTTCCTCTGGAATGGACTGACACATCTGGGGGACTCTTGGAATGGTGGCACGACCCTGGAGGTCCTCTCGCCTTTCCTGTGGAGAGCGCCTCCTCTTGAGATGCGACGGGAACGCCGGGAATTCTTTCCCTACGAAACAGGGAAAGGATCCCTCATCTCGAGCTAGGAGGCGGAAACGGGGCTCCCCTGGATGTGTGCGGGACCCTCGTGCTTCCTCTCGAGTGGAGACGGTTATGTCCGGGAATTTCTTGAGTTGCAGCAAGGGTGTGAAGGACCCTTTGGAAGTTCCAGTGGTTAGATGTGATTAGCCTAGAGAAGCCTCAGCGGAAATGGGCCTCATCTCGCCTGGAGGGCAAAACCTCCTGGATTTTTTGAGTTGCGGCAGGTGCTCTCGACTTACCACGGGGACCTCAGGGACCCGCTCTGGTGGCCTCAGGCAAGGCCAGTCCCCATGCGAGTTCCTCGGGGGCCGCTCGGGATTCCTCTCCCGTTGATGCCGGGGCCTAAGATCTTGTGTGGAGTCGGGGCCGGAACCTGAGGATTCCTCTCCAGTGCTGACATGGATCTTGGGGTACTTCTGGAGTCTCCCCAGGGGAGTCAGTCCTCGTCTCGAATGCGGGCATGCACTTGCGCTTTCCTCCAGAGAGGTAGCAGCAGTGTCACGCAGTGCGCCGCGTGGATCAAAGGATCTATGGTTTTCCCTCGAGTCTTTCCCAGGAGGCTTTCCCACCAGGCTTTCCCACAGGGCTGTCCCACGTGCACACGTGTTGGAAGTCGATCCTCGGCTTGAACGTCGAGGCAGTGCAGGGAAAACATGTTCCTCTGAAATGGACTGACACATCTGGGCGACTCTTGGAATGGTGGCACGACCCTGGAGTTCCTCTCGCCTTTCCTGTGGAGAGCGCCTCCTCTTGAGATGCGACGGGAACGCCGGGAATTCTTTCCCTACGAAACAGGGAAAGGATCCCTCATCTCGAGCTAGGTGCGGAAACGGGGCACCCCTGGATGTGTGCGGGACCCCACGTACTTCCTCTCGAGTGGAGACGGGTATGTCGGGGAACTTCTTGAGTTGCAGCAAGGGTGTGAAGGACCCTTTGGAAGTTCCTGTGGTTAGATGTGATTAGCTTCGAGAAGCCTCAGCGGAAATGGGCCTCATCTCGCCTGGAGGGCAAAACCTCCTGGATTTTCTCGAGTTGCGGCAGGTGATCTGGACTTACGATGGGGACATCAGGGACCCGCTCTGGTGGCCTCAGGAAAGGCCAGTCCCCATGCGAGTTCCTCGGGGGCCTCTCGGGATTCCTCTCCCGTCGATGCCGGGGCCTAAGACCTTCTGTGGAGTCGGGGCCGGAACCTGAGGATTCCTCTCCAGTGCTGACATGGATCATGGGGTACTTCTGGAGTCTCCCCAGGGGAGTCAGTGCTCGTCTCGAATGCGGGCATGCACTTGCGCTTTCCTCCAGAGCGGTAGCAGCAGTGTCACGCAGTCCGCCGCGTGGATCAAAGGATCTATGGTTTTCCCTCGAGTATTTCCCACGAGGCATTCCCACGAGGCTTTCCCACAGGGCGGTCCCACTTGCACACGTGGTGGGAGTCGATCCTCGGCTTGAACGTCGAGGCAGTGCAGGGAAAACAGGTTCCTCTGGAATGGACTGACACATCTGGGGGACTCTTGGAATGGTGGCACGACCCTGGAGTTCCTCTCGCCTTTCCTGTGGAGAGCCCCTCCTCTTGAGATGCGACGGGAACGCCGGGAATTCTTTCCCTACGAAACAGGGAAAGGATCCCTCATCTCGAGCTAGGAGTCGGAAACGGTGCTCCCCTGGATGTGTGCAGGACCCTCGTGCTTCCTCTCGAGTGGAGACGGGTATGTCGGGAACTTCTTGAGTTGCAGTAAGGGTGTGAAGGACCCTTTGGAAGTTCCAGTGGTTAGATGTGATTAGCCTAGAGAAGCCTCAGCGGAAATGGGCCTCATCTCGCCTGGAGGGCAAATCCTCCTGGATTTTCTCGAGTTGCGGCAGGTGCTCTCGACTTACCACGGGGACCTCAGGGACCCGCTCTGGTGGCCTCAGGAAAGGCCAGACCCCATGCGAGTTCCTCGGGGGCCTCTCGGGATTCCTCTCCCGTCGATGCCGGGGCCTAAGACCTTGTGTGGAGTAGGGGCCGGAACCTGAGGATTCCTCTCCAGTGCTGACATGGATCTTGGGGTACTTCTGGAGTCTCCCCAGGGGAGTCAGTGCTCGTTTCGAATGCGAGCATGCACTTGCGCTTTCCTCCAGAGCGGTAGCAGCAGTGTCACGCAGTCCGCCGCGTGGATCAAAGGATCTATGGTTTTCCCTCGAGTCTTTCCCACGAGGCTTTCCCAGGAGGCTTTCCCACATGCCGGTCCCACGTGCACACGTGGTGGGAGTCGATCGTCGGCTTGAACGTCAAGGCAGTGCAGGGAAAACAGGTTCCTCTGGAATGGACTGACACATCTGGGGGACTCTTGGAATGGTGGCACGACCCTGGAGTTCCTCTCGCCTTTCCTGTGGAGAGCGCCTCCTCTTGAGATGCGACGGGAACGCCGGGAATTCTTTCCCTACGAAACAGGGAAAGGATCCCTCATCTCGAGCTAGTAGGCGGAAACGGGGCTCCCCTGGATGTGTGCGGGACCCTCGTGCTTCCTCTCGAGTGGAGACGGGTATGTCCGGGAATTTCTTGAGTTGCAGCAAGGGTGTGAAGGACCCTTTGGAAGTTCCAGTGGTTAGATGTGATTAGCCTAGAGAAGCCTCAGCGGAAATGGGCCTCATCTCGCCTGGAGGGCAAAACCTCCTGGATTTTTTGAGTTGCGGCAGGTGCTCTCGACTTACGACGGGGACCTCAGGGACCCGCTCAGGTGGCCTCAGGAAAGGCCAGTCCCCATGCGAGTTCCTCGGGGGCCGCTCGGGATTCCTCTCCCGTCGATGCCGGGGCCTAAGATCTTGTGTGGAGTCGGGGCCGGAACCTGAGGTTTCCTCTCCAGTGCTGACATGGATCTTGGGGTACTTCTGGAGTCTCCCCAGGGGAGTCAGTCCTCGTCTCGATTGCGGGCATGCACTTGCGCTTTCCTCCAGAGAGGTCGCAGCAGTGTCACGCAGTGCGCCGCGTGGATCAAAGGATCTATGGTTTTCCCTCGAGTCTTTCCCACGAGGCTTTCCCACCAGGCTTTCCCACAGGGCTGTCCCACTTGCACACGTGGTGGGAGTCGATCCTCGGCTTGAACGTGAAGGCAGTGCAGGGAAAACAGGTTCCTCTGGAATGGACTGACACATCTGGGGGACTCTTGGAATGGTGGCACGACCCTGGAATTCCTCTCGCCTTTCCTGTGGAGAGCGCCTCCTCTTGAGATGCGACGGGAACGCCGGGAATTCTTTCCCTACGAAACAGGGAAAGGATCCCTCATCTCGAGCTAGGAGGCGGAAACGGGGCTCCCCTGGATGTGTGCGGGACCCTCGTGCTTCCTCTCGAGTGGAGACGGGTATGTCGGGGAACTTCTTGAGATGCAGCAAGGGTGTGAAGGACCCTTTGGAAGTTACAGTGGTTAGATGTGATTAGCCTCGAGAAGCCTCAGCGGAAATGGGCCTCATCTCGCCTGGAGGGCAAAACCTCCTGGATTTTCTCGAGTTGCGGCAGGTGCTCTCGACTTACGACGGGGACCTCAGGGACCCGCTCTGGTGGCCTCAGGAAAGGCCAGTCCCCATGCGAGTTCCTCGGGGGCCTCTCGGGATTCCTCTCCCGTCGATGCCGGGGCCTAAGACCTTGTGTGGAGTCGGGGCCGGAACCTGAGGATTCCTCTCCAGTGCTGACATGGATCTTGGGGTACTGCTGGAGTCTCCCCAGGGGAGTCAGTCCTCGTCTCGAATGCGGGCATGCACTTGCGCTTTCCTCCAGAGCGGTAGCAGCAGTGTCACGCAGTCCGCCGCGTGGATCAAAGGATCTATGGTTTTCCCTCGAGTCTTTCCCACGAGGCTTTCCGACGAGGCTTTCCCACAGGGCTGTCCCACGTGCACACGTGGTGGGAGTCGATCCTAGGCTTGAACGTGAAGGCAGTGCAGGGAAAACAGGTTCCTCTGGAATGGACTGACACATCTGGGGGACTCTTGGAATGGTGGCACGACCCTGGAGTTCCTCTCGCCTTTCCTGTGGAGAGCGCCTCCTCTTGAGATGCGACGGGAACGCCGGGAATTCTTTCCCTACGAAACAGGGATAGGATCCCTCATCTCGAGCTAGGAGGCGGAAACGGGGCTCCCCTGGATGTGTGCGGGACCCTCGTGCTTCCTCTCGAGTGGAGACGGGTATGTCGGGAAACTTCTTGAGTTGCAGCAAGGGTGTGAAGGACCCTTTGGAAGTTCCAGTGGTTAGATGTGATTAGCCTCGAGAAGCCTCAGCGGAAATGGGCCTCATCTCCCCTGGAGGGCAAAACCTCCTGGATTTTCTCGAGTTGCGGCAGGTGCTCTCGACTTACGACGGGGACCTCAGGGACCCGCTCTGGTGGCCTCAGGAAAGGCCAGTCCCCATGCGAGTTCCTCGGGGGGCTCTCGGGATTCCTCTCCCGTCGATGCCGGGGCCTAAGACCTTGTGTGGAGTCGGGGCCGGAACCTGAGGATTAATATCCAGGGCTGACATGGATCTTGGGGTACTGCTGGAGTCTCCCCAGGGGAGTCAGTCCTCGTCTCGAATGCGGGCATGCACTTGCGCTTTCCTCCAGAGCGGTAGCAACAGTGTCACGCAGTCTGCCGCGAGGATCAAAGGATCTATGGTTTTCCCTCGAGTCTTTCCCACTAGGCTTTCTGACGAGGCTTTCCCACAGGGCTGTCCCACTTGCACACGTGGTGGGAGTCGATCCTCGGCTTGAACGTGAAGGCAGTGCAGGGAAAACAGGTTCCTCTGGAATGGACTGACACATCTGGGGGACTCTTGGAATGGTGGCACGACCCTGGAGTTCCTCTCGCCTTTCCTGTGGAGAGCGCCTCCTCTTGAGATGCGACGGGAACGCCGGGAATTCTTTCCCTACGAAACAGGGAAAGGATCCCTCATCTCGAGCTAGGAGGCGGAAACAGGGCTCCCCTGGATGTGTGCGGGACCCTCGTGCTTCCTCTCGAGTGGAGACGGGTATGTCGGGGAACTTCTTGAGTTGTAGCAAGGGTGTGAAGGACCCTTTGGAAGTTACAGTGGTTAGATGTGATTAGCCTCGAGAAGCCTCAGCGGAAATGGGCCTCATCTCGCCTGGAGGGCAAAACCTCCTGGATTTTCTCGAGTTGCCGCAGGTGCTCTCGACTTACGACGGGGACCTCAGGGACCCGCTCTGGTGGCCTCAGGAAAGGCCAGTCCCCATGCGAGTTCCTCGGGGGCCTCTCGGGATTCCTCTCCTGTCGATGCCGGGGCCTAAGACCTTGTGTGGATTCGGGGCCGGAACCTGAGGATTCCTCTCCAGTGCTGACATGGATCTTGGGGTACTTCTGGAGTCTCCCCAGGGGAGTCAGTCCTCGTCTCGAATGCGGGCATGCACTTGCGCTTTCCTCCAGAGCGGTAGCAGCAGTGTCACGCAGTCCGCCGCGTGGATCAAAGGATCTATGGTTTTCCCTCGAGTCTTTCCCACGAGGCTTTCCCACCAGGCTTTCCCACAGGGCGGTCCCACGTGCACACGTGGTGGGAGTCGATCCTCGGCTTGAACGTGAAGGCAGTGCAGGGAAAACAGGTTCCTCTGGAATGGACTGACACATCTGGGGGACTCCTGGAATGGTGGCACGACCCTGGAGTTCCTCTCGCCTGTCCTGTGGAGAGTGCCTCCTCTTGAGATGCGACGGGAACGCCGGAAATTCTTTCCCTACGAAACAGGGAATGGATACCTCATCCCGAGCTAGGAGTCGGAAACGGGGCTCCCCTGGATGTGTGCGGGACCCTCGTGCTTCCTCTCGAGTGGAGACGGGTATGTCGGGAATTCTTGAGTTGCAGTAAGGGTGTGAAGGACCCTTTGGAAGTTCCAGTGGTTAGATGTGATTAGCCTAGAGAAGCCTCAGCGGAAATGGGCCTCATCTCGCCTGGAGGGCAAATCCTCCTGGATTTTCTCGAGTTGCGGCAGGTGCTCTCGACTTACCACGGGGACCTCAGGGACCCGCTCTGGTGGCCTCAGGAAAGGCCAGACCCCATGCGAGTTCCTCGGGGGCCTCTCGGGATTCCTCTCCCGTCGATGCCGGGGCCTAAGACCTTGTGTGGAGTAGGGGCCGGAACCTGAGGATTCCTCTCCAGTGCTGACATGGATCTTGGGGTACTTCTGGAGTCTCCCCAGGGGAGTCAGTGCTCGTTTCGAATGCGAGCATGCACTTGCGCTTTCCTCCAGAGCGGTAGCAGCAGTGTCACGCAGTCCGCCGCGTGGATCAAAGGATCTATGGTTTTCCCTCGAGTCTTTCCCACGAGGCTTTCCCAGGAGGCTTTCCCACATGCCGGTCCCACGTGCACACGTGGTGGGAGTCGATCCTCGGCTTGAACGTCAAGGCAGTGCAGGGAAAAGAGGTTCCTCTGGAATGGACTGACACATCTGGGGGACTCTTGGAATGGTGGCACGACCCTGGAGTTCCTCTCGCCTTTCCTGTGGAGAGCGCCTCCTCTTGAGATGCGACGGGAACGCCGGGAATTCTTTCCCTACGAAACAGGGAAAGGATCCCTCATCTCGAGCTAGTAGGCGGAAACGGGGCTCCCCTGGATGTGTGCGGGACCCTCGTGCTTCCTCTCGAGTGGAGACGGGTATGTCCGGGAATTTCTTGAGTTGCAGCAAGGGTGTGAAGGACCCTTTGAAAGTTCCAGTGGTTAGATGTGATTAGCCTCGAGAAGCCTCAGCGGAAATGGGCCTCATCTCGCCTGGAGGGCAAAACCTCCTGGATTTTCTCGAGTTGCCGCAGGTGCTCTCGACTTACGACGGGGACCTCAGGGACCCGCTCTGGTGGCCTCAGGAAAGGCCAGTCCCCATGCGAGTTCCTCGGGGGCCTCTCGGGATTCCTCTCCTGTCGATGCCGGGGCCTACGACCTTGTGTGGATTCGGGGCCGGAACCTGAGGATTCCTCTCCAGTGCTGACATGGATCTTGGGGTACTTCTGGAGTCTCCCCAGGGGAGTCAGTCCTCGTCTCGAATGCGGGCATGCACTTGCCCTTTCCTCCAGAGCGGTAGCAGCAGTGTCACGCAGTCCGCCGCGTGGATCAAAGGATCTATGGTTTTCCCTCGAGTCTTTCCCACGAGGCTTTCCCACCAGGCTTTCCCACAGGGCTGTCCCACGTGCACACGTGTTTGGAGTCGATCTTCGGCTTGAACGTCGAGGCAGTGCAGGGAAAACAGGTTCCTCTGGAATGGACTGACACATCTGGGGGACTCTTGGAATGGTGGCACGACCCTGGAGTTCCTCTCGCCTTTCCTGTGGAGAGCGCCTTCTCTTGAGATGCGACGGGAACGCCGGGAATTCTTTCCCTACGAAACAGGGAAAGGATCCCTCATCTCGAGCTAGGATGCGGAAACGGGGCTCCCCTGGATGTGTGCGGGACCCTCGTGCTTCCTCTCGAGTGGAGACGGGTATGTCGGGAACTTCTTGAGTTGCAGTAAGGGTGTGAAGGACCCTTTGGAAGTTCCAGTGGTTAGATGTGATTAGCCTAGAGAAGGCTCAGCGGAAATGGGCCTCATCTCGCCTGGAGGGCAAATCCTCCTGGATTTTCTCGAGTTGCGGCAGGTGCTCTCGACTTACGACGGGGACCTCAGGGACCCGCTCTGGTGGCCTCAGGAAAGGCCAGTCCCCATGCGAGTTCCTCGGGGGACTCTCGGGATTCCTCTCCCGTCGATGCCGGGGCCTAAGACCTTGTGTGGAGTCGGGGCCGGAACCTGAGGATTCCTCTCCAGTGCTGACATGGATCTTGGGGTACTTCTGGAGTCTCCCCAGGGGAGTCAGTGCTCGTCTCGAATGCGGGCATGCACTTGCGCTTTCCTCCAGAGCGGTAGCAGCAGTGTCACGCAGTCCACGGCGTGGATCAAAGGATCTATGGTTTTCCCTCGAGTCTTTCCCACGAGGCTTTCCCACGAGGCTTTCCCACATGCCGGTCCCACGTGCACACGTGGTGGGAGTCGATCCTCGGCTTGAACGTCAAGGCAGTGCAGGGAAAACAGGTTCCTCTGGAATGGACTGACACATCTGGGGGACTCTTGGAATGGTGGCACGACCCTGGAGGTCCTCTCGCCTTTCCTGTGGAGAGCGCCTCCTCTTGAGATGCGACGGGAACGCCGGGAATTCTTTCCCTACGAAACAGGGAAAGGATCCCTCATCTCGAGCTAGGAGGCGGAAACGGGGCTCCCCTGGATGTGTGCGGGACCCTCGTGCTTCCTCTCGAGTGGAGACGGTTATGTCCGGGAATTTCTTGAGTTGCAGCAAGGGTGTGAAGGACCCTTTGGAAGTTCCAGTGGTTAGATGTGATTAGCCTACAGAAGCCTCAGCGGAAATGGGCCTCATCTCGCCTGGAGGGCAAAACCTCCTGGATTTTTTGAGTTGCAGCAGGTGCTCTCGACTTACCACGGGGACCTCAGGGACCCGCTCTGGTGGCCTCAGGCAAGGCCAGTCCCCATGCGAGTTCCTCGGGGGCCGCTCGGGATTCCTCTCCCGTTGATGCCGGGGCCTAAGATCTTGTGTGGAGTCGGGGCCGGAACCTGAGGATTCCTCTCCAGTGCTGACATGGATCTTGGGGTACTTCTGGAGTCTCCCCAGGGGAGTCAGTCCTCGTCTCGAATGCGGGCATGCACTTGCGCTTTCCTCCAGAGAGGTAGCAGCAGTGTCACGCAGTGCGCCGCGTGGATCAAAGGATCTATGGTTTTCCCTCGAGTCTTTCCCACGAGGCTTTCCCACCAGGCTTTCCCACAGGGCTGTCCCACGTGCACACGTGTTGGAAGTCGATCCTCGGCTTGAACGTCGAGGCAGTGCAGGGAAAACAGGTTCCTCTGAAATGGACTGACACATCTGGGCGACTCTTGGAATGGTGGCACGACCCTGGAGTTCCTCTCGCCTTTCCTGTGGAGAGCGCCTCCTCTTGAGATGCGACGGGAACGCCGGGAATTCTTTCCCTACGAAACAGGGAAAGGATCCCTCATCTCGAGCTAGGTGCGGAAACGGGGCACCCCTGGATGTGTGCGGGACCCCACGTACTTCCTCTCGAGTGGAGACGGGTATGTCGGGGAACTTCTTGAGTTGCAGCAAGGGTGTGAAGGACCCTTTGGAAGTTCCAGTGGTTAGATGTGATTAGCTTCGAGAAGCCTCAGCGGAAATGGGCCTCATCTCGCCTGGAGGGCAAAACCTCCTGGATTTTCTCGAGTTGCGGCAGGTGATCTGGACTTACGATGGGGACATCAGGGACCCGCTCTGGTGGCCTCAGGAAAGGCCAGTCCCCATGCGAGTTCCTCGGGGGCCTCTCGGGATTCCTCTCCCGTCGATGCCGGGGCCTAAGACCTTCTGTGGAGTCGGGGCCGGAACCTGAGGATTCCTCTCCAGTGCTGACATGGATCATGGGGTACTTCTGGAGTCTCCCCAGGGGAGTCAGTGCTCGTCTCGAATGCGGGCATGCACTTGCGCTTTCCTCCAGAGCGGTAGCAGCAGTGTCACGCAGTCCGCCGCGTGGATCAAAGGATCTATGGTTTTCCCTCGAGTATTTCCCACGAGGCATTCCCACGAGGCTTTCCCACAGGGCGGTCCCACTTGCACACGTGGTGGGAGTCGACCCTCGGCTTGAACGTCGAGGCAGTGCAGGGAAAACAGGTTCCTCTGGAATGGACTGACACATCTGGGGGACTCTTGGAATGGTGGCACGACCCTGGAGTTCCTCTCGCCTTTCCTGTGGAGAGCCCCTCCTCTTGAGATGCGACGGGAACGCCGGGAATTCTTTCCCTACGAAACAGGGAAAGGATCCCTCATCTCGAGCTAGGAGGCGGAAACGGGGCTCCCCTGGATGTGTGCAGGACCCTCGTGCTTCCTCTCGAGTGGAGACGGGTATGTCGGGAACTTCTTGAGTTGCAGTAAGGGTGTGAAGGACCCTTTGGAAGTTCCAGTGGTTAGATGTGATTAGCCTAGAGAAGCCTCAGCGGAAATGGGCCTCATCTCGCCTGGAGGGCAAATCCTCCTGGATTTTCTTGAGTTGCGGCAGGTGCTCTCGACTTACCACGGGGACCTCAGGGACCCGCTCTGGTGGCCTCAGGAAAGGCCAGACCCCATGCGAGTTCCTCGGGGGCCTCTCGGGATTCCTCTCCCGTCGATGCCGGGGCCTAAGACCTTGTGTGGAGTAGGGGCCGGAACCTGAGGATTCCTCTCCAGTGCTGACATGGATCTTGGGGTACTTCTGGAGTCTCCCCAGGGGAGTCAGTGCTCGTTTCGAATGCGAGCATGCACTTGCGCTTTCCTCCAGAGCCGTAGCAGCAGTGTCACGCAGTCCGCCGCGTGGATCAAAGGATCTATGGTTTTCCCTCGAGTCTTTCCCACGAGGCTTTCCCAGGAGGCTTTCCCACATGCCGGTCCCACGTGCACACGTGGTGGGAGTCGATCGTCGGCTTGAACGTCAAGGCAGTGCAGGGAAAACAGGTTCCTCTGGAATGGACTGACACATCTGGGGGACTCTTGGAATGGTGGCACGATCCTGGAGTTCCTCTCGCCTTTCCTGTGGAGAGCGCCTCCTCTTGAGATGCGACGGGAACGCCGGGAATTCTTTCCCTACGAAACAGGGAAAGGATCCCTCATCTCGAGCTAGTAGGCGGAAACGGGGCTCCCCTGGATGTGTGCGGGACCCTCGTGCTTCCTCTCGAGTGGAGACGGGTATGTCCGGGAATTTCTTGAGTTGCAGCAAGGGTGTGAAGGACCCTTTGGAAGTTCCAGTGGTTAGATGTGATTAGCCTAGAGAAGCCTCAGCGGAAATGGGCCTCATCTCGCCTGGAGGGCAAAACCTCCTGGATTTTTTGAGTTGCGGCAGGTGCTCTCGACTTACGACGGGGACCTCAGGGACCCGCTCAGGTGGCCTCAGGAAAGGCCAGTCCCCATGCGAGTTCCTCGGGGGCCGCTCGGGATTCCTCTCCCGTCGATGCCGGGGCCTAAGATCTTGTGTGGAGTCGGGGCCGGAACCTGAGGTTTCCTCTCCAGTGCTGACATGGATCTTGGGGTACTTCTGGAGTCTCCCCAGGGGAGTCAGTCCTCGTCTCGATTGCGGGCATGCACTTGCGCTTTCCTCCAGAGAGGTCGCAGCAGTGTCACGCAGTGCGCCGCGTGGATCAAAGGATCTATGGTTTTCCCTCGAGTCTTTCCCACGAGGCTTTCCCACCAGGCTTTCCCACAGGGCTGTCCCACTTGCACACGTGGTGGGAGTCGATCCTCGGCTTGAACGTGAAGGCAGTGCAGGGAAAACAGGTTCCTCTGGAATGGACTGACACATCTGGGGGACTCTTGGAATGGTGGCACGACCCTGGAATTCCTCTCGCCTTTCCTGTGGAGAGCGCCTCCTCTTGAGATGCGACGGGAACGCCGGGAATTCTTTCCCTACGAAACAGGGAAAGGATCCCTCATCTCGAGCTAGGAGGCGGAAACGGGGCTCCCCTGGATGTGTGCGGGACCCTCGTGCTTCCTCTCGAGTGGAGACGGGTATGTCGGGGAACTTCTTGAGATGCAGCAAGGGTGTGAAGGACCCTTTGGAAGTTACAGTGGTTAGATGTGATTAGCCTCGAGAAGCCTCAGCGGAAATGGGCCTCATCTCGCCTGGAGGGCAAAACCTCCTGGATTTTCTCGAGTTGCGGCAGGTGCTCTCGACTTACGACGGGGACCTCAGGGACCCGCTCTGGTGGCCTCAGGAAAGGCCAGTCCCCATGCGAGTTCCTCGGGGGCCTCTCGGGATTCCTCTCCCGTCGATGCCGGGGCCTAAGACCTTGTGTGGAGTCAGGGCCGGAACCTGAGGATTAATCTCCAGTGCTGACATGGATCTTGGGGTACTGCTGGAGTCTCCCCAGGGGAGTCAGTCCTCGTCTCGAATGCGGGCATGCAC
The DNA here is from genome assembly GCF_042477335.2 of Ovis canadensis. NCBI lineage: Eukaryota > Metazoa > Chordata > Mammalia > Artiodactyla > Bovidae > Ovis > Ovis canadensis. The sequence goes on from NC_091257.1 coordinate 14,416,933, forward strand.
TTGCGCTTTCCTCCAGAGCGGTAGCAGCAGTGTCACGCAGTCTGCCGCGAGGATCAAAGGATCTATGGTTTTCCCTCGAGTCTTTCCCACTAGGCTTTCCGACGAGGCTTTCCCACAGGGCTGTCCCACTTGCACACGTGGTGGGAGTCGATCCTCGGCTTGAACGTGAAGGCAGTGCAGGGAAAACAGGTTCCTCTGGAATGGACTGACACATCTGGGGGACTCTTGGAATGGTGGCACGACCCTGGAGTTCCTCTCGCCTTTCCTGTGGAGAGCGCCTCCTCTTGAGATGCGACGGGAACGCCGGGAATTCTTTCCCTACGAAACAGGGAAAGGATCCCTCATCTCGAGCTAGGAGGCGGAAACGGGGCTCCCCTGGATGTGTGCGGGACCCTCGTGCTTCCTCTCGAGTGGAGACGGGTATGTCGGTGAACTTCTAGAGTTGCAGCAAGGGTGTGAAGGACCCTTTGGAAGTTCCAGTGGTTAGATGTGATTAGCCTCGAGAAGCCTCAGCGGAAATGGGCCTCATCTCGCCTGGAGGGCAAAACCTCCTGGATTTTCTCGAGTTGCGGCAGGTGCTCTCAACTTACGACGGGGACCTCAGGGACCCGCTCTGGTGGCCTCAGGAAAGGCCAGTCCCCATGCGAGTTCCTCGGGGGCATCTCGGGATTCCTCTCCCGTCGATGCCGGGGCCTAAGACCTTGTGTGGAGTCGGGGCCGGAACCTGAGGATTCCTCTCCAGTGCTGACATGGATCTTGGGGTACTGCTGGAGTCTCCCCAGGGGAGTCAGTCCTCGTCTCGAATGCGGGCATGCACTTGCGCTTTCCTCCAGAGCGGTAGCAGCAGTGTCACGCAGTCCGCCGCGTGGATCAAAGGATCTATGGTTTTCCCTCGAGTCTTTCCCACGAGGCTTTCAGACGAGGCTTTCCCACAGGGCTGTCCCACGTGCACACGTGGTGGGAGTCGATCCTAGGCTTGAACGTGAAGGCAGTGCAGGGAAAACAGGTTCCTCTGGAATGGACTGACACATCTGGGGGACTCTTGGAATGGTGGCACGACCCTGGAGTTCCTCTCGCCTTTCCTGTGGAGAGCGCCTCCTCTTGAGATGCGACGGGAACGCCGGGAATTCTTTCTCTACGAAACAGGGATAGGATCCCTCATCTCGAGCTAGGAGGCGGAAACGGGGCTCCCCTGGATGTGTGCGGGACCCTCGTGCTTCCTCTCGAGTGGAGACGGGTATGTCGGGAAACTTCTTGAGTTGCAGCAAGGGTGTGAAGGACCCTTTGGAAGTTCCAGTGGTTAGATGTGATTAGCCTCGAGAAGCCTCAGCGGAAATGGGCCTCATCTCCCCTGGAGGGCAAAACCTCCTGGATTTTTTGAGTTGCGGCAGGTGCTCTCGACTTACGACGGGGACCTCAGGGACCCGCTCAGGTGGCCTCAGGAAAGGCCAGTCCCCATGCGAGTTCCTCGGGGGCCGCTCGGGATTCCTCTCCCGTCGATGCCGGGGCCTAAGATCTTGTGTGGAGTCGGGGCCGGAACCTGAGGATTCCTCTCCAGTGCTGACATGGATCTTGGGGTACTTCTGGAGTCTCCCCAGGGGAGTCAGTCCTCGTCTCGATTGCGGGCATGCACTTGCGCTTTCCTCCAGAGAGGTCGCAGCAGTGTCACGCAGTGCGCCGCGTGGATCAAAGGATCTATGGTTTTCCCTCGAGTCTTTCCCACGAGGCTTTCCCACCAGGCTTTCCCACAGGGCTGTCCCACTTGCACACGTGGTGGGAGTCGATCCTCGGCTTGAACGTGAAGGCAGTGCAGGGAAAACAGGTTCCTCTGGAATGGACTGACACATCTGGGGGACTCTTGGAATGGTGGCACGACCCTGGAATTCCTCTCGCCTTTCCTGTGGAGAGCGCCTCCTCTTGAGATGCGACGGGAACGCCGGGAATTCTTTCCCTACGAAACAGGGAAAGGATCCCTCATCTCGAGCTAGGAGGCGGAAACGGGGCTCCCCTGGATGTGTGCGGGACCCTCGTGCTTCCTCTCGAGTGGAGACGGGTATGTCGGGGAACTTCTTGAGATGCAGCAAGGGTGTGAAGGACCCTTTGGAAGTTACAGTGGTTAGATGTGATTAGCCTCGAGAAGCCTCAGCGGAAATGGGCCTCATCTCGCCTGGAGGGCAAAACCTCCTGGATTTTCTCGAGTTGCGGCAAGTGCTCTCGACTTACGACGGGGACCTCAGGGACCCGCTCTGGTGGCCTCAGGAAAGTCCAGTCCCCATGCGAGTTCATCGGGGGCCTCTCGGGATTCCTCTCCCGTCGATGCCGGGGCCTAAGACCTTGTGTGGAGTCGGGGCCGGAACCTGAGGATTAATATCCAGGGCTGACATGGATCTTGGGGTACTGTTGGAGTCTCCCCAGGGGAGTCAGTCCTCGTCTCGAATGCGGGCATGCACTTGCGCTTTCCTCCAGAGCGGTAGCAACAGTGTCACGCAGTCTGCCGCGAGGATCAAAGGATCTATGGTTTTCCCTCGAGTCTTTCCCACTAGGCTTTCTGACGAGGCTTTCCCACAGGGCTGTCCCACTTGCACACGTGGTGGGAGTCGATCCTCGGCTTGAACGTGAAGGCAGTGCAGGGAAAACAGGTTCCTCTGGAATGGACTGACACATCTGGGGGACTCTTGGAATGGTGGCACGACCCTGGAGTTCCTCTCGCCTTTCCTGTGGAGAGCGCCTCCTCTTGAGATGCGACGGGAACGCCGGGAATTCTTTCCCTACGAAACAGGGAAAGGATCCCTCATCTCGAGCTAGGAGGCGGAAACGGGGCTCCCCTGGATGTGTGCGGGACACCACGTGCTTCCTCTCGAGTGGAGACGGGTATGTCGGGGAACTTCTTGAGATGCAGCAAGGGTGTGAAGGACCCTTTGGAAGTTACAGTGGTTAGATGTGATTGGCCTCGAGAAGCCTCAGCGGAAATGGGCCTCATCTCGCCTGGAGGGCAAAACCTCCTGGATTTTCTCGAGTTGCGGCAGGTGCTCTCGACTTACGACGGGGACCTCAGGGACCCGCTCTGGTGGCCTCAGGAAAGGCCAGTCCCCATGCGAGTTCATCGGGGGCCTCTCGGGATTCCTCTCCCGTCGATGCCGGGGCCTAAGACCTTGTGTGGAGTCGGGGCCGGAACCTGAGGATTAATATCCAGGGCTGACATGGATCTTGGGGTACTGTTGGAGTCTCCCCAGGGGAGTCAGTCCTCGTCTCGAATGCGGGCATGCACTTGCGCTTTCCTCCAGAGCGGTAGCAACAGTGTCACGCAGTCTGCCGCGAGGATCAAAGGATCTATGGTTTTCCCTCGAGTCTTTCCCACTAGGCTTTCTGACGAGGCTTTCCCACAGGGCTGTCCCACTTGCACACGTGGTGGGAGTCGATCCTCGGCTTGAACGTGAAGGCAGTGCAGGGAAAACAGGTTCCTCTGGAATGGACTGACACATCTGGGGGACTCTTGGAATGGTGGCACGACCCTGGAGTTCCTCTCGCCTTTCCTGTGGAGAGCGCCTCCTCTTGAGATGCGACGGGAACGCCGGGAATTCTTTCCCTACGAAACAGGGAAAGGATCCCTCATCTCGAGCTAGGAGGCGGAAACGGGGCTCCCCTGGATGTGTGCGGGACCCTCGTGCTTCCTCTCGAGTGGAGACGGGTATGTCGGGGAACTTCTTGAGTTGTAGCAAGGGTGTGAAGGACCCTTTGGAAGTTACAGTGGTTAGATGTGATTAGCCTCGAGAAGCCTCAGCGGAAATGGGCCTCATCTCGCCTGGAGGGCAAAACGTCCTGGATTTTCTCGAGTTGCCGCAGGTGCTCTCGACTTACGACGGGGACCTCAGGGACCCGCTCTGGTGGCCTCAGGAAAGGCCAGTCCCCATGCGAGTTCCTCGGGGGCCTCTCGGGATTCCTCTCCTGTCGATGCCGGGGCCTAAGACCTTGTGTGGATTCGGGGCCGGAACCTGAGGATTCCTCTCCAGTGCTGACATGGATCTTGGGGTACTTCTGGAGTCTCCCCAGGGGAGTCAGTCCTCGTCTCGAATGCGGGCATGCACTTGCGCTTTCCTCCAGAGCGGTAGCAGCAGTGTCACGCAGTCCGCCGCGTGGATCAAAGGATCTATGGTTTTCCCTCGAGTCTTTCACACGAGGCTTTCCCACCAGGCTTTCCCACAGGGCGGTCCCACGTGCACACGTGGTGGGAGTCGATCCTCGGCTTGAACGTGAAGGCAGTGCAGGGAAAACAGGTTCCTCTGGAATGGACTGACACATCTGGGGGACTCCTGGAATGGTGGCACGACCCTGGAGTTCCTCTCTCCTTTCCTGTGGATAGTGCCTCCTCTTGAGATGCGACGGGAACGCCGGAAATTCTTTCCCTACGAAACAGGGAATGGATACCTCATCCCGAGCTAGGAGTCGGAAACGGGGCTCCCCTGGATGTGTGCGGGACCCTCGTGCTTCCTCTCGAGTGGAGACGGGTATGTCGGGGAACTTCTTGAGTTGCAGCAAGGGTGTGAAGGACCCTTTGGTAGTTCCAGTGGTTAGATGTGATTAGCCTCGAGAAGCCTCAGCGGAAATGGGCCTCATCTCGCCTGGAGGGCAAAACCTCCTGGATTTTCTCGAGTTGCGGCAGGTGCTCTCAACTTACGACGGGGACCTCAGGGACCCGCTCTGGTGGCCTCAGGAAAGGCCAGTCCCCAAGCGAGTTCCTCGGGGGCCTCTCGGGATTCCTCTGCCGTCGATGCCGGGGCCTAAGACCTTGTGTGGAGTCGGGGCCGGAACCTGAGGATTCCTCTCCAGTGCTGACATGGATCTTGGGGTACTTCTGGAGTCTCCCCAGGGGAGTCAGTGCTCGTCTCGAATGCGGGCATGCACTTGCGCTTTCCTCCAGAGCGGTAGCAGCAGTGTCACGCAGTCCGCCGCGTGGATCAATGGATCTATGGTTTTCCCTCGAGTCTTTCCCACGAGGCTTTCCAACGAGGCTTTCCCACAGGGCTGTCCCACGTGCACACGTGGTGGGAGTCGATCCTCGGCTTGAACGTGAAGGCAGTGCAGGGAAAACAGGTTCCTCTGGAATGGACTGACACATCTGGGGGACTCTTGGAATGGTGGCACGACCCTGGAGTTCCTCTCGCCTTTCCTGTGGAGAGCGCCTCCTCTTGAGATGCGACGGGAACGCCGGGAATTCTTTCCCTACGAAACAGGGAAAGGATCCCTCATCTCGAGCTAGGAGGCGGAAACGGGGCTCCCCTGGATGTGTGCGGGACCCTCGTGCTTCCTCTCGAGTGGAGACGGGTATGTCGGGGAACTTCTTGAGTTGTAGCAAGGGTGTGAAGGACCCTTTGGAAGTTACAGTGGTTAGATGTGATTAGCCTCGAGAAGCCTCAGCGGAAATGGGCCTCATCTCGCCTGGAGGGCAAAACGTCCTGGATTTTCTCGAGTTGCCGCAGGTGCTCTCGACTTACGACGGGGACCTCAGGGACCCGCTCTGGTGGCCTCAGGAAAGGCCAGTCCCCATGCGAGTTCCTCGGGGGCCTCTCGGGATTCCTCTCCTGTCGTTGCCGGGGCCTAAGACCTTGTGTGGATTCGGGGCCGGAACCTGAGGATTCCTCTCCAGTGCTGACATGGATCTTGGGGTACTTCTGGAGTCTCCCCAGGGGAGTCAGTCCTCGTCTCGAATGCGGGCATGCACTTGCGCTTTCCTCCAGAGCGGTAGCAGCAGTGTCACGCAGTCCGCCGCGTGGATCAAAGGATCTATGGTTTTCCCTCGAGTCTTTCACACGAGGCTTTCCCACCAGGCTTTCCCACAGGGCGGTCCCACGTGCACACGTGGTGGGAGTCGATCCTCGGCTTGAACGTGAAGGCAGTGCAGGGAAAACAGGTTCCTCTGGAATGGACTGACACATCTGGGGGACTCCTGGAATGGTGGCACGACCCTGGAGTTCCTCTCTCCTTTCCTGTGGATAGTGCCTCCTCTTGAGATGCGACGGGAACGCCGGAAATTCTTTCCCTACGAAACAGGGAATGGATACCTCATCCCGAGCTAGGAGTCGGAAACGGGGCTCCCCTGGATGTGTGCGGGACCCTCGTGCTTCCTCTCGAGTGGAGACGGGTATGTCGGGGAACTTCTTGAGTTGCAGCAAGGGTGTGAAGGACCCTTTGGTAGTTCCAGTGGTTAGATGTGATTAGCCTCGAGAAGCCTCAGCGGAAATGGGCCTCATCTCGCCTGGAGGGCAAAACCTCCTGGATTTTCTCGAGTTGCGGCAGGTGCTCTCAACTTACGACGGGGACCTCAGGGACCCGCTCTGGTGGCCTCAGGAAAGGCCAGTCCCCAAGCGAGTTCCTCGGGGGCCTCTCGGGATTCCTCTGCCGTCGATGCCGGGGCCTAAGACCTTGTGTGGAGTCGGGGCCGGAACCTGAGGATTCCTCTCCAGTGCTGACATGGATCTTGGGGTACTTCTGGAGTCTCCCCAGGGGAGTCAGTGCTCGTCTCGAATGCGGGCATGCACTTGCGCTTTCCTCCAGAGCGGTAGCAGCAGTGTCACGCAGTCCGCCGCGTGGATCAATGGATCTATGGTTTTCCCTCGAGTCTTTCCCACGAGGCTTTCCAACGAGGCTTTCCCACAGGGCTGTCCCACGTGCACACGTGGTGGGAGTCGATCCTCGGCTTGAACGTGAAGGCAGTGCAGGGAAAACAGGTTCCTCTGGAATGGACTGACACATCTGGGGGACTCTTGGAATGGTGGCACGACCCTGGAGTTCCTCTCGCCTTTCCTGTGGAGAGCGCCTCCTCTTGAGATGCGACGGGAACGCCGGGAATTCTTTCCCTACGAAACAGGGAAAGGATCCCTCATCTCGAGCTAGGAGGCGGAAACGGGGCTCCCCTGGATGTGTGCGGGACCCTCGTGCTTCCTCTCGAGTGGAGACGGGTATGTCGGGGAACTTCTAGAGTTGCAGCAAGGGTGTGAAGGACCCTTTGGAAGTTCCAGTGGTTAGATGTGATTAGCCTCGAGAAGCCTCAGCGGAAATGGGCCTCATCTCGCCTGGAGGGCAAAACCTCCTGGATTTTCTCGAGTTGCGGCAGGTGCTCTCAACTTACGACGGGGACCTCAGGGACCCGCTCTGGTGGCCTCAGGAAAGGCCAGTCCCCATGCGAGTTCCTCGGGGGCATCTCGGGATTCCTCTCCCGTCGATGCCGGGGCCTAAGACCTTGTGTGGAGTCGGGGCCGGAACCTGAGGATTCCTCTCCAGTGCTGACATGGATCTTGGGGTACTGCTGGAGTCTCCCCAGGGGAGTCAGTCCTCGTCTCGAATGCGGGCATGCACTTGCGCTTTCCTCCAGAGCGGTAGCAGCAGTGTCACGCAGTCCGCCGCGTGGATCAAAGGATCTATGGTTTTCCCTCGAGTCTTTCCCACGAGGCTTTCCGACGAGGCTTTCCCACAGGGCTGTCCCACGTGCACACGTGGTGGGAGTCGATCCTAGGCTTGAACGTGAAGGCAGTGCAGGGAAAACAGGTTCCTCTGGAATGGACTGACACATCTGGGGGACTCTTGGAATGGTGGCACGACCCTGGAGTTCCTCTCGCCTTTCCTGTGGAGAGCGCCTCCTCTTGAGATGCGACGGGAACGCCGGGAATTCTTTCCCTACGAAACAGGGATAGGATCCCTCATCTCGAGCTAGGAGGCGGAAACGGGGCTCCCCTGGATGTGTGCGGGACCCTCGTGCTTCCTCTCGAGTGGAGACGGGTATGTCGGGAAACTTCTTGAGTTGCAGCAAGGGTGTGAAGGACCCTTTGGAAATTCCAGTGGTTAGATGTGATTAGCCTCGAGAAGCCTCAGCGGAAATGGGCCTGATCTCCCCTGGAGGGCAAAACCTCCTGGATTTTTTGAGTTGCGGCAGGTGCTCTCGACTTACGACGGGGACCTCAGGGACCCGCTCAGGTGGCCTCAGGAAAGGCCAGTCCCCATGCGAGTTCCTCGGGGGCCGCTCGGGATTCCTCTCCCGTCGATGCCGGGGCCTAAGATCTTGTGTGGAGTCGGGGCCGGAACCTGAGGATTCCTCTCCAGTGCTGACATGGATCTTGGGGTACTTCTGGAGTCTCCCCAGGGGAGTCAGTCCTCGTCTCGATTGCGGGCATGCACTTGCGCTTTCCTCCAGAGAGGTCGCAGCAGTGTCACGCAGTGCGCCGCGTGGATCAAAGGATCTATGGTTTTCCCTCGAGTCTTTCCCACGAGGCTTTCCCACCAGGCTTTCCCACAGGGCTGTCCCACTTGCACACGTGGTGGGAGTCGATCCTCGGCTTGAACGTGAAGGCAGTGCAGGGAAAACAGGTTCCTCTGGAATGGACTGACACATCTGGGGGACTCTTGGAATGGTGGCACGACCCTGGAATTCCTCTCGCCTTTCCTGTGGAGAGCGCCTCCTCTTGAGATGCGACGGGAACGCCGGGAATTCTTTCCATACGAAACAGGGAAAGGATCCCTCATCTCGAGCTAGGAGGCGGAAACGGGACTCCCCTGGATGTGTGCGGGACCCTCGTGCTTCCTCTCGAGTGGAGACGGGTATGTCGGGGAACTTCTTGAGATGCAGCAAGGGTGTGAAGGACCCTTTGGAAGTTACAGTGGTTAGATGTGATTAGCCTCGAGAAGCCTCAGCGGAAATGGGCCTCATCTCGCCTGGAGGGCAAAACGTCCTGGATTTTCTCGAGTTGCCGCAGGTGCTCTCGACTTACGACGGGGACCTCAGGGACCCGCTCTGGTGGCCTCAGGAAAGGCCAGTCCCCATGCGAGTTCCTCGTGGGCCTCTCGGGATTCCTCTCCTGTCGATGCCGGGGCCTAAGACCTTGTGTGGATTCGGGGCCGGAACCTGAGGATTCCTCTCCAGTGCTGACATGGATCTTGGGGTACTTCTGGAGTCTCCCCAGGGGAGTCAGTCCTCGTCTCGAATGCGGGCATGCACTTGCGCTTTCCTCCAGAGCGGTAGCAGCAGTGTCACGCAGTCCGCCGCGTGGATCAAAGGATCTATGGTTTTCCCTCGAGTCTTTCCCACGAGGCTTTCCCACTAGGCTTTCCCACAGGGCGGTCCCACGTGCACACGTGGTGGGAGTCGATCCTCGGCTTGAACGTGAAGGCAGTGCAGGGAAAACAGGTTCCTCTGGAATGGACTGACACATCTGGGGGACTCCTGGAATGGTGGCACGACCCTGGAGTTCCTCTCGCCTTTCCTGTGGAGAGTGCCTCCTCTTGAGATGCGACGGGAACGCCGGAAATTCTTTCCCTACGAAACAGGGAATGGATACCTCATCCCGAGCTAGGAGTCGGAAACGGGGCTCCCCTGGATGTGTGCGGGACCCTCGTGCTTCCTCTCGAGTGGAGACGGGTATGTCGGGGAACTTCTTGAGTTGCAGCAAGGGTGTGAAGGACCCTTTGGTAGTTCCAGTGGTTAGATGTGATTAGCCTCGAGAAGCCTCAGCGGAAATGGGCCTCATCTCGCCTGGAGGGCAAAACCTCCTGGATTTTCTCGAGTTGCGGCAGGTGCTCTCAACTTACGACGGGGACCTCAGGGACCCGCTCTGGTGGCCTCAGGAAAGGCCAGTCCCCAAGCGAGTTCCTCGGGGGCCTCTCGGGATTCCTCTGCCGTCGATGCCGGGTCCTAAGACCTTGTGTGGAGTCGGGGCCGGAACCTGAGGATTCCTCTCCAGTGCTGACATGGATCTTGGGGTACTTCTGGAGTCTCCCCAGGGGAGTCAGTGCTCGTCTCGAATGCGGGCATGCACTTGCGCTTTCCTCCAGAGCGGTAGCAGCAGTGTCACGCAGTCCGCCGCGTGGATCAATGGATCTATGGTTTTCCCTCGAGTCTTTCCCACGAGGCTTTCCAACGAGGCTTTCCCACAGGGCTGTCCCACGTGCACACGTGGTGGGAGTCGATCCTCGCCTTGAACGTGAAGGCAGTGCAGGGAAAACAGGTTCCTCTGGAATGGACTGACACATCTGGGGGACTCTTGGAATGGTGGCACGACCCTGGAGTTCCTCTCGCCTTTCCTGTGGAGAGCGCCTCCTCTTGAGATGCGACGGGAACGCCGGGAATTCTTTCCCTACGAAACAGGGAAAGGATCCCTCATCTCGAGCTAGGAGGCGGAAACGGGGCTCCCCTGGATGTGTGCGGGACCCTCGTGCTTCCTCTCGAGTGGAGACGGGTATGTCGGGGAACTTCTAGAGTTGCAGCAAGGGTGTGAAGGACCCTTTGGAAGTTCCAGTGGTTAGATGTGATTAGCCTCGAGAAGCCTCAGCGGAAATGGGCCTCATCTCGCCTGGAGGGCAAAACCTCCTGGATTTTCTCGAGTTGCGGCAGGTGCTCTCAACTTACGACGGGGACCTCAGGGACCCGCTCTGGTGGCCTCAGGAAAGGCCAGTCCCCATGCGAGTTCCTCGGGGGCATCTCGGGATTCCTCTCCCGTCGATGCCGGGGCCTAAGACCTTGTGTGGAGTCGGGGCCGGAACCTGAGGATTCCTCTCCAGTGCTGACATGGATCTTGGGGTACTGCTGGAGTCTCCCCAGGGGAGTCAGTCCTCGTCTCGAATGCGGGCATGCACTTGCGCTTTCCTCCAGAGCGGTAGCAGCAGTGTCACGCAGTCCGCCGCGTGGATCAAAGGATCTATGGTTTTCCCTCGAGTCTTTCCCACGAGGCTTTCCGACGAGGCTTTCCCACAGGGCTGTCCCACGTGCACACGTGGTGGGAGTCGATCCTAGGCTTGAACGTGAAGGCAGTGCAGGGAAAACAGGTTCCTCTGGAATGGACTGACACATCTGGGGGACTCTTGGAATGGTGGCACGACCCTGGAGTTCCTCTCGCCTTTCCTGTGGAGAGCGCCTCCTCTTGAGATGCGACGGGAACGCCGGGAATTCTTTCCCTACGAAACAGGGATAGGATCCCTCATCTCGAGCTAGGAGGCGGAAACGGGGCTCCCCTGGATGTGTGCGGGACCCTCGTGCTTCCTCTCGAGTGGAGACGGGTATGTCGGGAAACTTCTTGAGTTGCAGCAAGGGTGTGAAGGACCCTTTGGAAGTTCCAGTGGTTAGATGTGATTAGCCTCGAGAAGCCTCAGCGGAAATGGGCCTCATCTCCCCTGGAGGGCAAAACCTCCTGGATTTTTTGAGTTGCGGCAGGTGCTCTCGACTTACGACGGGGACCTCAGGGACCCGCTCAGGTGGCCTCAGGAAAGGCCAGTCCCCATGCGAGTTCCTCGGGGGCCGCTCGGGATTCCTCTCCCGTCGATGCCGGGGCCTAAGATCTTGTGTGGAGTCGGGGCCGGAACCTGAGGATTCCTCTCCAGTGCTGACATGGATCTTGGGGTACTTCTGGAGTCTCCCCAGGGGAGTCAGTCCTCGTCTCGATTGCGGGCATGCACTTGCGCTTTCCTCCAGAGAGGTCGCAGCAGTGTCACGCAGTGCGCCGCGTGGATCAAAGGATCTATGGTTTTCCCTCGAGTCTTTCCCACGAGGCTTTCCCACCAGGCTTTCCCACAGGGCTGTCCCACTTGCACACGTGGTGGGAGTCGATCCTCGGCTTGAACGTGAAGGCAGTGCAGGGAAAACAGGTTCCTCTGGAATGGACTGACACATCTGGGGGACTCTTGGAATGGTGGCACGACCCTGGAATTCCTCTCGCCTTTCCTGTGGAGAGCGCCTCCTCTTGAAATGCGACGGGAACGCCGGGAATTCTTTCCCTACGAAACAGGGAAAGGATCCCTCATCTCGAGCTAGGAGGCGGAAACGGGGCTCCCCTGGATGTGTGCGGGACCCTCGTGCTTCCTCTCGAGTGGAGACGGGTATGTCGGGGAACTTCTTGAGATGCAGCAAGGGTGTGAAGGACCCTTTGGAAGTTACAGTGGTTAGATGTGATTAGCCTCGAGAAGCCTCAGCGGAAATGGGCCTCATCTCGCCTGGAGGGCAAAACCTCCTGGATTTTCTCGAGTTGCGGCAGGTGCTCTCGACTTACGACGGGGACCTCAGGGACCCGCTCTGGTGGCCTCAGGAAAGGCCAGTCCCCATGCGAGTTCCTCGGGGGCCTCTCGGGATTCCTCTCCCGTCGATGCCGGGGCCTAAGACCTTGTGTGGAGTCGGGGCCGGAACCTGAGGATTAATATCCAGGGCTGACATGGATCTTGGGGTACTGTTGGAGTCTCCCCAGGGGAGTCAGTCCTCGTCTCGAATGCGGGCATGCACTTGCGCTTTCCTCCAGAGCGGTAGCAACAGTGTCACGCAGTCTGCCGCGAGGATCAAAGGATCTATGGTTTTCCCTCGAGTCTTTCCCACTAGGCTTTCTGACGAGGCTTTCCCACAGGGCTGTCCCACTTGCACACGTGGTGGGAGTCGATCCTCGGCTTGAACGTGAAGGCAGTGCAGGGAAAACAGGTTCCTCTGGAATGGACTGACACATCTGGGGGACTCTTGGAATGGTGGCACGACCCTGGAGTTCCTCTCGCCTTTCCTGTGGAGAGCGCCTCCTCTTGAGATGCGACGGGAACGCCGGGAATTCTTTCCCTACGAAACAGGGAAAGGATCCCTCATCTCGAGCTAGGAGGCGGAAACGGGGCTCCCCTGGATGTGTGCGGGACCCTCGTGCTTCCTCTCGAGTGGAGACGGGTATGTCGGGGAACTTCTTGAGTTGTAGCAAGGGTGTGAAGGACCCTTTGGAAGTTACAGTGGTTAGATGTGATTAGCCTCGAGAAGCCTCAGCGGAAATGGGCCTCATCTCGCCTGGAGGGCAAAACGTCCTGGATTTTCTCGAGTTGCCACAGGTGCTCTCGACTTACGACGGGGACCTCAGGGACCCGCTCTGGTGGCCTCAGGAAAGGCCAGTCCCCATGCGAGTTCCTCGGGGGCCTCTCGGGATTCCTCTCCTGTCGATGCCGGGGCCTAAGACCTTGTGTGGATTCGGGGCCGGAACCTGAGGATTCCTCTCCAGTGCTGACATGGATCTTGGGGTACTTCTGGAGTCTCCCCAGGGGAGTCAGTCCTCGTCTCGAATGCGGGCATGCACTTGCGCTTTCCTCCAGAGCGGTAGCAGCAGTGTCACGCAGTCCGCCGCGTGGATCAAAGGATCTATGGTTTTCCCTCGAGTCTTTCCCACGAGGCTTTCCCACCAGGCTTTCCCACAGGGCGGTCCCACGTGCACACGTGGTGGGAGTCGATCCTCGGCTTGAACGTGAAGGCAGTGCAGGGAAAACAGGTTCCTCTGGAATGGACTGACACATCTGGGGGACTCCTGGAATGGTGGCACGACCCTGGAGTTCCTCTCGCCTTTCCTGTGGAGAGCGCCTCCTCTTGAGATGCGACGGGAACGCCGGAAATTCTTTCCCTACGAAACAGGGAATGGATACCTCATCCCGAGCTAGGAGTCGGAAACGGGGCTCCCCTGGATGTGTGCGGGACCCTCGTGCTTCCTCTCGAGTGGAGACGGGTATGTCGGGGAACTTCTTGAGTTGCAGCAAGGGTGTGAAGGACCCTTTGGTAGTTCCAGTGGTTAGATGTGATTAGCCTCGAGAAGCCTCAGCGGAAATGGGCCTCATCTCGCCTGGAGGGCAAAACCTCCTGGATTTTCTCGAGTTGCGGCAGGTGCTCTCAACTTACGACGGGGACCTCAGGGACCCGCTCTGGTGGCCTCAGGAAAGGCCAGTCCCCAAGCGAGTTCCTCGGGGGCCTCTCGGGATTCCTCTGCCGTCGATGCCGGGGCCTAAGACCTTGTGTGGAGTCGGGGCCGGAACCTGAGGTTTCCTCTCCAGTGCTGACATGGATCTTGGGGTACTTCTGGAGTCTCCCCAGGGGAGTCAGTGCTCGTCTCGAATGCGGGCATGCACTTGCGCTTTCCTCCAGAGCGGTAGCAGCAGTGTCACGCAGTCCGCCGCGTGGATCAATGGATCTATGGTTTTCCCTCGAGTCTTTCCCACGAGGCTTTCCAACGAGGCTTTCCCACAGGGCTGTCCCACGTGCACACGTGGTGGGAGTCGATCCTCGGCTTGAACGTGAAGGCAGTGCAGGGAAAACAGGTTCCTCTGGAATGGACTGACACATCTGGGGGACTCTTGGAATGGTGGCACGACCCTGGAGTTCCTCTCGCCTTTCCTGTGGAGAGCGCCTCCTCTTGAGATGCGACGGGAACGCCGGGAATTCTTTCCCTACGAAACAGGGAAAGGATCCCTCATCTCGAGCTAGGAGGCGGAAACGGGGCTCCCCTGGATGTGTGCGGGACCCTCGTGCTTCCTCTCGAGTGGAGACGGGTATGTCGGGGAACTTCTAGAGTTGCAGCAAGGGTGTGAAGGACCCTTTGGAAGTTCCAGTGGTTAGATGTGATTAGCCTCGAGAAGCCTCAGCGGAAATGGGCCTCATCTCGCCTGGAGGGCAAAACCTCCTGGATTTTCTCGAGTTGCGGCAGGTGCTCTCAACTTACGACGGGGACCTCAGGGACCCGCTCTGGTGGCCTCAGGAAAGGCCAGTCCCCATGCGAGTTCCTCGGGGGCATCTCGGGATTCCTCTCCCGTCGATGCCGGGGCCTAAGACCTTGTGTGGAGTCGGGGCCGGAACCTGAGGATTCCTCTCCAGTGCTGACATGGATCTTGGGGTACTGCTGGAGTCTCCCCAGGGGAGTCAGTCCTCGTCTCGAATGCGGGCATGCACTTGCGCTTTCCTCCAGAGCGGTAGCAGCAGTGTCACGCAGTCCGCCGCGTGGATCAAAGGATCTATGGTTTTCCCTCGAGTCTTTCCCACGAGGCTTTCCGACGAGGCTTTCCCACAGGGCTGTCCCACGTGCACACGTGGTGGGAGTCGATCCTAGGCTTGAACGTGAAGGCAGTGCAGGGAAAACAGGTTCCTCTGGAATGGACTGACACATCTGGGGGACTCTTGGAATGGTGGCACGACCCTGGAGTTCCTCTCGCCTTTCCTGTGGAGAGCGCCTCCTCTTGAGATGCGACGGGAACGCCGGGAATTCTTTCCCTACGAAACAGGGATAGGATCCCTCATCTCGAGCTAGGAGGCGGAAACGGGGCTCCCCTGGATGTGTGCGGGACCCTCGTGCTTCCTCTCGAGTGGAGACGGGTATGTCGGGAAACTTCTTGAGTTGCAGCAAGGGTGTGAAGGACCCTTTGGAAGTTCCAGTGGTTAGATGTGATTAGCCTCGAGAAGCCTCAGCGGAAATGGGCCTCATCTCCCCTGGAGGGCAAAACCTCCTGGATTTTTTGAGTTGCGGCAGGTGCTCTCGACTTACGACGGGGACCTCAGGGACCCGCTCAGGTGGCCTCAGGAAAGGCCAGTCCCCATGCGAGTTCCTCGGGGGCCGCTCGGGATTCCTCTCCCGTCGATGCCGGGGCCTAAGATCTTGTGTGGAGTCGGGGCCGGAACCTGAGGATTCCTCTCCAGTGCTGACATGGATCTTGGGGTACTTCTGGAGTCTCCCCAGGGGAGTCAGTCCTCGTCTCGATTGCGGGCATGCACTTGCGCTTTCCTCCAGAGAGGTCGCAGCAGTGTCACCCAGTGCGCCGCGTGGATCAAAGGATCTATGGTTTTCCCTCGAGTCTTTCCCACGAGGCTTTCCCACCAGGCTTTCCCACAGGGCTGTCCCACTTGCACACGTGGTGGGAGTCGATCCTCGGCTTGAACGTGAAGGCAGTGCAGGGAAAACAGGTTCCTCTGGAATGGACTGACACATCTGGGGGACTCTTGGAATGGTGGCACGACCCTGGAATTCCTCTCGCCTTTCCTGTGGAGAGCGCCTCCTCTTGAGATGCGACGGGAACGCCGGGAATTCTTTCCATACGAAACAGGGAAAGGATCCCTCATCTCGAGCTAGGAGGCGGAAACGGGACTCCCCTGGATGTGTGCGGGACCCTCGTGCTTCCTCTCGAGTGGAGACGGGTATGTCGGGGAACTTCTTGAGATGCAGCAAGGGTGTGAAGGACCCTTTGGAAGTTACAGTGGTTAGATGTGATTAGCCTCGAGAAGCCTCAGCGGAAATGGGCCTCATCTCGCCTGGAGGGCAAAACCTCCTGGATTTTCTCGAGTTGCGGCAGGTGTTCTCGACTTACGACGGGGACCTCAGGGACCCGCTCTGGTGGCCTCAGGAAAGGCCAGTCCCCATGCGAGTTCCTCGGGGGGCTCTCGGGATTCCTCTCCCGTCGATGCCGGGGCCTAAGACCTTGTGTGGAGTCGGGGCCGGAACCTGAGGATTAATATCCAGGGCTGACATGGATCTTGGGGTACTGCTGGAGTCTCCCCAGGGGAGTCAGTCCTCGTCTCGAATGCGGGCATGCACTTGCTCTTTCCTCCAGAGCGGTAGCAACAGTGTCACGCAGTCTGCCGCGAGGATCAAAGGATCTATGGTTTTCCCTCGAGTCTTTCCCACTAGGCTTTCTGACGAGGCTTTCCCACAGGGCTGTCCCACTTGCACACGTGGTGGGAGTCGATCCTCGGCTTGAACGTGAAGGCAGTGCAGGGAAAACAGGTTCCTCTGGAATGGACTGACACATCTGGGGGACTCTTGGAATGGTGGCACGACCCTGGAGTTCCTCTCGCCTTTCCTGTGGAGAGCGCCTCCTCTTGAGATGCGACGGGAACGCCGGGAATTCTTTCCCTACGAAACAGGGAAAGGATCCCTCATCTCGAGCTAGGAGGCGGAAACGGGGCTCCCCTGGATGTGTGCGGGACCCTCGTGCTTCCTCTCGAGTGGAGACGGGTATGTCGGGGAACTTCTTGAGTTGTAGCAAGGGTGTGAAGGACCCTTTGGAAGTTACAGTGGTTAGATGTGATTAGCCTCGAGAAGCCTCAGCGGAAATGGGCCTCATCTCGCCTGGAGGGCAAAACCTCCTGGATTTTCTCGAGTTGCCGCAGGTGCTCTCGACTTACGACGGGGACCTCAGGGACCCGCTCTGGTGGCCTCAGGAAAGGCCAGTCCCCATGCGAGTTCCTCGGGGGCCTCTCGGGATTCCTCTCCTGTCGATGCCGGGGCCTAAGACCTTGTGTGGATTCGGGGCCGGAACCTGAGGATTCCTCTCCAGTGCTGACATGGATCTTGGGGTACTTCTGGAGTCTCCCCAGGGGAGTCAGTCCTCGTCTCGAATGCGGGCATGCACTTGCGCTTTCCTCCAGAGCGGTAGCAGCAGTGTCACGCAGTCCGCCGCGTGGATCAAAGGATCTATGGTTTTCCCTCGAGTCTTTCCCACGAGGCTTTCCCACCAGGCTTTCCCACAGGGCGGTCCCACGTGCACACGTGGTGGGAGTCGATCCTCGGCTTGAACGTGAAGGCAGTGCAGGGAAAACAGGTTCCTCTGGAATGGACTGACACATCTGGGGGACTCCTGGAATGGTGGCACGACCCTGGAGTTCCTCTCGCCTTTCCTGTGGAGAGTGCCTCCTCTTGAGATGCGACGGGAACGCCGGAAATTCTTTCCCTACGAAACAGGGAAAGGATCCCTCATCTCGAGCTAGGAGGCGGAAACGAGGCTCCCCTGGATGTGTGCGGGACCCTCGTGCTTCCTCTCGAGTGGAGACGGGTAAGTCGGGGAACTTCTTGAGTTGCAGCAAGGGTGTGAAGGACCCTTTGGAAGTTCCAGTGGTTACATGTGATTAACCTCGAGAAGCCTCAGCGGAAATGGTCCTCATCTCGCCTGGAGGGCAAAACCTCCTGGATTTTCTCGAGTTGCGGCAGGTGCTCTCGACTTACGACGGGGACCTCAGGGACCCGCTCTGGTGGCCTCATGAAAGGCCAGTCCCCATGCGAGTTCCTCGGGGGGCTCTCGGGATTCCTCTCCCGTCGATGCCGGGGCCTAAGACCTTGTGTGGAGTCGGGGCCGGAACCTGAGGATTAATATCCAGGGCTGACATGGATCTTGGGGTACTGCTGGAGTCTCCCCAGGGGAGTCAGTCCTCGTCTCGAATGCGGGCATGCACTTGCGCTTTCCTCCAGAGCGGTAGCAACAGTGTCACGCAGTCTGCCGCGAGGATCAAAGGATCTATGGTTTTCCCTCGAGTCTTTCCCACTAGGCTTTCTGACGAGGCTTTCCCACAGGGCTGTCCCACTTGCACACGTGGTGGGAGTCGATCCTCGGCTTGAACGTGAAGGCAGTGCAGGGAAAACAGGTTCCTCTGGAATGGACTGACACATCTGGGGGACTCTTGGAATGGTGGCACGACCCTGGAGTTCCTCTCGCCTTTCCTGTGGAGAGCGCCTCCTCTTGAGATGCGACGGGAACGCCGGGAATTCTTTCCCTACGAAACAGGGAAAGGATCCCTCATCTCGAGCTAGGAGGCGGAAACGGGGCTCCCCTGGATGTGTGCGGGACCCTCGTGCTTCCTCTCGAGTGGAGACGGGTATGTCGGGGAACTTCTTGAGTTGTAGCAAGGGTGTGAAGGACCCTTTGGAAGTTAGAGTGGTTAGATGTGATTAGCCTCGAGAAGCCTCAGCGGAAATGGGCCTCATCTCGCCTGGAGGGCAAAACCTCCTGGATTTTCTCGAGTTGCCGCAGGTGCTCTCGACTTACGACGGGGACCTCAGGGACCCGCTCTGGTGGCCTCAGGAAAGGCCAGTCCCCATGCGAGTTCCTCGGGGGCCTCTCGGGATTCCTCTCCTGTCGATGCCGGGGCCTAAGACCTTGTGTGGATTCGGGGCCGGAACCTGAGGATTCCTCTCCAGTGCTGACATGGATCTTGGGGTACTTCTGGAGTCTCCCCAGGGGAGTCAGTCCTCGTCTCGAATGCGGGCATGCACTTGCGCTTTCCTCCAGAGCGGTAGCAGCAGTGTCACGCAGTCCGCCGCGTGGATCAAAGGATCTATGGTTTTCCCTCGAGTCTTTCCCACGAGGCTTTCCCACCAGGCTTTCCCACAGGGCGGTCCCACGTGCACACGTGGTGGGAGTCGATCCTCGGCTTGAACGTGAAGGCAGTGCAGGGAAAACAGGTTCCTCTGGAATGGACTGACACATCTGGGGTACTCCTGGAATGGTGGCACGACCCTGGAGTTCCTCTCGCCTTTCCTGTGGAGAGCGCCTCCTCTTGAGATGCGACGGGAACGCCGGAAATTCTTTCCCTACGAAACAGGGAATGGATACCTCATCCCGAGCTAGGAGTCGGAAACGGGGCTCCCCTGGATGTGTGCGGGACCCTCGTGCTTCCTCTCGAGTGGAGACGGGTATGTCGGGGAACTTCTTGAGTTGCAGCAAGAGTGTGAAGGACCCTTTGGTAGTTCCAGTGGTTAGATGTGATTAGCCTCGAGAAGCCTCAGCGGAAATGGGCCTCATCTCGCCTGGAGGGCAAAACCTCCTGGATTTTCTCGAGTTGCGGCAGGTGCTCTCAACTTACGACGGGGACCTCAGGGACCCGCTCTGGTGGCCTCAGGAAAGGCCAGTCCCCAAGCGAGTTCCTCGGGGGCCTCTCGGGATTCCTCTGCCGTCGATGCCGGGGCCTAAGACCTTGTGTGGAGTCGGGGCCGGAACCTGAGGATTCCTCTCCAGTGCTGACATGGATCTTGGGGTACTTCTGGAGTCTCCCCAGGGGAGTCAGTCCTCGTCTCGAATGCGGGCATGCACTTGCGCTTTCCTCCAGAGCGGTAGCAGCAGTGTCACGCAGTCCGCCGCGTGGATCAATGGATCTATGGTTTTCCCTCGAGTCTTTCCCACGAGGCTTTCCGACGAGGCTTTCCCACAGGGCTGTCCCACGTGCACACGTGGTGGGAGTCGATCCTCGGCTTGAACGTGAAGGCAGTGCAGGGAAAACAGGTTCCTCTGGAATGGACTGACACATCTGGGGGACTCTTGGAATGGTGGCACGACCCTGGAGTTCCTCTCGCCTTTCCTGTGGAGAGCGCCTCCTCTTGAGATGCGACGGGAACGCCGGGAATTCTTTCGCTACGAAACAGGGAAAGGATCCCTCATCTCGAGCTAGGAGGCGGAAACGGGGCTCCCCAGGATGTGTGCGGGACCCTCGTGCTTCCTCTCGAATGGAGACGGTTATGTCGGGGAACTTCTTGAGTTGCAGCAAGGGTGTGAAGGACCCTTTGGAAGTTCCAGTGGTTAGATGTGATTAGCCTCGAGAAGCCTCAGCGGAAATGGGCCTCATCTCCCCTGGAGGGCCAATCCTCCTGGATTTTCTCGAGTTGCGGCAGGTGCTCTCGACTTTCGACGGGGACCTCAGGGACCCGCTCTGGTTGCCTCAGGAAAGGCCAGACCCCATGCGAGTTCCTCGGGGGCCTCTCGGTATTCCTCTCCCGTCGATGCCGGGGCCTAAGACCTTGTGTGGAGTCGGGGCCGGAACCTGAGGATTCCTCTCCAGTGCTGACATGGATCTTGGGGTAATTCTGGAGTCTCCCCAGGGGAGTCAGTCCTCGTCTCGAATGCGGGCATGCACTTGCGCTTTCCGCCAGAGCGGTAGCAGCAGTGTCACGCAGTCCGCCGCGTGGATCAAAGGATCTATGGTTTTCCCTCGAGTCTTTCCCACGAGGCTTTCCCACCAGGCTTTCCCACAGGGCTGTCCCACGTGCACACGTGGTGGGAGTCGATCCTCGGCTTGAACGTCGAGGCAGTGCACAGAAAACAGGTTCCTCTGGAATGGACTGACACATCTGGGGGACTGTTGGAATGGTGGCACGACCCTGGAGTTCCTCTCGCCTTTCCTGTGGAGAGTGCCTCCTCTTGAGATGCGACGGAAACGCCGGGAATTCTTTCCCTACGAAACAGGGAAAGGATCCCTCATCTCGAGCTAGGAGGCGGAAACGAGGCTCCCCTGGATGTGTGCGGGACCCTCGTGCTTCCTCTCGAGTGGAGACGGGTAAGTCGGGGAACTTCTTGAGTTGCAGCAAGGGTGTGAAGGACCCTTTGGAAGTTCCAGTGGTTACATGTGATTAACCTCGAGAAGCCTCAGCGGAAATGGGCCTCATCTCGCCTGGAGGGCAAAACCTCCTGGATTTTCTCGAGTTGCGGCAGGTGCTCTCGACTTACGACGGGGACCTCAGGGTCCCGCTCAGGTGGCCTCAGGAAAGGCCAGTCCCCATGCGAGTTCCTCGGGGGCCGCTCGGGATTCCTCTCCCGTCGATGCCGGGGCCTAAGATCTTGTGTGGAGTCGGGGCCGGAACCTGAGGATTCCTCTCCAGTGCTGACATGGATCTTGGGGTACTTCTGGAGTCTCCCCAGGGGAGTCAGTCCTCGTCTCGATTGCGGGCATGCACTTGCGCTTTCCTCCAGAGAGGTCGCAGCAGTGTCACGCAGTGCGCCGCGTGGATCAAAGGATCTATGGTTTTCCCTCGAGTCTTTCCCACGAGGCTTTCCCACCAGGCTTTCCCACAGGGCTGTCCCACTTGCACACGTGGTGGGAGTCGATCCTCGGCTTGAACGTGAA
Source organism: Ovis canadensis (assembly GCF_042477335.2). NCBI lineage: Eukaryota > Metazoa > Chordata > Mammalia > Artiodactyla > Bovidae > Ovis > Ovis canadensis. The sequence goes on from NC_091257.1 coordinate 14,438,342, forward strand.
GGCAGTGCAGGGAAAACAGGTTCCTCTGGAATGGACTGACACATCTGGGGGACTCTTGGAATGGTGGCACGACCCTGGAATTCCTCTCGCCTTTCCTGTGGAGAGCGCCTCCTCTTGAGATGCGACGGGAACGCCGGGAATTCTTTCCCTACGAAACAGGGAAAGGATCCCTCATCTCGAGCTAGGAGGCGGAAACGGGGCTCCCCTGGATGTGTGCGGGACCCCCGTGCTTCCTCTCGAGTGGAGACGGGTATGTCGGGGAACTTCTTGAGATGCAGCAAGGGTGTGAAGGACCCTTTGGAAGTTACAGTGGTTAGATGTGATTAGCCTCGAGAAGCCTCAGCGGAAATGGGCCTCATCTCGCCTGGAGGGCCAATCCTCCTGGATTTTCTCGAGTTGCGGCAGGTGCTCTCGACTTACGACGGGGACCTCAGGGACCCGCTCTGGTGGCCTCAGGAAAGGCCAGTCCCCATGCGAGTTCCTCGGGGGCCTCTCGGGATTCCTCTCCCGTCGATGCCGGGGCCTAAGACCTTGTGTGGAGTCGGGGCCGGAACCAGAGGATTAATCTCCAGGGCTGACATGGATCTTGGGGTACTGCAGAAGTCTCCCCAGGGGAGTCAGTCCTCGTCTCGAATGCGGGCATGCACTTGCGCTTTCCTCCAGAGCGGTAGCAGCAGTGTCACGCAGTCTGCCGCGAGGATCAAAGGATCTATGGTTTTCCCTCGAGTCTTTCCCACTAGGCTTTCTGACGAGGCTTTCCCACAGGGCTGTCCCACTTGCACACGTGGTGGGAGTCGATCCTCGGCTTGAACGTGAAGGCAGTGCAGGGAAAACAGGTTCCTCTGGAATGGACTGATACATCTGGGGGACTCTTGGAATGGTGGCACGACCCTGGAGTTCCTCTCGCCTTTCCTGTGGAGAGCGCCTCCTCTTGAGATGCGACGGGAACGCCGGGAATTCTTTCCCTACGAAACAGGGAAAGGATCCCTCATCTCGAGCTAGGAGGCGGAAACGGGGCTCCCCTGGATGTTTGCGGGACCCTCGTGCTTCCTCTCGAGTGGAGACGGGTATGTCGGGGAACTTCTTGAGTTGTAGCAAGGGTGTGAAGGACCCTTTGGAAGTTACAGTGGTTAGATGTGATTAGCCTCGAGAAGCCTCAGCGGAAATGGGCCTCATCTTGCCTGGAGGGCAAAACCTCCTGGATTTTCTCGAGTTGCCGCAGGTGCTCTCGACTTACGACGGGGACCTCAGGGACCCGCTCAGGTGGCCTCAGGAAAGGCCAGTCCCCATGCGAGTTCCTCGGGGGCCGCTCGGGATTCCTCTCCCGTCGATGCCGGGGCCTAAGATCTTGTGTGGAGTCGGGGCCGGAACCTGAGGATTCCTCTCCAGTGCTGACATGGATCTTGGGTTACTTCTGGAGTCTCCCCAGGGGAGTCAGTCCTCGTCTCGAATGCGGGCATGCACTTGCGCTTTCCTCCAGAGCGGTAGCAGCAGTGTCACGCAGTCCGCCGCGTGGATCAATGGATCTATGGTTTTCCCTCGAGTCTTTCCCACGAGGCTTTCCGACGAGGCTTTCCCACAGGGCTGTCCCACGTGCACACGTGGTGGGAGTCGATCCTCGGCTTGAACGTGAAGGCAGTGCAGGGAAAACAGGTTCCTCTGGAATGGACTGAAACATCTGGGGGACTCTTGGAATGATGGCACGACCCTGGAGTTCCTCTCGCCTTTCCTGTGGAGAGCGCCTCCTCTTGAGATGCGACGGGAACGCCGGGAATTCTTTCCCTACGAAACAGGGAAAGGATCCCTCATCTCGAGCTAGGAGGCGGAAACGGGGCTCCCCAGGATGTGTGCGGGACCCTCGTGCTTCCTCTCGAGTGGAGACGGGTATGTCGGGGAACTTCTTGAGTTGCAGCAAGGGTGTGAAGGACCCTTTGGAAGTTCCAGTGGTTAGATGTGATTAGCCTCGAGAAGCCTCAGCGGAAATGGGCCTCATCTCCCCTGGAGGGCCAATCCTCCTGGATTTTCTCGAGTTGCGGCAGGTGCTCTCGACTTACGACGGGGACCTCAGGGACCCGCTCTGGTTGCCTCAGGAAAGGCCAGACCCCATGCGAGTTCCTCGGGGGCCTCTCGGGATTCCTCTCCCGTCGATGCCGGGGCCTAAGACCTTGTGTGGAGTCGGGGCCGGAACCTGAGGATTCCTCTCCAGTGCTGACATGGATCTTGGGGTAATTCTGGAGTCTCCCCAGGGGAGTCAGTCCTCGTCTCGAATGCGGGCATGCACTTGCGCTTTCCTCCAGAGCGGTAGCAGCAGTGTCACGCAGTCCGCCGCGTGGATCAAAGGATCTATGGTTTTCCCTCGAGTCTTTCCCACGAGGCTTTCCCACCAGGCTTTCCCACAGGGCGGTCCCACGTGCACACGTGGTGGGAGTCGATCCTCGGCTTGAACGTGAAGGCAGTGCAGGGAAAACAGGTTCCTCTGGAATGGACTGACACATCTGGGGGACTCCTGGAATGGTGGCACGACCCTGGAGTTCCTCTCGCCTTTCCTGTGGAGAGTGCCTCCTCTTGAGATGCGACGGGAACGCCGGAAATTCTTTCCCTACGAAACAGGGAATGGATACCTCATCCCGAGCTAGGAGTCGGAAACGGGGCTCCCCTGGATGTGTGCGGGACCCTCGTGCTTCCTCTCGAGTGGAGACGGGTATGTCGGGGAACTTCTTGAGTTGCAGTAAGGGTGTGAAGGACCCTTTGGTAGTTCCAGTGGTTAGATGTGATTAGCCTCGAGAAGCCTCAGCGGAAATGGGCCTCATCTCGCCTGGAGGGCAAAACCTCCTGGATTTTCTCGAATTGCGGCAGGTGCTCTCAACTTACGACGGGGACCTCAGGGACCCGCTCTGGTGGCCTCAGGAAAGGCCAGTCCCCAAGCGAGTTCCTCAGGGGCCTCTCGGGATTCCTCTGCCGTCGATGCCGGGGCCTAAGACCTTGTGTGGAGTCGGGGCCGGAATCTGAGGATTCCTCTCCAGTGCTGACATGGATCTTGGGTTACTTCTGGAGTCTCCCCAAGGGAGTCAGTCCTCGTCTCGAATGCGGGCATGCACTTGCGCTTTCCTCCAGAGCGGTAGCAGCAGTGTCACGCAGTCCGCCGCGTGGATCAATGGATCTATGGTTTTCCCTCGAGTCTTTCCCACGAGGCTTTCCGACGAGGCTTTCCCACAGGGCTGTCCCACGTGCACACGTGGTGGGAGTCGATCCTCGGCTTGAACGTGAAGGCAGTGCAGGGAAAACAGGTTCCTCTGGAATGGACTGACACATCTGGGGGACTCTTGGAATGGTGGCACGACCCTGGAGTTCCTCTCGCCTTTCCTGTGGAGAGCGCCTCCTCTTGAGATGCGACGGGAACGCCGGGAATTCTTTCCCTACGAAACAGGGAAAGGATCCCTCATCTCTAGCTAGGAGGCGGAAACGGGGCTCCCCAGGATGTGTGCGGGACCCTCGTGCTTCCTCTCGAATGGAGACGGGTATGTCGGGGAACTTCTTGAGTTGCAGCAAGGGTGTGAAGGACCCTTTGGAAGTTCCAGTGGTTAGATGTGATTAGCCTCGAGAAGCCTCAGCGGAAATGGGCCTCATCTCCCCTGGAGGGCCAATCCTCCTGGATTTTCTCGAGTTGCGGCAGGTGCTCTCGACTTACGACGGGGACCTCAGGGACCCGCTCTGGTTGCCTCAGGAAAGGCCAGACCCCATGCGAGTTCCTCGGGGGCCTCTCGGGATTCCTCTCCCGTCGATGCCGGGGCCTAAGACCTTGTGTGGAGTCGGGGACGGAACCTGAGGATTCCTCTCCAGTGCTGACATGGATCTTGGGGTACTTCTGGAGTCTCCCCAGGGGAGTCAGTCCTCGTCTCGAATGCGGGCATGCACTTGCGCTTTCCTCCAGAGAGGTAGCAGCAGTGTCACGCAGTGCGCCGCGTGGATCAAAGGATCTATGGTTTTCCCTCGAGTCTTTCCCACGAGGCTTTCCCACCAGGCTTTCCCACAGGGCTGTTCCACGTGCACACGTGGTGGGAGTCGATCCTCGGCTTGAACGTCAAGGCAGTGCAGGGAAAACAGGTTCCTCTGGAATGGACTGACACATCTGGGGACTCTTGGAATGGTGGCACGACCCTGGAGTTCCTCTCGCCTTTTCTGTGGAGAGCGCCTCCTCTTGAGATGCGACGGGAACGCCGGGAATTCTTTCCCTACGAAACAGGGAAAGGATCCCTCATCTCGAGCTAGGAGGCGGAAACGGGACTCCCCTGGATGTGTGCGGGACCCTCGTGCTTCCTCTCGAGTGGAGACGGGTATGGCGGGGAACTTCTTGAGATGCAGCAAGGGTGTGAAGGACCCTTTGGAAGTTACAGTGGTTAGATGTGATTAGCCTCGAGAAGCCTCAGCGGAAATTGGCCTCATCTCGCCTGGAGGGCAAAACCTCCTGGATTTTCTCGAGTTGCGGCAGGTGCTCTCGACTTACGACGGGGACCTCAGGGACCCGCTCTGGTGGCCTCAGGAAAGGCCAGTCCCCATGCGAGTTCCTCGGGGGGCTCTCGGGATTCCTCTCCCGTCGATGCCGGGGCCTAAGACCTTGTGTGGAGTCGGGGCCGGAACCTGAGGATTAATCTCCAGGGCTGACATGGATCTTGGGGTACTGCTGGAGTCTCCCCAGGGGAGTCAGTCCTCGTCTCGAATGCGGGCATGCACTTGCGCTTTCCTCCAGAGCGGTAGCAACAGTGTCACGCAGTCTGCCGCGAGGATCAAAGGATCTATGGTTTTCCCTCGAGTCTTTCCCACTAGGCTTTCTGACGAGGCTTTCCCACAGGGCTGTCCCACTTGCACACGTGGTGGGAGTCGATCCTCGGCTTGAACGTGAAGGCAGTGCAGGGAAAACAGGTTCCTCTGGAATGGACTGACACATCTGGGGGACTCTTGGAATGGTGGCACGACCCTGGAGTTCCTCTCGCCTTTCCTGTGGAGAGCGCCTCCTCTTGAGATGCGACGGGAACGCCGGGAATTCTTTCCCTACGAAACAGGGAAAGGATCCCTCATCTCGAGCTAGGAGGCGGAAACGGGGCTCCCCTGGATGTGTGCGGGACCCTCGTGCTTCCTCTCGAGTGGAGACGGGTATGTCGGGGAACTTCTTGAGTTGTAGCAAGGGTGTGAAGGACCCTTTGGAAGTTACAGTGGTTAGATGTGATTAGCCTCGAGAAGCCTCAGCGGAAATGGGCCTCATCTCGCCTGGAGGGCAAAACCTCCTGGATTTTCTCGAGTTGCCGCAGGTGCTCTCGACTTACGACGGGGACCTCAGGGACCCGCTCTGGTGGCCTCAGGAAAGGCCAGTCCCCATGCGAGTTCCTCGGGGGCCTCTCGGGATTCCTCTCCTGTCGATGCCGGGGCCTAAGACCTTGTGTGGATTCGGGGCCGGAACCTGAGGATTCCTCTCCAGTGCTGACATGGATCTTGGGGTACTTCTGGAGTCTCCCCAGGGGAGCCAGTCCTCGTCTCGAATGCGGGCATGCACTTGCGCTTTCCTCCAGAGCGGTAGCAGCAGTGTCACGCAGTCCGCCGCGTGGATCAAAGGATCTATGGTTTTCCCTCGAGTCTTTCCCACGAGGCTTTCCCACCAGGCTTTCCCACAGGGCGGTCCCACGTGCACACGTGGTGGGAGTCGATCCTCGGCTTGAACGTGAAGGCAGTGCAGGGAAAACAGGTTCCTCTGGAATGGACTGACACATCTGGGGGACTCCTGGAATGGTGGCACGACCCTGGAGTTCCTCTCGCCTTTCCTGTGGAGAGTGCCTCCTCTTGAGATGCGACGGGAACGCCGGAAATTCTTTCCCTACGAAACAGGGAATGGATACCTCATCCCGAGCTAGGAGTCGGAAACGGGGCTCCCCTGGATGTGTGCGGGACCCTCGTGCTTCCTCTCGAGTGGAGACGGGTATGTCGGGGAACTTCTTGAGTTGCAGCAAGGGTGTGAAGGACCCTTTGGTAGTTCCAGTGGTTAGATGTGATTAGCCTCGAGAAGCCTCAGCGGAAATGGGCCTCATCTCGCCTGGAGGGCAAAACCTCCTGGATTTTCTCGAGTTGCGGCAGGTGCTCTCAACTTACGACGGGGACCTCAGGGACCCGCTCTGGTGGCCTCAGGAAAGGCCAGTCCCCAAGCGAGTTCCTCGGGGGCCTCTCAGGATTCCTCTGCCGTCGATGCCGGGGCCTAAGACCTTGTGTGGAGTCGGGGCCGGAACCTGAGGATTCCTCTCCAGTGCTGACATGGATCTTGGGGTACTTCTGGAGTCTCCCCAGGGGAGTCAGTCCTCGTCTCGAATGCGGGCATGCACTTGCGCTTTCCTCCAGAGCGGTAGCAGCAGTGTCACGCAGTCCGCCGCGTGGATCAATGGATCTATGGTTTTCCCTCGAGTCTTTCCCACGAGGCTTTCCGACGAGGCTTTCCCACAGGGCTGTCCCACGTGCACACGTGGTGGGAGTCGATCCTCGGCTTGAACGTGAAGGCAGTGCAGGGAAAACAGGTTCCTCTGGAATGGACTGACACATCTGGGGGACTCTTGGAATGGTGGCACGACCCTGGAATTCCTCTCGCCTTTCCTGTGGAGAGCGCCTCCTCTTGAGATGCGACGGGAACGCCGGGAATTCTTTCCCTACGAAACAGGGAAAGGATCCCTCATCTCGAGCTAGGAGGCGGAAACGAGGCTCCCCTGGATGTGTGCGGGACCCTCGTGCTTCCTCTCGAGTGGAGACGGGTATGTCGGGGAACTTCTTGAGTTGCAGCAAGGGTGTGAAGGACCCTTTGGAAGTTCCAGTGGTTACATGTGATTAACCTCGAGAAGCCTCAGCGGAAATGGGCCTCATCTCGCCTGGAGGGCAAAACCTCCTGGATTTTCTCGAGTTGCGGCAGGTGATCTCGACTTACGACGGGGACCTCAGGGTCCCGCTCAGGTGGCCTCAGGAAAGGCCAGTCCCCATGCGAGTTCCTCGGGGGCCGCTCGGGATTCCTCTCCCGTCGATGCCGGGGCCTAAGATCTTGTGTGGAGTCGGGGCCGGAACCTGAGGATTCCTCTCCAGTGCTGACATGGATATTGGGGTACTTCTGGAGTCTCCCCAGGGGAGTCAGTCCTCGTCTCGATTGCGGGCATGCACTTGCGCTTTCCTCCAGAGAGGTCGCAGCAGTGTCACGCAGTGCCCCGCGTGGATCAAAGGATCTATGGTTTTCCCTCGAGTCTTTCCCACGAGGCTTTCCCACCAGGCTTTCCCACAGGGCTGTCCCACTTGCACACGTGGTGGGAGTCGATCCTCGGCTTGAACGTGAAGGCAGTGCAGGGAAAACAGGTTCCTCTGGAATGGACTGACACATCTGGGGGACTCTTGGAATGGTGGCACGACCCTGGAATTCCTCTCGCCTTTCCTGTGGAGAGCGCCTCCTCTTGAGATGCGACGGGAACGCCGGGAATTCTTTCCCTACGAAACAGGGAAAGGATCCCTCATCTCGAGCTAGGAGGCGGAAACGGGGCTCCCCTGGATGTGTGCGGGACCCTCGTGCTTCCTCTCGAGTGGAGACGGGTATGTCGGGGAACTTCTTGAGATGCAGCAAGGGTGTGAAGGACCCTTTGGAAGTTACAGTGGTTAGATGTGATTAGCCTCGAGAAGCCTCAGCGGAAATGGGCCTCATCTCGCCTGGAGGGCAAAACCTCCTGGATTTTCTCGAGTTGCGGCAGGTGCTCTCGACTTACGACGGGGACCTCAGGGACCCGCTCTGGTGGCCTCAGGAAAGGCCAGTCCCCATGCGAGTTCCTCGGGGGCCTCTCGGGATTCCTCTCCCGTCGATGCCGGGGCCTAAGACCTTGTGTGGATTCGGGGCCGGAACCTGAGGATTCCTCTCCAGTGCTGACATGGATCTTGGGGTACTTCTGGAGTCTCCCCAGGGGAGTCAGTCCTCGTCTCGAATGCGGGCATGCACTTGCGCTTTGCTCCAGAGCGGTAGCAGCAGTGTCACGCAGTCCGCCGCGTGGATCAAAGGATCTATGGTTTTCCCTCGAGTCTTTCCCACGAGGCTTTCCCACCAGGCTTTCCCACAGGGCGGTCCCACGTGCACACGTGGTGGGAGTCGATCCTCGGCTTGAACGTGAAGGCAGTGCAGGGAAAACAGGTTCCTCTGGAATGGACTGACACATCTGGGGGACTCCTGGAATGGTGGCACGACCCTGGAGTTCCTCTCGCCTTTCCTGTGGAGAGTGCCTCCTCTTGAGATGCGACGGGAACGCCGGAAATTCTTTCCCTACGAAACAGGGAATGGATACCTCATCCCGAGCTAGGAGTCGGAAACGGGGCTCCCCTGGATGTGTGCGGGACCCTCGTGCTTCCTCTCGAGTGGAGACGGGTATGTCGGGGAACTTCTTGAGTTGCAGTAAGGGTGTGAAGGACCCTTTGGTAGTTCCAGTGGTTAGATGTGATTAGCCTCGAGAAGCCTCAGCGGAAATGGGCCTCATCTCGCCTGGAGGGCAAAACCTCCTGGATTTTCTCGAGTTGCGGCAGGTGCTCTCAACTTACGACGGGGACCTCAGGGACCCGCTCTGGTGGCCTCAGGAAAGGCCAGTCCCCAAGCGAGTTCCTCGGGGGCCTCTCGGGATTCCTCTCCCGTCGATGCCGGGGCCTAAGACCTTGTGTGGAGTCGGGGCCGGAACCTGAGGATTCCTCTCCAGTGCTGACATGGATCTTGGGTTACTTCTGGAGTCTCCCCAAGGGAGTCAGTCCTCGTCTCGAATGCGGGCATGCACTTGCGCTTTCCTCCAGAGCGGTAGCAGCAGTGTCACGCAGTCCGCCGCGTGGATCAATGGATCTATGGTTTTCCCTCGAGTCTTTCCCACGAGGCTTTCCGACGAGGCTTTCCCACAGGGCTGTCCCACGTGCACACGTGGTGGGAGTCGATCCTCGGCTTGAACGTGAAGGCAGTGCAGGGAAAACAGGTTCCTCTGGAATGGACTGACACATCTGGGGGACTCTTGGAATGGTGGCACGACCCTGGAGTTCCTCTCGCCTTTCCTGTGGAGAGCGCCTCCTCTTGAGATGCGACGGGAACGCCGGGAATTCTTTCCCTACGAAACAGGGAAAGGATCCCTCATCTCTAGCTAGGAGGCGGAAACGGGGCTCCCCAGGATGTGTGCGGGACCCTCGTGCTTCCCCTCGAATGGAGACGGGTATGTCGGGGAACTTCTTGAGTTGCAGCAAGGGTGTGAAGGACCCTTTGGAAGTTCCAGTGGTTAGATGTGATTAGCCTCGAGAAGCCTCAGCGGAAATGGGCCTCATCTCCCCTGGAGGGCCAATCCTCCTGGATTTTCTCGAGTTGCGGCAGGTGCTCTCGACTTACGACGGGGACCTCAGGGACCCGCTCTGGTTGCCTCAGGAAAGGCCAGACCCCATGCGAGTTCCTCGGGGGCCTCTCGGGATTCCTCTCCCGTCGATGCCGGGGCCTAAGACCTTGTGTGGAATCGGGGACGGAACCTGAGGATTCCTCTCCAGTGCTGACATGGATCTTGGGGTACTTCTGGAGTCTCCCCAGGGGAGTCAGTCCTCGTCTCGAATGCGGGCATGCACTTGCGCTTTCCTCCAGAGAGGTAGCAGCAGTGTCACGCAGTGCGCCGCGTGGATCAAAGGATCTATGGTTTTCCCTCGAGTCTTTCCCACGAGGCTTTCCCACCAGGCTTTCCCACAGGGCTGTTCCACGTGCACACGTGGTGGGAGTCGATCCTCGGCTTGAACGTGAAGGCAGTGCAGGGAAAACAGGTTCCTCTGGAATGGACTGACACATCTGGGGACTCTTGGAATGGTGGCACGACCCTGGAGTTCCTCTCGCCTTTCCTGTGGAGAGCGCCTCCTCTTGAGATGCGACGGGAACGCCGGGAATTCTTTCCCTACGAAACAGGGAAAGGATCCCTCATCTCGAGCTAGGAGGCGGAAACGGGGCTCCCCTGGATGTGTGCGGGACCCTCGTGCTTCCTCTCGAGTGGAGACGGGTATGTCGGGAACTTCTTGAGTTGCAGTAAGGGTGTGAAGGACCCTTTGGAAGTTTCAGTGGTTAGATGTGATTAGCCTAGAGAAGCCTCAGCGGAAATGGGCCTCATCTCGCCTGGAGGGCAAAACCTCCTGGATTTTCTCGAGTTGCGGCAGGTGCTCTCGACTTACGACGGGGACCTCAGGGACCCGCTCTGGTGGCCTCAGGAAAGGCCAGTCCCCATGCGAGTTCCTCGGGGGCCACTCGGGATTCCTCTCCCGTCGATGCCGGGGCCTAAGACCTTGTGTGGAGTAGTGGCCTGAACCTGAGGATTCCTCTCCAGTGCTGACATGGATCTTGGGGTACTTCTGGAGTCTCCCCAGGGGAGTCACTGCTCGTCTCGAATGCGGGCATGCACTTGCGCTTTCCTCCAGAGCGGTAGCAGCAGTGTCACGCATTCCGCCGCGTGGATCAAAGGATCTATGGTTTTCCCTCGAGTCTTTCCCACGAGGCTTTCCCACATGCCGGTCCCACGTGCACACGTGGTGGGAGTCGATCCTCGGCTTGAACGTCAAGGCAGTGCAGGGAAAACAGGTTCCTCTGGAATGGACTGACACATCTGGGGGACTCTTGGAATGGTGGCACGACCCTGGAGTTCCTCTCGCCTTTCCTGTGGAGAGCGCCGCCTCTTGAGATGCGACGGGAACGCCGGGAATTCTTTCCCTAAGAAACAGGGAAAGGATCCCTCATCTCGAGCTAGGAGGCGGAAACGGGGCTCCCCTGGATGTATGCGGGACCCTCGTGCTTCCTCTCGAGTGGAGACGGGTATGTCCGGGAATTTCTTGAGTTGCAGCAAGGGTGTGAAGGACCCTTCGGAAGTTCCAGTGGTTAGATGTGATTAGCCTCGAGAAGCCACAGCGGAAATGGGCCTCATCTCGCCTGGAGGGCAAAACCTCCTGGATTTTTTGAGTTGCGGCAGGTGTTCTCGACTTACGACGGGGACCTCAGGGACCCGCTCTGGTGGCCTCAGGAAAGGCCAGTCCCCATGCGAGTTCCTCGGGGGCCGCTCGGGATTCCTCTCCCGTCGATGCCGGGGCCTAAGACCTTGTGTGGATTCGGGGCCGGAACCTGAGGATTCCTCTCCAGTGCTGACATGGATCTTGGGGTACTTCTGGAGTCTCCCCAGGGGAGTCAGTCCTCGTCTCGAATGCGGGCATGCACTTGCGCTTTCCTCCAGAGAGGTAGCAGCAGTGTCACTCAGTGCGCGGCGTGGATCAAAGGATCTATGGTTTTCCCTCGAGTCTTTCCCACGAGGCTTTCCCACCAGGCTTTCCCACAGGGCTGTCCCACGTGCACACGTGTTGGAAGTCGATCCTCGGCTTGAACGTCGAGGCAGTGCAGGGAAAACAGGTTCCTCTGAAATGGACTGACACATCTGGGCGACTCTTGGAATGGTGGCACGACCCTGGAGTTCCTCTCGCCTTTCCTGTGGAGAGCGCCTCCTCTTGAGATGCGACAGGAACGCCGGGAATTCTTTCCCTACGAAACAGGGAAAGGATCCCTCATGTCGAGCTAGGTGCGGAAACGGGGCACCCCTGGATGTGTGCAGGACCCCACGTACTTCCTCTAGAGTGGAGACGGGTATGTCGGGGAACTTCTTGAGTTGCAGCAAGGGTGTGAAGGACTCTTTGGAAGTTCCAGTGGTTAGCTGTGATTAGCCTCGAGAAGCCTCAGCGGAAATGGGCCTCATCTCGCCTGGAGGGCAAAACCTCCTGGATTTTCTCGAGTTGTGGCAGGTGCTCTCGACTTACGACGGGGACCTCAGGGACCCGCTCTGGTGGCCTCAGGAAAGGCCAGTCCCCATGCGAGTTCCTCGGGGGCCTATCGGGATTCCTCTCCCGTCGATGCCGGGGCCTAAGACCTTGTGTGGAGTCGGGGCCGGAACCTGAGGATTCCTCTCCAGTGCTGACATGGATCTTGGGGTACTTCTGGAGTCTCCCCAGGGGAGTCAGTCCTCGTCTCAAATGCGGGCATGCACTTGCGCTTTCCTCCAGAGCGGTAGCAGCAGTGTCACGCAGTCCGCCGTGTGGATCAAAGGATCTATGGTTTTCCCTCGAGTCTTTCCCACGAGGCTTTCCCACGAGGCTTTCCCACAGGGCTGTCCCACGTGCACACGTGGTGGGAGTCGATCCTCGGCTTGAACGTCAAGGCAGTGCAGGGAAAACAGGTTCCTCTGGAATGGACTGACACATCTGGGGGACTCTTGGAATGGTGGCATGACCCTGGAGTTCCTCTCGCCTTTCCTGTGGAGAGCGCCACCTCTTGAGATGTGACGGGAACGCCGGGAATTCTTTCCCTACGAAACAGGGAAAGGATCCCTCATCTCGAGCTAGGAGGCGGAAACGGGGCACCCCTGGATGTGAGCGGGACACCAGTGCTTCCTCTCGAGTGCAGACGGGTATGTCGGGGAACTTCTTGAGTTGCAGCAAGGGTGTGAAGGACCCTTTGGAAGTTCCAGTGGTTGGATGTGATTGGCCTCGAGAAGCCTCAGCGGAAATGGGCCTCATCTCGCCTGGAGGGCAAAACCTCCTGGATTTTCTCGAGTTGCGGCAGGTGCTCTCGACTTACGACGGGGACCTCAGGGACATGCTCAGGTGGCCTCAGGAAAGGCCAGTCCCCATGCGAGTTCCTCGGGGGCCACTCGGGATTCCTCTCCCGTAGATGCCGGGGCCTAAGACCTTGTGTGGAGTAGTGGCCTGAACCTGAGGATTCCTCTCCAGTGCTGACATGGATCTTGGGGTACTTCTGGAGTCTCCCCAGGGGAGTCAGTCCTCGTCTCGAATGCGGGCATGCACTTGCGCTTTCCTCCAGAGCGGTAGCAGCAGTGTCACGCAGTCCGCCGCGTGGATCAAAGGATCTATGGTTTTCCCTCGAGTCTTTCCCACGAGGCTTTCCCACCAGGCTTTCCCACAGGGCGGTCCCACGTGCACACGTGGTGGGAGTCGATCCTCGGCTTGAACGTGAAGGCAGTGCAGGGAAAACAGGTTCCTCTGGAATGGACTGACACATCTGGGGGACTCCTGGAATGGTGGCACGACCCTGGAGTTCCTCTCGCCTTTCCTGTGGAGAGTGCCTCCTCTTGAGATGCGACGGGAACGCCGGAAATTCTTTCCCTACGAAACAGGGAATGGATACCTCATCCCGAGCTAGGAGTCGGAAACGGGGCTCCCCTGGATGTGTGCGGGACCCTCGTGCTTCCTCTCGAGTGGAGACGGGTATGTCGGGGAACTTCTTGAGTTGCAGTAAGGGTGTGAAGGACCCTTTGGTAGTTCCAGTGGTTAGATGTGATTAGCCTCGAGAAGCCTCAGCGGAAATGGGCCTCATCTCGCCTGGAGGGCAAAACCTCCTGGATTTTCTCGAGTTGCGGCAGGTGCTCTCAACTTACGACGGGGACCTCAGGGACCCGCTCTGGTGGCCTCAGGAAAGGCCAGTCCCCAAGCGAGTTCCTCGGGGGCCTCTCGGGATTCCTCTCCCGTCGATGCCGGGGCCTAAGACCTTGTGTGGAGTCGGGGCCGGAACCTGAGGATTCCTCTCCAGTGCTGACATGGATCTTGGGTTACTTCTGGAGTCTCCCCAAGGGAGTCAGTCCTCGTCTCGAATGCGGGCATGCACTTGCGCTTTCCTCCAGAGCGGTAGCAGCAGTGTCACACAGTCCGCCGCGTGGATCAATGGATCTATGGTTTTCCCTCGAGTCTTTCCCACGAGGCTTTCCGACGAGGCTTTCCCACAGGGCTGTCCCACGTGCACACGTGGTGGGAGTCGATCCTCGGCTTGAACGTGAAGGCAGTGCAGGGAAAACAGGTTCCTCTGGAATGGACTGACACATCTGGGGGACTCTTGGAATGGTGGCACGACCCTGGAGTTCCTCTCGCCTTTCCTGTGGAGAGCGCCTCCTCTTGAGATGCGACGGGAACGCCGGGAATTCTTTCCCTACGAAACAGGGAAAGGATCCCTCATCTCTAGCTAGGAGGCGGAAACGGGGCTCCCCAGGATGTGTGCGGGACCCTCGTGCTTCCTCTCGAATGGAGACGGGTATGTCGGGGAACTTCTTGAGTTGCAGCAAGGGTGTGAAGGACCCTTTGGAAGTTCCAGTGGTTAGATGTGATTAGCCTCGAGAAGCCTCAGCGGAAATGGGCCTCATCTCCCCTGGAGGGCCAATCCTCCTGGATTTTCTCGAGTTGCGGCAGGTGCTCTCGACTTACGACGGGGACCTCAGGGACCCGCTCTGGTTGCCTCAGGAAAGGCCAGACCCCATGCGAGTTCCTCGTGGGCCTCTCGGGATTCCTCTCCCGTCGATGCCGGGGCCTAAGACCTTGTGTGGAATCGGGGACGGAACCTGAGGATTCCTCTCCAGTGCTGACATGGATCTTGGGGTACTTCTGGAGTCTCCCCAGGGGAGTCAGTCCTCGTCTCGAATGCGGGCATGCACTTGCGCTTTCCTCCAGAGAGGTAGCAGCAGTGTCACGCAGTGCGCCGCGTGGATCAAAAGATCTATGGTTTTCCCTCGAGTCTTTCCCACGAGGCTTTCCCACCAGGCTTTCCCACAGGGCTGTTCCACGTACACACGTGGTGGGAGTCGATCCTCGGCTTGAACGTCAAGGCAGTGCAGGGAAAACAGGTTCCTCTGGAATGGACTGACACATCTGGGGACTCTTGGAATGGTGGCACGACCCTGGAGTTCCTCTCGCCTTTCCTGTGGAGAGCGCCTCCTCTTGAGATGCGACGGGAACGCCGGGAATTCTTTCCCTACGAAACAGGGAAAGGATCCCTCATCTCGAGCTAGGAGGCGGAAACGGGGCTCCCCTGGATGTGTGCGGGACCCTCGTGCTTCCTCTCGAGTGGAGACGGGTATGTCGGGAACTTCTTGAGTTGCAGTAAGGGTGTGAAGGACCCTTTGGAAGTTTCAGTGGTTAGATGTGATTAGCCTAGAGAAGCCTCAGCGGAAATGGGCCTCATCTCGCCTGGAGGGCAAAACCTCCTGGATTTTCTCGAGTTGCGGCAGGTGCTCTCGACTTACGACGGGGATCTCAGGGACCCGCTCTGGTGGCCTCAGGAAAGGCCAGTCCCCATGCGAGTTCCTCGGGGGCCACTCGGGATTCCTCTCCCGTCGATGCCGGGGCCTAAGACCTTGTGTGGAGTAGTGGCCTGAACCTGAGGATTCCTCTCCAGTGCTGACATGGATCTTGGGGTACTTCTGGAGTCTCCCCAGGGGAGTCAGTGCTCGTCTCGAATGCGGGCATGCACTTGCGCTTTCCTCCAGAGCGGTAGCAGCAGTGTCACGCATTCCGCCGCGTGGATCAAAGGATCTATGGTTTTCCCTCGAGTCTTTCCCACGAGGCTTTCCCACATGCCGGTCCCACGTGCACACGTGGTGGGAGTCGATCCTCGGCTTGAACGTCAAGGCAGTGCAGGGAAAACAGGTTCCTCTGGAATGGACTGACACATCTGGGGGACTCTTGGAATGGTGACACGACCCTGGAGTTCCTCTCGCCTTTCCTGTGGAGAGCGCCGCCTCTTGAGATGCGACGGGAACGCCGGGAATTCTTTCCCTAAGAAACAGGGAAAGGATCCCTCATCTCGAGCTAGGAGGCGGAAACGGGGCTCCCCTGGATGTGTGCGGGACCCTCGTGCTTCCTCTCGAGTGGAGACGGGTATGTCCGGGAATTTCTTGAGTTGCAGTAAGGGTGTGAAGGACCCTTCGGAAGTTCCAGTGGTTAGATGTGATTAGCCTCGAGAAGCCACAGCGGAAATGGGCCTCATCTCGCCTGGAGGGCAAAACCTCCTGGATTTTTTGAGTTGCGGCAGGTGTTCTCGACTTACGACGGGGACCTCAGGGACGCGCTCTGGTGGCCTCAGGAAAGGCCAGTCCCCATGCGAGTTCCTCGGGGGCCGCTCGGGATTCCTCTCCCGTCGATGCCGGGGCCTAAGACCTTGTGTGGATTCGGGGCCGGAACCTGAGGATTCCTCTCCAGTGCTGACATGGATCTTGGGGTACTTCTGGAGTCTCCCCAGGGGAGTCAGTCCTCGTCTCGAATGCGGGCATGCACTTGCGCTTTCCTCCAGAGAGGTAGCAGCAGTGTCACTCAGTGCGCGGCGTGGATCAAAGGATCTATGGTTTTCCCTCGAGTCTTTCCCACGAGGCTTTCCCACCAGGCTTTCCCACAGGGCTGTCCCACGTGCACACGTGTTGGAAGTCGATCCTCGGCTTGAACGTCGAGGCAGTGCAGGGAAAACAGGTTCCTCTGAAATGGACTGACACATCTGGGCGACTCTTGGAATGGTGGCACGACCCTGGAGTTCCTCTCGCCTTTCCTGTGGAGAGCGCCTCCTCTTGAGATGCGACAGGAACGCCGGGAATTCTTTCCCTACGAAACAGGGAAAGGATCCCTCATGTCGAGCTAGGTGCGGAAACGGGGCACCCCTGGATGTGTGCGGGACCCCACGTACTTCCTCTCGAGTGGAGACGGGTATGTCGGGGAACTTCTTGAGTTGCAGCAAGGTTGTGAAGGACCCTTTGGAAGTTCCACTGGTTAGATGTGATTAGCCTCGAGAAGCCTCAGCGGAAATGGCCCTCATCTCGCCTGGAGGGCAAAACCTCCTGGATTTTCTCGAGTTGCGGCAGGTGCTCTCGACTTACGACGGGGACCTCAGGGACCCGCTCAGGTGGCCTCAGGAAAGGCCAGTCCCCATGCGAGTTCCTCGGGGTCCTCTCGGGATTCCTCTCCCGTCGATGCCGGGGCCTAAGACCTTGTGTGGAGTAGGGGCCGGAACCTGAGGATTCCTCTCCAGTGCTGACATGGATCTTGGGGTACTTCTGGAGTCTCCCCAGGGGAGTCAGTGCTCGTCTCGAATGCGGGCATGCACTTGCGCTTTCCTCCAAAACGGTAGCAGCAGTGTCACGCAGTCCGCCCTGTGGATCAAAGGATCTATGGTTTTCCCTCGAGTATTTCCCACGAGGCTTTCCCACGAGGCTTTCCCACAGGGCGGTCCCAAGTGCACACGTGGTGGGAGTCGATCCTCGGCTTGAACGTCGAGGCAGTGCAGGGAAAACAGGTTCCTCTGGAATGGACTGACACATCTGGGGGACTCTTGGAATGGTGGCACGACCCTGGAGTTCCTCTCGCCTTTCCTGTGGAGAGCGCCTCCTCTTGAGATGCGACGGGAACGCCGGGAATTCTTTCCCTACGAAACAGGGAAAGGATCCCTCATCTGGAGCTAGGAGGCGGAAACGGGGCTCCCCTGGATGTGTGCAGGACGCTCGTGCTTCCTCTCGAGTGGAGACGGGTATTTCGGGAACTTCTTGAGTTGCAGTAAGGGTGTGAAGGACCCGTTGGTAGTTCCAGTGGTTAGATGTGATTAGCCTAGAGAAGCCTCAGCGGAAATGGGCCTCATCTCGCCTGGAGGGCAAAACCTCCTGGATTTTCTCGAGTTGCGGCAGGTGCTCTCGACTTACGACGGGGACCTCAGGGACCCGCTCTGGTGGCCTCAGGAAAGGCCAGTCCCCATGCGAGTTCCTCGGGGTCCTCTCGGGATTCCTCTCCCGTCGATGCCGGGGCCTAAGACCTTGTGTGGAGTAGGGGCCGGAACCTGAGGATTCCTCTCCAGTGCTGACATGGATCTTGGGGTACTTCTGGAGTCTCCCCAGGGGAGTCAGTGCTCGTTTCGAATGCGGGCATGCACTTGCGCTTTCCTCCAGAGCGGTAGCAGCAGTGTCACGCAGTCCGCCGCGTGGATCAAAGAATCTATGGTTTTCCCTCGAGTCTTTCCCACGAGGCTTTCCCACGAGGCTTTCCCACATGCCGGTCCCACGTGCACACGTGGTGGGAGTCGATCCTCGGCTTGAACGTCCAGGCAGTGCAGGGAAAACAGGGTCCTCTGGAATGGACTGAAACATCTGGGGGACTCTTGGAATGGTGGCACGACCCTGGAGTTCCTCTCGCCTTTCCTGTGGAGAGCGCCTCCTCTTGAGATGCGACGGGAACGCCGGGAATTCTTTCCCTACGAAACAGGGAAAGGATCCCTCATCTCGAGCTAGGAGGCGGAAACGGGGCTCCCCTGGATGTGTGCGGGACCCTCGTGCTTCCTCTCGAGTGGAAACGGGTATGTCAGGGAACTTCTTGAGTTGCAGCAAGGGTGTGAAGGACCCTTTGGAAGTTCTAGTGGTTAGATGTGATTAGCCTCGAGAAGCCTCAGCGGAAATGGGCCTCATCTCACCTGGAGAGCAAAACCTCCTGGATTTTCTCGAGTTGCGGCAGGTGCTCTCGACTTACGACAGGGACATCAGCGACCCACTCTGGTGGCCTCAGGAAAGGCCAGTCCCCATACAAGTTCCTCGGGGGCCTGTCGTGATTCCTCTCCCGTCGATGCCGGGGCCTAAGACCTTGTGTGGAGTCGGGGCCGGAACCTGAGGATTCCTCTCCAGTGCTGACATGGATCTTGGGGTACTTCTGGAGTCTCCCCAGGGGAGTCAGTCCTCGTCTCGAATGCGGGCATGCACTTGCGCTTTCCTCCAGAGCGGTAGCAGCAGTGTCCCGCAGTCCGCCGCGTGGATCAAAGGATCTATGGTTTTCCCTCGGGTCTTTCCCAGGAGGCTTTCCCACGAGGCTTTCCCACAGGGCTGTCCCACGTGCACACTTGGGGGGAGTCGGTCCTCGGCTTGAACGTCAAGGCAGTGCAGGGAAAACAGGTTCCTCTGGAATGGACTGACACATCTGGGGGACTCTTGGAATGGTGGCACGACCCTGGAGTTCCTCTCGCCTTTCCTGTGGAGATCGCCTCCTCTTGAGATGCGACGGGAACGCCGAGAATTCTTTCCCTACGAAACAGGGAAAGGATCCCTCATCTCGAGCTAGGAGGCGGAAACGGGGCTCCCTTGGATGTGTGCGGGACCCTCGTGCTTCCTCTCGAGTGGAGACGGGTATGTCGGGAACTTCTTGAGTTGCAGCAAGGGTGTGAAGGACCCTTTGGAAGTTCCAGTGGTTAGATGTGATTAGCCTCGAGAAGCCTCAGCGGAAATGGGCCTCATCTCGCCTGGAGGGCAAAACCTCCTGGATTTTCTCGAGTTGCGGCAGGTGCTCTTGACTTATGACGGGGACCTCAGGGACCCGCTCTGGTGGCCTCAGGAAAGGCCAGTCCCCATGCGAGTTCCTCGGGGGCCTCTCGGGATTCCTCTGCCTTCGATGCCGGGGCCTAAGACCTTGTGTGGAGTCGGGGCCGGAACCTGAGGATTCCTCTCCAGTGCTGACATGGATCTTGGGGTACTTCTGGAGTCTCCCCAGGGGAGTCAGTGCTCGTCTCGAATGCGGGAATGCACTTGCGCTTTCCTCCAGAGCGGTAGCAGCAGTGTCACGCAGTCCGCCGCGTGGATCAAACGATCTATGGTTTTCCCTCGAGTCTTTCCCACGAGGCTTTCCCACGAGGCTTTCCCACAGGGCGGTACCACGTGCACACGTGGGGGGAGTCGGTCCTCGGCTTGAACGTCAAGGCAGTGCAGGGAAAACAGGTACCTCTGGAATGGACAGACACATCTGGGGGACTCTTGGAATGGTGGCACAAACCTGGAGTTCCTCTCGCCTTTCCTGTGGAGAGCGCCTCCTCTTGAGATGCGACGGGAACGCCGTGAATTCTTTCCCTACGAAACAGGGAAAGGATCCCTCATCTCGAGCTAGGAGGCAGAAACGGGGCTCACGTGGATGTGTGCGGGACCCTCGTGCTTCCTCTCGTGTGGAGACGGGTATGTCGGGAACTTCTTGAGTTGCAGCAAGGGTGTGAAGGACCCTTTGGAATTTCCAGTGGTTTGATGTGATTAGCCTCGAGAAGCCTCAGCGGAAATGGGTCTCATCTCGCCTGGAGGGCAAAACCTCCTGGATTTTCTCGAGTTGCGGCAGGTGCTCTCGACTTACGACGGGGACCTCAGGGACCCGCTCTGGTGGCCTCAGGAAAGGCCAGTCCCCATGCGAGTTCCTCGGGGGCCTCTCGGGATTCCTCTGCCGTCGATGCCGGGGCCTAAGACCTTGCGTGGAGTCGGGGCCGGAACCTGAGGATTCCTCTCCAGTGCTGACATGGATCTTGGGGTACTTCTGGAGTCTCCCCAGGGGAGTCAGTGCTCGTCTCGAATGCGGGCATGCACTTGTGCTTTCCTCCAGAGTGGTAGCAGCAGTGTCACGCAGTCCGCCGCGTGGATCAAAGGATCTATGGTTTTCCCTCGAGTCTTTCCCAGGAGGCTTTCAAACGAGGCTTTCCCACAGGGCTGTCCCACGTGCACACGTGGTGGGAGTCGATCCTCGGCTTGAACGTCAAGGCAGTGTAGGGAAAACAGGTTCCTCTGGAATGGACTGACACATCTGGGGGACTCTTGGAATGGTGGCACGACCCTGGAGTTCCTCTCGCCTTTCCTGTGGAGAGCGCCTCCTCTTGAGATGCGACGGTAACGCCGGGAAATCTTTCCCTACGAAACAGGGAAAGGATCCCTAATCTCGAGCTAGGAGGCGGAAACGGGGCTCCCCTGGATGTGTGCGGGACCCCACGTGCTTCCTCTCGAGTGGAGACGGGTATGTCGGGGAACTTCTTGAGTTGCAGCAAGGGTGTGAAGGACCCTTTGGAAGTTCCAGTGGTTAGATGTGATTAGCCTCGAGAAGCCTCAGCGGAAATGGGCCTCATCTCGCCTGGAGGGCAAAACCTCCTGGATTTTCTCGAGTTGCGGCAGGTGCTCTCGACTTACGACAGGGACCTCAGGGACCCGCTCTGGTGGCCTCAGGCAAGGCCAGTCCCCATGCGAGTTCCTCGGGGGCCTGTCGGGATTCCTATCCCGTCGATGCCGGGGCCTAAGACCTTGTGTGGAGTCGGGGCCGGAACCTGAGGATTCCTCTCCAGTGCTGACATGGATCTTGGGGTACTTCTGGAGTCTCCCCAGGGGAGTCAGTGCTCGTCTCGAATGCTGGCATGCACTTGCGCTTTCCTCCAGAGCGGTAGCAGCAGTGTCACGCAGTCCGCCGCGTGGATCAAAGGATCTATGGTTTTCCCTCGAGTCTTTCCCAGGAGGCTTTCCCACGAGGCTTTCCCACAGGGCTGTCCCACGTGCACACGTGGTGGGAGTCGATCCTCGGCTTGATCGTCAAGGCAGTGCAGGGAAAACAGGTTCCTCTGGAATGGACTGACACATCTGGGGGACTCTTGGAATGGTGGCACGACCCTGGAGTTCCTCTCGCCTTTCCTGTGGAGAGGGCCTCTTCTTGAGATGCGACGGGAACGCCGGGAATTCTTTCCCTACGAAACAGGGAAAGGATCCCTCATCTCGAGCTAGGAGGCGGAAACGGGGCTCCCCTGGATGTGTGCGTGACCCCACGTGCTTCCTCTCGAGTGGAGACGGGTATGTCGGGGAACTTCTTGAGTTGCAGCAAGGGTGTGAAGGAGCCTTTGGAAGTTCCAGTGGTTAGATGTGATTAGCCTCGAGAAGCCTCAGCGGAAATGGGCCTCATCTCGCCTGGAGGGCAAAACCTCCTGGATTTTTTCGAATTGCGGCAGGTGCTCTCGACTTACGACGGGGACCTCAGGGACCCGCTCTGGTGGCCTCAGGAAAGGCCAGTCCCCATGCGAGTTCCTCGGGGGCCTTTCGGGATTCCTCTGCCGTCGATGCCGGGGCCTAAGACCTTGTGTGGAGTCGGGGCCGGAACCCGAGGATTCCTCTCCAGTGCTGACATGGATCTTGGGGTACTTCTGGAGTCTCCCCAGGGGAGTCAGTCCTCGTCTCGAATGCGGGCATGCACTTGCGCTTTCCTCCAGAGCGGTAGCAGCAGTGTCACGCAGTCCGCGGCGTGGATCAAAGGATCTATGGATTTCCCTCGAGTCTTTCCCACGAGGCTTTCCCACGAGGCTTTCCCACAGGGCTGTCCCACGTGCACACGTGGTGGGAGTCGATCCTCGGCTTGAACGTCAAGGCAGTGCAGGGAAAACAGGTTCCTCTGGAATGGACTGACACATCTGGGGGACTCTTGGAATGGTGGCACGACCCTGGAGTTCCTCTCGCCTTTCCTGTGGAGAGCGCCTCCTCTTGAGATGCGACGGGAACGCCAGGAATTCTTTCCCTACGAAACAGGGAAAGGATCCCTCATCTCGAGGTAGGAGTCGGAAACGGGGCTCCCCTGGATGTGTGCTGGACCCCACGTGCTTCCTCTCGAGTGGAGACGGGTATGTCGGGGAACTTCTTGAGTTGCAGCAATGGTGTGAAGGACCCTTTTGAAGTTCCAGTGGTTAGATGTGTTTGGCCTCGAGAAGCCTCAGCGGAAATGGGCCTCATCTCGCCTGGAGGGCAAAACCTCCTGGATTTTCTCGAGTTGCGGCAGGTGCTCTCCACTTACGACGGGGACCTCAGGGACCCGCTCTGGTGGCCTCAGGAAAGGCCAGTCCCCATGCGAGTTCCTCGGGGGCGTCTCGGGATTCCTCTCCCGTAGATGCCCGAGCCTAAGACCTTGCGTGGAGTCGGGGCCGGAACCTGAGGATTCCTCTCTAGTGCTGACATGGATCTTGGGGTACTTCTGGAGTCTCCCCAGGGGCGTAAGTCCTCGTCTCGAATGCGGGCATGCACTTGCGCTTTCCTCCAGAGCGGTAGCAGCAGTGTCACGCAGTCCGCCGCGTGGATCAAAGGATCTATGTTTTTCCCTCGAGTCTTTCCCACGAGGCTTTCCCACGAGGCTTTCCCACAGGGCTGTCCCACGTGCACACGTGGTGGGAGTCTATCCTCGGCTTGAACGTCAAGGCAGTGCAGGGAAAACAGGTTCCTCTGGAATGGACTGACACATCTGGGGGACTCTTGGAATGGTGGCACGACCCTGGAGTTGATCTCGCCTTTACTGTGGAGAGCGCCTCCTCTTGAGATGCGGCGGGAACGCCGGGAATTCTTTCCCTACGAAACAGGGAAAGGATCCCTCATCTCGAGCTAGGAGGCGGAAACGGGGCTCCCCTGGATGTGTGCGGGACACCACGTGCTTCCTCTCGAGTGGACACGGGTATGTCGGGGAACTTCTTGAGTTGCAGCAAGGGTGTGAAGGACCCTTTTGAAGTTCCAGTGGTTAGATGTGATTGGCCTCGAGAAGCCTCAGCGGAAATGGGCCTCATCTCGCCTGGAGGGCAAAACCTCCTGGATTTTCTCGAGTTGCGGCAGGTGCTCTCGACTTACGACGGGGACCTCAGGGACCCGCTCTGGTGGCCTCAGGAAAGGCCAGTCCCCATGCGAGTTCCTCAGGGGCCTCTCGGGATTCCTCTCCCGTCGATGCCGGGGCCTAAGATCTTGTGTGGAGTCGGGGCCGGAACCTGAGGATTCCTCTCCAGTGCTGACATGGATCTTGGGGTACTTCTGGAGTCTCCCCAGGGGAGTCAGTCCTCGTCTCGAATGCGGGCATGCACTTACGCTTTCCTCCAGAGCGGTAGCAGCAGTGTCTCGCAGTCCGCCGCGTGGATCAAAGGATCTATGGTTTTCCCTCGAGTCTTTCCCACGAGGCTTTCCCACGAGGCTTTCCCACAGGGCTGTCCCACGTGCACACGTGGTGGGAGTCGATCCTCGGCTTGAACGTCAAGGCAGTGCAGGGAAAACAGGTTCCTCTGGAATGGACTGACACATCTGGGGGACTCTTGGAATGGTGGCATGACCCTGGAGTTCCTCTCGCCTTTCCTGTGGAGAGCGCCACCTCTTGAGATGCGACGGGAACGCCGGGAATTCTTTCCCTACGAAACAGGGAAAGGATCCCTCATCTCGAGCTAGGAGGCCGAAACGGGGCACCCCTGGATGAGAGCGGGACACCAGTGCTTCCTCTCGAGTGCAGACGGGTATGTCGGGGAACTTCTTGAGTTGCAGCAAGGGTGTGAAGGACCCTTTGGAAGTTCCAGTGGTTGGATGTGATTGGCCTCGAGAAGCCTCAGCGGAAATGGGCCTCATCTCGCCTGGAGGGCAAAACCTCCTGGATTTTCTCGAGTTGCGGCAGGTGCTCTCGACTTAAGACGGGGACCTCAGGGACCCGCTCAGGTGGCCTCAGGAAAGGCCAGTCCCCATGCGAGTTCCTCGGGGGCCTCTCGGGATTCCTCTCCCGTCGATGCTGGTGCCTAAGACCTTGTGTGGAGTCGGGGCCGGAAACTGAGGATTCCTCTCCAGTGCTGACATGGATCTTGGGGTACTTCTGGAGTCTCCCCAGGGGAGACAGTCCTCGTCTCGAATGCGGGCATGCATTTGCGCTTTCCTCCAGAGCGGTAGCAGCAGTGTCACGCAGTCCGCCGCGTGGATCAAAGGATCTGTGGTTTTCCCTCGAGTCTTTCCCACAAGGCTTTCCCACGAGGCTTTCCCACAGGGCTGTCCCACGTGCACACGTGGTGGGAGTCGATCCTCGGCTTGAACGTCAAGGCAGTGCAGGGAAAACAGGTTCCTCTGGAATGGACTGACACATCTGGGGGACTCTTGGAATGGTGGCACGACCCTGGAGTTCCTCTCGCCTTTCCTGTGGAGAGCGCCTCCTCTTGAGATGCGACGGGAACGCCGGGAATTCTTTCCCTACGAAACAGGGAAAGGATCCCTCATCTCGAGCTAGGAGGCGGAAACGGGGCTCCCCTGGATGTGTGCGGGACCCCACGTGCTTCCTCTCGAGTGGAGACGGGTATGTCGGGGAACTTCTTGAGTTGCAGCAATGGTGTGAAGGACCCTTTGGAAGTTCCAGTGGTTAGATGTGATTGGCCTCGAGAAGCCTCAGCGGAAATGGGCCTCATCTCGCCTGGAGTGCAAAACCTCCTGGATTTTCTCGAGTTGCGGCAGGTGCTCTCGACTTACGACGGGGACGTCAGGGACCCGCTCTGGTGGCCTCAGGAAAGGCCAGTCCCCATGCGAGTTCCTCGGGGGCCTCTCGTGATTCCTCTCCCGTCGATGCCGGGGCCTAAGACCTTGTGTGGAGTCGGGGCCGGAACCTGAGGATTCCTCTCCAGTGCTGACATGGATCTTGGGGTACTTCTGGAGTCTCCCCAGGGGAGTCAGTCCTCGTCTCGAATGCGGGCATGCACTTGCGCTTTCCTCCAGAGCGGTAGCAGCAGTGTCACGCAGTCCGCCGCGTGGATCAAAGGATCTCTGTTTTTCCCTCGAGTCTTTCCCACGAGGCTTTCCCACGAGGCTTTCCCACAGGGCTGTCCCACGTGCACACGTGGTGGGAGTCGATCCTCGGCTTGAACGTCAAGGCAGTGCAGGGAAAACAGGTTCCTCTGGAATGGACTGACACATCTGGGGGACTCTTGGAATTGTGGCACGACCCTGGAGTTCCTCTCGCCTTTCCTGTGGAGAGCGCCTCCTCTTGAGATGCGACGGGAACGCCGAGAATTCTTTCCCTACGAAACAGGGAAAGGATCCCTCATCTCGAGCTAGGAGGCGGAAACGGGGCTCCCCTGGATGTGTGCGGGACCCACGTGCTTCCTCTCGAGTGGAGACGGGTATGTCAGGGAACTTCTTGAGTTGCAGCAAGGGTGTGAAGCACCCTTTGGAAGTTCCAGTGGTTAGACGTGATTAGCCTCGAGAAGCCTCAGCGGAAATGGGCCTCATCTCGCCTGGAGGTGAAAACCTCCTGGATTTTCTCGAGTTGCGTCAGGTGCTCTCGACTTACGACGGGGACCTCAGGGACCCGCTCTGGTGGCCTCAGGAAAGGCCAGTCCCCATGCGAGTTCCTCGGGGGCCTCTCGGGATTACTCTCCGGTCGATGCCGGGGCCTAAGACCCTGTGTGGAGTCGGGGCTGGAACCTGAGGATTCCTCTCCAGTGCTGACATGGATCTTGGGGTACATCTGGAGTCTCCCCAGGGGAGTCAGTCCTCGTCTCGAATGCGGACATGCACTTGCGCTTTCCTCCAGAGCTGTAGCAGCAGTGTCACGCAGTCCGCCGCGTGCATCAAAGGATCTGTGGTTTTCCCTCGAGTCTTTCCCACGAGGCTTTCCCACGAGGCTTTCCCACAGGGCTGTCCCACGTGCACACGTGGTGGGAGTCGATCCTCGGCTTGAACGTCAAGGCAGTGAAGGGAAAACAGGTTCCTCTTGAATGGACTGACACATCTGGGGGACTCTTGGAATGGTGTCACGACCCTGGAGTTCCTCTCGCCTTTCCTGTGGAGAGCGCCTCCTCTTGAGAAGCGACGGGAACGCCGGGAATTCTTTCCCTACGAAACAGGGAAAGGATCCCTCATCTCGAGCTAGGAGGCGGAAACAGGGCTCCCCTGGATGTGTGCCGGACCCCACGTGCTTCCTCTCGAGTGGAGAAGGGTATGTCGGGGACCTTCTTGAGTTGCAGCAAGGGTGTGAAGGACCCTTTGGAAGTTCCAGTGGTTAGATGTGATTGGCCTCGAGAAGCCTCAGCGGAAATGGGCCTCATCTCGCCTGGAGGGCAAAACCTCCTGGATTTTCTCGAGTTGCGTCAGGTGCTCTCGACTTACGACGAGGACCTCAGGGACCCGCTCTGGTGGCCTCAGGAAAGGCCAGTCCCCATGCGAGTTCCTCTGGGGATTCCTCTCCCGTCGATGCCGGGGCCTAAGACCTTGTGTGGAGTCAGGGCCGGAACCTGAGGATTCCTCTCCAGTGCTGACATGGATCTTGGGGTACTTCTGGAGTCTCCCCAGGGGAGTCAGTCCTCGTCTCGAATGCGGGCATGCACTTGCGCTTTCCTCCAGAGCGGTAGCAGCAGTGTCACGCAGTCCACCACGTGGATCAAAGGATCTACGGTTTTCCCTCGAGTCTTTCCCACGAGGCTTTCACACGAGGCTTTCCCACAGGGCTGTCCCACGTGCACACGTGGTGGGAGTAGATCCTCGGCTTGAACGTCAAAGCAGTGCAGGGAAAACAGGTTCCTCTGGAATGGTCTGACACATCTGGGGGACTCTTGGAATGGTGTCACGACCCTGGAGTTCCTCTCGCCTTTCCTGTGGAGAGCGCCTCCTCTTGAGATGCGACGGGAACGCCGGGAATTCTTTCCCTACGAAACAGGGAAAGGATCCCTCATCTCGAGCTAGGAGGCGGAAACGGGGCTCCCCTGGATGTGTGCGGGACCCCACGTGCTTCCTCTCGAGTGGAGACGGGTATGTCGGGGAACTTCTTGAGTTGCAGCAATGGTGTGAAGGACCCTTTGGAAGTTCCAGTGGTTAGATGTGATTGGCCTCGAGAAGCCTCAGCGGAAATGGGCCTCATCTCGCCTGGAGGGCAAAACCTCCTGGATTTTCTCGAGTTGCGGCAGGTGCTCTCGACTTACGACGGGGACCTCACGGACCCGCTCTGGTGGCCTCAGAAAGGCCAGTCCCCATGCGAGTTCCTCGGGGGCCTCTCGGGATTCCTCTCCCGTCGGTGCCGGGGCCTAAGACCTTGTGTGGAGTCGGGGCCGGAACCTGAGGATTCCTCTCCAGTGCTGACATGGATCTTGGGGTACTTCTGGAGTCT
This sequence comes from Ovis canadensis, assembly GCF_042477335.2. Classification (NCBI taxonomy): domain Eukaryota; kingdom Metazoa; phylum Chordata; class Mammalia; order Artiodactyla; family Bovidae; genus Ovis; species Ovis canadensis. The sequence continues at coordinate 14,465,870 of NC_091257.1, forward strand.
CCCCAGGGGAGTCAGTCCTCGTCTCGAATGCGGGCATGCACTTGCGCTTTCCTCCAGAGCGGTAGCAGCAGTGTCACGCAGTCCGCCGCGTGGATCAAAGGATCTATGTTTTTCCCTCGAGTCTTTGCCACGAGGCTTTCCCACGAGGCTTTCCCACAGGGCTGTCCCACGTGCACACGTGGTGGGAGTCGATCCTCGGCTTGAACGTCAAGGCAGTGCAGGGAAAACAGGTTCCTCTGGAATGGACTGACACATCTGGGGGACTCTTGGAATGGTGTCACGACCCTGGAGTTCCTCTCGCCTTTCCTGTGGAGAGCGCCTCCTCTTGAGATGCGACGGGAACGCCGGGAATTCTTTCCCTTCGAAACAGGGAAAGGATCCCTCATCTCGATCTAGGAGGCGGAAACGGGGCTCACCTGGATGTGTGCGGGACCCACGTGCTTCCTCTCGAGTGGAGACGGGTATGTCGGGGAACTTCTTGAGTTGCAGTAAGGGTGTGAAGGACCCTTTGGAAGTTCCAGTGGTTAGACGTGATTAGCCTCGAGAAGCCTCAGCGGAAATGGGCCTCATCTCGCCTGGAGGTGAAAACCTCCTGGATTTTCTCGAGTTGCGGCAGGTGCTCTCGACTTACGACGGGGACCTCAGGGACCCGCTCTGGTGGCCTCAGGAAAGGCCAGTCCCCATGCGAGTTCCTCGGGGGCCTCTCGGGATTCCTTTCCCGTCGATGCCGGGGCCTAAGACCCTGTGTGGAGTCGGGGCTGGAACCTGAGGATTCCTCTCCAGTGCTGACATTGATCTTGGGGTACATCTGGAGTCTCCCCAGGGGAGTCAGTCCTCGTCTCGAATGCGGACATGCACTTGCGCTTTCCTCCAGAGCTGTAGCAGCAGTGTCACGCAGTCCGCCGCGTGCATCAAAGGATCTGTGGTTTTCCCTCGAGTCTTTCCCACGAGGCTTTCCCACGAGGCTTTCCCACAGGGCTGTCCCACGTGCACACGTGGTGGGAGTCTATCCTCGGCTTGAACGTCAAGGCAGTGAAGGGAAAACAGGTTCCTCTGGAATGGACTGACACATATGGGGGACTCTTGGAATGGTGGCACGACCCTGGAGTTCCTCTCGCCTTTCCTGTGGAGAGCGCCTCCTCTTGAGATGCGACGGGAACGCCGGGAATTCTTTCCCTACGAAACAGGGAAAGGATCCCTCATCTCGAGCTAGGAGGCGGAAACGGGGCTCCCCTGGATGTGTGCGGGAACCCACGTGCTTCCTCTCGAGTGGAGACGGGTATGTCGTGGAACTTCTTGAGTTGCAGCAAGGGTGTGAAGGACCCTTTGGAAGTTCCAGTGGTTAGATGTGATTGGCCTCGAGAAGCCTCAGCGGAAATGGGCCTCATCTCGCCTGGAGGGCAAAACCTCCTGGATTTTCTCGAGTTGCGGCAGGTGCTCTCGACTTACGACGGGGACCTCAGGGACCCGCTCTGGTGGCCTCAGGAAAGGCCAGTCCCCATGCGAGTTCCTCGGAGGCCTCTCGGGATTCCTCTCCCGTCGATGCCGGGACCTAAGACCTTGTGTGGAGTCGGGGCCCGAACCTGAGGATTCCTCTCCAGTGCTGATATGGATCTTGGGGTACTTCTGGAGTCTCCCCAGGGGAGTCAGTCCTCGTCTGGAATGCGGGCATGCAATTGCCCTATCCTCCAGAGCGGTAGCAGCAGTGTCAAGCAGTCCGCCGCGTGCATCAAAGGATCAATGGTTTTCCCTCGAGTCTTTCCCACGAGGCTTTCCCACGAGGCTTTCCCACAGGGCTGTCCCACGTGCACACGTGGTGGGAGTCGATCCTCGGCTTGAACGTCAAGGCAGTGCAGGGAAAACAGGTTCCTCTGGAATGGACTGACTCTTCTGGGGGACTCTTGGAATGGTGGCACGACCCTGGAGTTCCTCTCGCCTTTCCTGTGGAGAGCGCCTCCTCTTGAGATGCGACGGGAACGCCGGGAATTCTTTCCCTACGAAACAGGGAAAGGATCCCTCATCTCGAGCTAGGAGGCGGAAACGGGGCTCCCCTGGATGTGTGCGGGACCCCATGTGCTTCCTCTCGAGTGGAGACGGGTATGTCGGCGAACTTCTTGAGTTGCAGCAAGGGTGTGAAGGACCCTTTGGAAGTTCCAGTGGTTAGACGTGATTAGCCTCGAGAAGCCTCAGCGGAAATGGGCCTCATCTCGCCTGGAGGGCAAAACCTCCTGGATTTTCTCGAGTTGCGGCAGGTGCTCTCGACTTACGACGGGGACGTCAGGGACCCGCTCTGGTGGCCTCAGGAAAGGCCAGTCCCCATGCGAGTTCCTCGGGGGCCTCTCGGGATTCCTCTCCCGTCGATGCCGGGGCCTAAGACCTTGTGTGGAGTCGGGGCCGGAACCTGAGGATTCCTCTCCAGTGCTGACATGGATCTTGGGGTACTTCTGGAGTCTCCCCAGGGGAGTCAGTCCTCGTCTCGAATGCGGGCATGCACTTGCGCTTTCCTCCAGAGCGGTAGCAGCAGTGTCACGCAGTCCGCCGCGTGGATCAAAGGATCTATGGTTTTCCCTCGAGTCTTTCCCACGAGGCTTTCCCACGAGGCTTTCCCACAGGGCTGTCCCACGTGCACACGTGGTGGGAGTCGATCCTCGGCTTGAACGTCAAGGCAGTGCAGGGAAAACAGGTTCCTCTGGAATGGCCTGACACATCTGGGGGACTCTTGGAATGGTGGCACGACCCTGGAGTTCCTCTCGCCTTTCCTTTGGAGAGCGCCTCCTATTGAGATGCGACGAGAACGCCGGGAATTCTTTCCCTACGAAACAGGGAAAGAATCCCTCATCTCGAGCTAGGAGGCGGAAACGGGGCTCCCCTGGATGTGTGCGGGACCCCACGTGCTTCCTCTCGAGTGGAGACGGGTATGTCGTGGAACTTCTTGAGTTGCAGCAAGGGTGTGAAGGACCCTTTGGAAGTTCCAGTGGTTAGACGTGATTGGCCTCGAGAAGCCTCAGCGGAAATGGGCCTCATCTCGCCTGGAGGGCAAAACCTCCTGGATTTTCTCGAGTTGCGGCAGGTGCTCTCGACTTACGACCGGGACCTCAGGGACCCGCTCTGGTGGCCTCAGGAAAGGCCAGTCCCCATGCGAGTTCCTCGGGGGCCTCTCGGGATTCCTCTCCCGTCGATGCCGGGGCCTAAGACATTGTGTGGAGTCGGGGCCCAAACCTGAGGATTCCCCTCCAGTGATGACATGGATCTTGGGGTACTTCTGGAGTCTCCCCAGGGGAGTCAGTCCTCGTCTCGAATGCGGGCATGCACTTGCGCTTTCCTCCAGAGCGGTAGCAGCAGTGTCACGCAGTCCGCCGCATGGATAAAAGGATCTATGGTTTTCCCTCGAGTCTTTCCCACGAGGCTTTCCCACGAGGCTTTCAAACAGGGCTGTCCCACGTGCACACGTGGTGGGAGTCGATCCTCGGCTTGAACGTCAAGGCAGTGGATGGAAAACAGGTTCCTCTGGAATGGACTGACACATCTGGGGGACTCTTGGAATGGTGGCACGACCCTGGAGTTCCTCTCGCCTTTCCTGTGGAGAGCGCCTCCTCTTGAGATGCGACGGGAACGCCGGGAATTCTTTCCCTAAGAAACAGGGAAAGGATCCCTCATCTCGAGCTAGGAGGTGAAAAAGGGGCTCCCCTGGATGTGTGCGGGACCCTGGTGCTTCCTCTCGAGTGGAGACGGGTATGTCGGGGAACTTCTAGAGTTGCAGCAATGGAGTGAAGGACCCTTTGGAAGTTCCAGTGGTTAGACGTGATTAGCCTCGAGAAGCCTCAGCGGAAATGGGCCTCATCTCGCCTGGAGGGCAAAACCTCCTGGATTTTCTCGAGTTGCGGCAGGTGCTCTCGACTTACGACGGGGACGTCAGGGACCCGCTCTGGTGGCCTCAGGAAAGGCCAGTCCCCATGCGAGTTCCTCGGGGGCCTCTCGGGATTCCTCTCCCGTCGATACCGGGGCCTAAGACCTTGTGTGGAGTCGGGGCCGGAACCTGAGGATTCCTCTCCAGTGCTGACATGGATCTTGGGGTACTTCTGGAGTCTCCCCAGGGGAGTCAGTCCTCGTCTCGAATGCGGACATGCACTTGCGCTTTCCTCCAGAGCGGTAGCAGCAGTGTCACGCAGTCCGCCGCGTGGATCAAAGGATCTACGGTTTTCCCTCGAGTCTTTCCCACGAGGCTTTCCCACGAGGCTTTCCCACAGGGCTGTCCCACGTGCACACGTGGTGGGAGTGGATCCTCGGCTTGAACGTCAAGGCCGTGCAGGGAAAACAGGTTCCTCTAGAAAGGACTGACACATCTGGGGCACTCTTGGAATGGTGGCACGACCCTGGAGTTCCTTTCGCCTTTCCTGTGGAGAGCGCCTCCTCTTGAGATGCGACGGGAACGCCGGGAATTCTTTCCCTACGAAACAGGGAAAGGATCCCTCATCTCGAGCTAGGAGGCGGAAACGGGGCTCCCCTGGATGTGTGCGGGACCCCACGTGCTTCCTCTCGAGTGGAGACTGGTATGTCGGGGAACTTCTTGAGTTGCAGCAAGGGTGTGAAGGACCCTTTGGAAGTTCCAGTGGTTAGATGTGATTGACCTCGAGAAGCCTCAGCGGAAATGGGCCTCATCTCGCCTGGAGGGCAAAACCTCCTGGATTTTCTCGAGTTGCGGCAGGTGCTCTCGACTTACGACGGGGACGTCAGGGACCCGCTCTGGTGGCCTCAGGAAAGGCCAGTCCCCATGCGAGTTCCTAGGGGGCCTCTCGGGATTCCTCTCCCGTCGATGCCGGGGCCTAAGACCTTGTGTGGAGTCGGGGCCGGAACCTGAGGATTCCTCTCCAGTGCTGACATGGATCTTGGGGTACTTCTGGAGTCTCCCCAGGGGAGTCAGTCCTCGTCTCGAATGCGGGCATGGACTTGCGCTTTCCTCCAGAGCGGTAGCAGCAGTGTGACGCAGTCCGCCGCGTGGATCATAGGATCTATGGTTTTCCCTCGAGTCTTTCCCACGAGGCTTTCCCACGAGGCTTTCCCAGAGGGCTGTCCCACGTGCACACGTGGTGGGAGTGGATCCTCGGCTTGAACGTCAATGCAGTGCAGGGAAAACAGGTTCCTCTGGAATGGACTGACACATCTGGGGGTCTCTTGGAATGGTGCCACGACCCTGGAGTTCCTCTCGCCTTTCCTGTGGAGAGCGCCACCTATTGAGATGCGACGGGAACGCCGGGAATTCTTTCCCTACGAAAAAGGGAAAGGATCCCTCATCTCGAGCTAGGAGGCGGAAACGGGGCTCCCCTGGATATGTGTGGGACCCCACGTGCTTCCTCTCGAGTGGAGACGGGTATGTCGCGGAACTGCTTGAGTTGCAGCAAGGGTGTGAAGGACCCTTTGGAAGTTCCAGTGGTTAGATGTGATTAGCCTCGAGAAGCCTCAGCGGAAATGGGCCTCATCTCGCCTGGAGGGCAAAACCTCCTGGATTTTCTCGAGTTGCGGCAGGTGCTCTCGACTTACGACGGGGACCTCAGCGACCCGCTCTGGTGGCCTCAGGAAAGGCCAGTCCCCATGCGAGTTCCTCGGGGGCCTCTCGGGATTCCTCTCCCGTCGATGCCAGGGCCTAAGACCTTGTGTGGAGTCGGGGCCCGAACCTGAGGATTCCTCTCCAGTGCTGACATGGATCTTGGGGTATTTCTGGAGTCTCCCCAGGGGAGTCAGTCCTCGTCTCGAATGCGGTCATGCACTTGCGCTTTCCTCCAGAGCGGTAGCAGCAGTGTCACGCAGTCCGCCGCGTGGATCAAAGGATCTATGGTTTTCCCTCGAGTCTTTCCCACGAGGCTTTCCCACGAGGCTTTCCCACAAGGCTGTCCCACGTTCACACGTGGTGGGAGTCGATCCTCGGCTTGAACGTCAAGGCAGTGCAGGGAAAACAGGTTCCTCTGGAATGGACTGACACATCGGGGGGACTCTTGGAATGGTGGCACGACCCTGGAGTTCCTCTCGCCTTTCCTATGGAGAGCGCCTCCTCTTGAGATGCGACGGGAACGCCGGGAATTCTTTCCCTACGAAACAGGGAAAGGATCCCTCATCTCGAGCTAGGAGGCGGAAACGGGGCTCCCCTGGATGTGTGCGGGACCCTGGTGCTTCCTCTCGAGTGGAGACGGGTATGTCGGGGAAATTCTAGAGTTGCAGCAAGGGTGTGAAGGACCCTTTGGAAGTTCCAGTGGTTAGACGTGATTAGCCTCGAGAAGCCTCAGCGGAAATGGGCCTCATCTCGCCTGGAGGGCAAAACCTCCTGGATTTTCTCGAGTTGCGGCAGGTGCTCTCGACTTACGACCGGGACCTCAGGGACCCGCTCTGGTGGCCTCAGGAAAGGCCAGTCCCCATGCGAGTTCCTCGGGTGCCTCTCGGGATTCCTCTCCCGTCGATGCCGGGGCCTAAGACCTTGTGTGGAGTCGGGGCCGGAACCTGAGGATTCCTCTCCAGTGCTGATATGGATCTTGGGGTACTTCTGGAGTCTCCCCAGGGGAGTCAGTCCTCGTCTCGAATGCGGGCATGCACTTGCGCTTTCCTCCAGAGCGGTAGCAGCAGTGTCACGCAGTCCGCCGCGTGGATCAAAGGATCTACGGTTTTCCCTCGAGTCTTTCCCACGAGGCTTTCCCACGAGGCTTTCCCACAGGGCTGTCCCACGTGCACACGTGGTGGGAGTCGATCCTCGGCTTGAACGTCAAGGCAGTGAAGGGAAAACAGGTTCCTCTGGAATGGACTGACACATCTGGGGGACTCTTGAAATGGTGGCACGACCCTGGAGTTCCTCTCGCCTTTCCTGTGGAGAGCGCCTCCTCTTGAGATGCGACGGGAACGCCGGGAATTCTTTCCCTACGAAACAGGGAAAGGATCCCTCATCTCGAGCTAGGAGGCGGAAAAGGGGCTCCCCTGGATGTGTGCGGGACCCTGGTGCTTCCTCTCGAGTGGAGACGGGTATGTCGGGGAACTTCTTGAGTTGCAGCAAGGGTGTGAAGGACCCTTTGGAAGTTCCAGTGGTTAGATGTGATTGGCCTCGAGAAGCCTCAGCGGAAATGGGCCTCATCTCGCCTGGAGGGCAAAACCTCCTGGATTTTCTCGAGTTGCGGCAGGTGCTCTCGACTTACGACCGGGACCTCAGGGACCCGCTCTGGTGGCCTCAGGAAAGGCCAGTCCCCATGCGAGTTCCTCGGGGGCCTCTCGGGATTCCTCTCCCGTCGATGCCGGGGCCTAAGACATTGTGTGGAGTCGGGGCCCAAACCTGAGGATTCCCCTCCAGTGATGACATGGATCTTGGGGTACTTCTGGAGTCTCCCCAGGGGAGTCAGTCCTCGTCTCGAATGCGGGCATGCACTTGCGCTTTCCTCCAGAGCGGTAGCAGCAGTGTCACGCAGTCCGCCGCATGGATAAAAGGATCTATGGTTTTCCCTCGAGTCTTTCCCACGAGGCTTTCCCACGAGGCTTTCAAACAGGGCTGTCCCACGTGCACACGTGGTGGGAGTCGATCCTCGGCTTGAACGTCAAGGCAGTGCAGGGAAAACAGGTTCCTCTGTAATGGTCTGACACATCTGGGGGTCTCTTGGAATGGTGCCACGACCCTGGAGTTCCTCTCGCCTTTCCTGTGGAGAGCGCCTCCTCTGGAGATGCGACGGGAACGCCGGGAATTCTTTCCCTACGAAACAGGGAAAGGATCCCTCATCTCGAGCTAGGAGGCGGAAACGGGGCTCCCCTGGATGTGTGCGGGACCCCACGTGCTTCCTCTCGAGTGGAGACGGGTATGTCGCGGAACTGCTTGAGTTGCAGCAAGGGTGTGAAGGACCCTTTGGAAGTTCCAGTGGTTAGATATGATTGGCCTCGAGAAGCCTCAGCGGAAATGGGCCTCATCTCGCCTGGAGGGCAAAACCTCCTGGATTTTCTCGAGTTGCGGCAGGTGTTCTCGAGTTACGACGAGGACCTCAGGGACCCGCTCTGGTGGCCTCAGGAAAGGCCAGTCCCCATGCGAGTTCCTCGGGGGCCTCTCGGGATTCCTCTCCCGTCGATGCCGGGGCCTAAGACCTTGTGTGGACTCGGGGCCGGAACCTGAGGATTCCTCTCCAGTGCTGACATGGATCTTGGGGTACTTCTGGAGTCTCCCCAGGGGAGTCAGTCCTCGTCTCGAATGCGGGCATGGACTTGCGCTTTCCTCCAGAGCGGTAGCAGCAGTGTCACGCGGTCCGCCGCGTGGATCAAAGGATCTATGGTTTTCCCTCGAGTCTTTCCCACGAGGCTTTCCCACGAGGCTTTCCCACAGGGCTGTCCCACGTGCACACGTGGTGGGAGTCGATCCTCGGCTTGAACGTCAATGCAGTGCAGGGAAAACAGTTTCCTCTGGAATGGACTGACACATCTGGGGGTCTCTTGGAATGGTGCCACGACGCTGGAGTTCCTCTCGCCTTTCCTGTGGAGAGCGCCACCTATTGAGATGCGACGGGAACGCCGGGAATTCTTTCCCTAGGAAACAGGGAAAGGATCCCTCATCTCGAGCTAGGAGGCGGAAACGGGGCTCCCCTGGATGTGTGCGGGACCCCACGTGCTTCCTCTCGAGTGGAGACAGGTATGTCGCGGAACTGCTTGAGTTGCAGCAAGGGTGTGAAGGACCCTTTGGAAGTTCCAGTGGTTAGATATGATTAGCCTCGAGAAGCCTCAGCGGAAATGGGCCTCATCTCGCCTGGAGGGCAAAACCTCCTGGATTTTCTCGAGTTGCGGCAGGTGCTCTCGACTTACGACGGGGACCTCAGCGACCCGCTCTGGTGGCCTCAGGAAAGGCCAGTCCCCATGCGAGTTCCTCGGGGGCCTCTCGGGATTCCTCTCCCGTCGATGCCAGGGCCTAAGACCTTGTGTGGAGTCGGGGCCCGAACCTGAGGATTCCTCTCCAGTGCTGACATGGATCTTGGGGTACTTCTGGAGTCTCCCCAGGGGAGTCAGTCCTCGTCTCGAATGCGGTCATGCACTTGCGCTTTCCTCCAGAGCGGTAGCAGCAGTGTCACGCAGTCCGCCGCGTGGATCAAAGGATCTATGGTTTTCCCTCGAGTCTTTCCCACGAGGCTTTCCCACGAGGCTTTCCCACAAGGCTGTCCCACGTTCACACGTGGTGGGAGTCGATCCTTGGCTTGAACGTCAAGGCAGTGCAGGGAAAACAGGTTCCTCTGGAATGGACTGACACATCTGGGGGACTCTTGGAATGGTGGCACGACCCTGGAGTTCCTCTCGCCTTTCCTGTGGAGAGCGCCTCCTCTTGAGATGCGACAGGAACGCCGGGAATTCTTTCCCTACGAAACAGGGAAGGGATCCCTCATCTCGAGCTAGGAGGCGGAAACGGGGCTCCCCTGGATGTGTGCGGGACCCTGGTGCTTCCTCTCGAGTGGAGACGGGTATGTCGGGGAACTTCTAGAGTTGCAGCAAGGGTGTGAAGGACCCTTTGGAAGTTCCAGTGGTTAGACGTGATTAGCCTCGAGAAGCCTCAGCGGAAATGGGCCTCATCTCGCCTGGAGGGCAAAACCTCCTGGATTTTCTCGAGTTGCGGCAGGTGCTCTCGACTTACGACGGGGACGTCAGGGACCCGCTCTGGTGGCCTCAGGAAAGGCCAGTCCCCATGCGAGTTCCTCGGGGGCCTCTCGGGATTCCTCTCCCGTCGATGCCAGGGCCTAAGACCTTGTGTGGAGTCGGGGCCGAACCTGAGGATTCCTCTCCAGTGCTGACATGGATCTTGGGGTACTTCTGGAGTCACCCCAGGGGAGTCAGTCCTCGTCTCGAATGCGGTCATGCACTTGCGCTTTCCTCCAGAGCGGTAGCAGCAGTGTCACGCAGTCCGCCGCGTGGATCAAAGGATCTATGGTTTTCCCTCGAGTCTTTCCCACGAGGCTTTCCCACGAGGCTTTCCCACAGGGCTGTCCCACGTTCACACGTGGTGGGAGTCGATCCTCGGCTTGAACGTCAAGGCAGTGGATGGAAAACAGGTTCCTCTGGAATGGACTGACACATCTGGGGGACTCTTGGAATGGTGGCACGACCCTGGAGTTCCTCTCGCCTTTCCTGTGGAGAGCGCCTCCTCTTGAGATGCGACGGGAACGCCGGGAATTCTTTCCCTATGAAACAGGGAAAGGATCCCTCATCTCGAGCTAGGAGGCGGAAACGGGGCTCCCCTGGATGTGTGTGGGACCCTGGTGCTTCCTCTCGAGTGGAGACGGGTATGTCGGGGAACTTCTAGAGTTGCAGCAAGGGTGTGAAGGACCCTTTGGAAGTTCCAGTGGTTAGACGTGTTTAGCCTCGAGAAGCCTCAGCGGAAATGGGCCTCATCTCGCCTGGAGGGCAAAACCTCCTGCATTTTCTCGAGTTGCGGCAGGTGCTCTCGACTTACGACGGGGACCTCGGGGACCCGCTCTGGTGACCTGAGGAAAGGTGAGTCCCCATGCGAGTTCCTCCGGGGCCGCTCGGGATTCCTCTCCCATCGATGCCGGGGCCTAAGACCTTGTGTGGAGTCGGGGCCGGAACCTGAGGATTCCTCTCCAGTGCTGACATGGATCTTGGGGTACTTCTGGAGTCTTCCCAGGGGAGTCAGTTCTCGTCTCGAATGCGGGCATGCACTTGCGCTTTCCTCCAGAGCGGTAGCAGCAGTGTCACGCAGTCCGCCGCGTGGATCAAAGGATCTATGGTTTTCCCTCGAGTCTTTCCCACGAGGCTTTCCCACGAGGCTTTCCCACAGGGCTGTCCCACGTGCACACGTGGTGGGAGTCGATCCTCGGCTTGAACGTCAAGGCCGTGCAGGGAAAACAGGTTCCTCTAGAAAGGACTGACACATCTGGGGCACTCTTGGAATGGTGGCACGACCCTGGAGTTCCTTTCGCCTTTCCTGTGGAGAGCGCCTCCTCTGGAGATGCGACGGGAACGCCGGGAATTCTTTCCCTACGAAACAGGGAAAGGATCCCTCATCTCGAGCTAGGAGGCGGAAACGGGGCTCCCCTGGATGTGTGCGGGACCCCACGTGCTTCCTCTCGAGTGGAGACTGGTATGTCGAGGAACTTCTTGAGTTGCAGCAAGGGTGTGAAGGACCCTTTGGAAGTTCCAGTGGTTAGAAGTGATTGACCTCGAGAAGCCTCAGCGGAAATGGGCCTCATCTCGCCTGGAGGGCAAAACCTCCTGGATTTTCTCGAGTTGCGGCAGGTGCTCTCGACTTACGACGGGGACGTCAGGGACCCGCTCTGGTGGCCTCAGGAAAGGCCAGTCCCCATGCGAGTTCCTAGGGGGCCTCTCGGGATTCCTCTCCCGTCGATGCCGGGGCCTAAGACCTTGTGTGGAGTCGGGGCCGGAACCTGAGGATTCCTCTCCAGTGCTGACATGGATCTTGGGGTACTTCTGGAGTCTCCCCAGGGGAGTCAGTCCTCGTCTCGAATGCGGGCATGGACTTGCGCTTTCCTCCAGAGCGGTAGCAGCAGTGTGACGCAGTCCGCCGCGTGGATCATAGGATCTATGGTTTTCCCTCGAGTCTTTCCCACGAGGCTTTCCCACGAGGCTTTCCCACAGGGCTGTCCCACGTGCACACGTGGTGGGAGTGGATCCTCGGCTTGAACGTCAAGGCAGTGAAGGGAAAACAGGTTCCTCTGGAATGGACTGACACATCTGGGGGACTCTTGAAATGGTGGCACGACCCTGGAGTTCCTCTCGCCTTTCCTGTGGAGAGCGCCTCCTCTTGAGATGCGACGGGAACGCCGGGAATTCTTTCCCTACGAAACAGGGAAAGGATCCCTCATCTCGAGCTAGGAGGCGGAAACGGGGCACCCCTGGATGTGTGCGGGACCCCACGTGCTTCCTCTCGAGTGGAGACGGGTATGTCGGGGAACTTCTTGAGTTGCAGCAAGGGTGTGAAGGACCCTTTGGAAGTTACAGTGGTTAGATGTGATTGGCCTCGAGAAGCCTCAGCGGAAATGGGCCTCATCTCGCCTGGAGGGCAAAACCTCCTGGATTTTCTCGAGTTGCGGCAGGTGCTCTCGACTTACGACGGGGACCTCAGCGACCCGCTCTGGTGGCCTCAGGAAAGGCCAGTCCCCATGCGAGTTCCTCGGGGGCCTCTCGGGATTCCTCTCCCGTCGATGCCAGGGCCTAAGACCTTGTGTGGAGTCGGGGCCCGAACCTGAGGATTCCTCTCCAGTGCTGACATGGATCTTGGGGTATTTCTGGAGTCTCCCCAGGGGAGTCAGTCCTCGTCTCGAATGCGGTCATGCACTTGCGCTTTCCTCCAGAGCGGTAGCAGCAGTGTCACGCAGTCCGCCGCGTGGATCAAAGGATCTATGGTTTTCCCTCGAGTCTTTTCCACGAGGCTTTCCCACGAGGCTTTCCCACAGGGCTGTCCCACGTTCACACGTGGTGGGAGTCGATCCTCGGCTTGAACGTCAAGGCAGTGCAGGGAAAACAGGTTCCTCTGGAATGGACTGACACATCGGGGGGACTCTTGGAATGGTGGCACGACCCTGGAGTTCCTCTCGCCTTTCCTATGGAGAGCGCCTCCTCTTGAGATGCGACGGGAACGCCGGGAATTCTTTCCCTATGAAACAGGGAAAGGATCCCTCATCTCGAGCTAGGAGGCGGAAACGGGGCTCCCCTGGATGTGTGCGGGACCCTGGTGCTTCCTCTCGAGTGGAGACGGGTATGTCGGGGAACTTCTAGAGTTGCAGCAAGGGTGTGAAGGACCCTTTGGAAGTTCCAGTGGTTAGACGTGATTAGCCTCGAGAAGCCTCAGCGGAAATGGGCCTCATCTCGCCTGGAGGGCAAAACCTCCTGGATTTTCTCGAGTTGCGGCAGGTGCTCTCGACTTACGACCGGGACCTCAGGGACCCGCTCTGGTGGCCTCAGGAAAGGCCAGTCCCCATGCGAGTTCCTCGGGTGCCTCTCGGGATTCCTCTCCCGTCGATGCCGGGGCCTAAGACCTTGTGTGGAGTCGGGGCCGGAACCTGAGGATTCCTCTCCAGTGCTGATATGGATCTTGGGGTACTTCTGGAGTCTCCCCAGGGGAGTCAGTCCTCGTCTCGAATGCGGGCATGCACTTGCCCTTTCCTCCAGAGCGGTAGCAGCAGTGTCACGCAGTCCGCCGCGTGGATCAAAGGATCTACGGTTTTCCCTCGAGTCTTTCCCACGAGGCTTTCCCACGAGGCTTTCCCACAGGGCTGTCCCACGTGCACACGTGGTGGGAGTCGATCCTCGGCTTGAACGTCAAGGCAGTGAAGGGAAAACAGGTTCCTCTGGAATGGACTGACACATCTGGGGGACTCTTGAAATGGTGGCACGACCCTGGAGTTCCTCTAGCCTTTCCTGTGGAGAGCGCCTCCTCTTGAGATGCGACGGGAACGCCGGGAATTCTTTCCCTACGAAACAGGGAAAGGATCCCTCATCTCGAGCTAGGAGGCGGAAAAGGGGCTCCCCTGGATGTGTGCGGGACCCTGGTGCTTCCTCTCGAGTGGAGACGGGTATGTCGGGGAACTTCTTGAGTTGCAGCAAGGGTGTGAAGGACCCTTTGGAAGTTCCAGTGGTTAGATGTGATTGGCCTCGAGAAGCCTCAGCGGAAATGGGCCTCATCTCGCCTGGAGGGCAAAACCTCCTGGATTTTCTCGAGTTGCGGCAGGTGCTCTCGACTTACGATGGGGACCTCAGCGACCCGCTCTGGTGGCCTCAGGAAAGGCCAGTCCCCATGCGAGTTCCTCGGGGGCCTCTCGGGATTCCTCTCCCGTCGATGCCAGGGCCTAAGACCTTGTGTGGAGTCGGGGCCCGAACCTGAGGATTCCTCTCCAGTGCTGACATGGATCTTGGGGTACTTCTGGAGTCTCCCCAGGGGAGTCAGTCCTCGTCTCGAATGCGGTCATGCACTTGCGCTTTCCTCCTAAGCGGTAGCAGCAGTGTCATGCAGTCCGCCGCGTGGATCAAAGGATCTATGGTTTTCCCTCGAGTCTTTCCCACGAGGCTTTCCCACGAGGCTTTCCCACAGGGCTGTCCCACGTTCACACGTGGTGGGAGTCGATCCTCGGCTTGAACGTCAAGGCAGTGCAGGGAAAACAGGTTCCTCTGGAATGGACTGACACATCTGGGGGACTCTTGGAACGGTGGCACGACCCTGGAGTTCCTCTCGCCTTTCCTGTGGAGAGCGCCTCCTCTTGAGATGCGACGGGAACGCCGGGAATTCTTTCCCTACGAAACAGGGAAAGGATCCCTCATCTCGAGCTAGGAGGCGGAAACGGGGCTCCCCTGGATGTGTGTGGGACCCTGGTGCTTCCTCTCGAGTGGAGACGGGTATGTCGGGGAACTTCTAGAGTTGCAGCAAGGGTGTGAAGGACCCTTTGGAAGTTCCAGTGGTTAGACGTGTTTAGCCTCGAGAAGCCTCAGCGGAAATGGGCCTCATCTCGCCTGGAGGGCAAAACCTCCTGGATTTTCTCGAGTTGCCGCAGGTGCTCTCGACTTACGACGGGGACGTCAGGGACCCGCTCTGGTGGCATCAGGAAAGGCCAGTCCCCATGCGAGTTCCCCGGGTCCTCACGGGATTCCTCTCCCGTCGATGCCGGGGCCTAAGACCTTGGGTGGAGTCGGGGCCGGAACCTGAGGATTCCTCTCCAGTGCTGACATGGATCTTGGGGTACTTCTGGAGTCTCCCCAGGGGAGTCAGTCCTCGTCTCGAATGCGGGCATGCACTTGCGCTTTCCTCCAGAGCGGTAGCAGCAGTGTCACGCAGTCCGCCGCGTGGATCAAAGGATCTATGGTTTTCCCTCGAGTCTTTCCCACGAGGCTTTCCCACGAGGCTTTCAAACAGGGCTGTCCCACGTGCACACGTGGTGGGAGTCGATCCTCGGCTTGAACGTCAAGGCAGTGAAGGGAAAACAGGTTCCACTGTAATGGTCTGACACATCTGGGGGTCTCTTGGAATGGTGCCACGACCCTGGAGTTCCTCTCGCCTTTCCTGTGGAGAGCGCCTCCTCTGGAGATGCGACGGGAACGCCGGGAATTCTTTCCCTACGAAACAGCGAAAGGATCCCTCATCTCGAGCTAGGAGGCGGAAACGGGGCTCCCCTGGATGTGTGCGGGACCCCACGTGCTTCCTCTCGAGTGGAGACGGGTATGTCGCGGAACTGCTTGAGTTGCAGCAAGGGTGTGAAGGACCCTTTGGAAGTTCCAGTGGTTAGATGTGATTGGCCTCGAGAAGCCTCAGCGGAAATGGGCCTCATCTCGCCTGGAGGGCAAAACCTCCTGGATTTTCTCGAGTTGCGGCAGGTGTTCTCGAGTTACGACGAGGACCTCAGGGACCCGCTCTGGTGGCCTCAGGAAAGGCCAGTCCCCATGCGAGTTCCTCGGGGGCCTCTCGGGATTCCTCTCCCGTCGATGCCGGGGCCTAAGACCTTGTGTGGAGTCGGGGCCGGAACCTGAGGATTCCTCTCCAGTGCTGACATGGATCTTGGGGTACTTCTGGAGTCTCCCCAGGTGAGTCAGTCCTCGTCTCGAATGCGGGCATGGACTTGCGCTTTCCTCCAGAGCGGTAGCAGCAGTGTCACGCGGTCCGCCGCGTGGATCAAAGGATCTATGGTTTTCCCTCGAGTCTTTCCCACGAGGCTTTCCCACGAGGCTTTCCCACAGGGCTGTCCCACGTGCACACGTGGTGGGAGTCGATCCTCGGCTTGAACGTCAATGCAGTGCAGGGAAAACAGTTTCCTCTGGAATGGACTGACACATCTGGGGGTCTCTTGGAATGGTGCCACGACCCTGGAGTTCCTCTCGCCTTTCCTGTGGAGAGCGCCACCTATTGAGATGCGACGGGAACGCCGGGAATTCTTTCCCTACGAAAAAGGGAAAGGATCCCTCATCTCGAGCTAGGAGGCGGAAACGGGGCTCCCCTGGATGTGTGCGGGACCCCACGTGCTTCCTCTCGAGTGGAGACGGGTATGTCGCGGAACTGCTTGAGTTGCAGCAAGGGTGTGAAGGACCCTTTGGAAGTTCCAGTGGTTAGATGTGATTAGCCTCGAGAAGCCTCAGCGGAAATGGGCCTCATCTCGCCTGGAGGGCAAAACCTCCTGGATTTTCTCGAGTTGCGGCAGGTGCTCTCGACTTACGACGGGGACCTCAGCGACCCGCTCTGGTGGCCTCAGGAAAGGCCAGTCCCCATGCGAGTTCCTCGGGGGCCTCTCGGGATTCCTCTCCCGTCGATGCCAGGGCCTAAGACCTTGTGTGGAGTCGGGGCCCGAACCTGAGGATTCCTCTCCAGTGCTGACATGGATCTTGGGGTACTTCTGGAGTCTCCCCAGGGGAGTCAGTCCTCGTCTCGAATGCGGTCATGCACTTGCGCTTTCCTCCAAAGCGGTAGCAGCAGTGTCACGCAGTCCGCCGCGTGGATCAAAGGATCTATGGTTTTCCCTCGAGTCTTTCCAACGAGGCTTTCCCACGAGGCTTTCCCACAAGGCTGTCCCACGTTCACACGTGGTGGGAGTCGATCCTCGGCTTGAACGTCAAGGCAGTGCAGGGAAAACAGGTTCCTCTGGAATGGACTGACACATCTGGGGGACTCTTGGAATGGTGGCACGACCCTGGAGTTCCTCTCGCCTTTCCTATGGAGAGCGCCTCCTCTTGAGATGCGACGGGAACGCCGGGAATTCTTTCCCTACGAAACAGAGAAAGGATCGCTCATCTCGAGCTAGGAGGCGGAAACGGGGCTCCCCTGGATGTGTGCGGGACCCTGGTGCTTCCTCTCGAGTGGAGACGGCTATGTCGGGGAACTTCTAGAGTTGCAGCAAGGGTGTGAAGGACACTTTGGAAGTTCCAGTGGTTAGACGTGATTAGCCTCGAGAAGCCTCAGCGGAAATGGGCCTCATCTCGCCTGGAGGGCAAAATCTCCTGGATTTTCTCGAGTTGCCGCAGGTGCTCTCGACTTACGACGGGGACCTCAGGGACCCGCTCTGGTGGCCTCAGGAAAGGCCAGTCCCCATGCGAGTTCCTCGGGGGCCTCACGGGATTCCTCTCCCGTCGATGACGGGGCCTAAGACCTTGTGTGGAGTCGGGGCCGGAACCTGAGGATTCCTCTCCAGTGCTGACATGGATCTTGGGGTACTTCTGGAGTCTCCCCAGGGGAGTCAGTGCTCGTCTCGAATGCGGGCATGCACTTGCGCTTTCCTCCAGAGCGGTAGTAGCAGTGTCACACAGTCCGCCGCGTGGATCAAAGGATTTATGGTTTTCCCTCGAGTCTTTCCCACGAGGCTTTCCCACGAGGCTTTCCCACAGGGCTGTCCCACGTGCACACGTGGTGGGAGTGGATCCTCGGCTTGAACGTCAAGGCAGTGAAGGGAAAACAGGTTCCTCTGGAATGGACTGACACATCTGGGCGTCTCTTGGAATGGTGGCACGACCCTGGAGTTCCTCTCGCCTTTCCTGTGGAGAGCGCCTCCTCTTGAGATGCGACGGGAACGCCGGGAATTCTTTCCCTACGAAACAGGGAAAGGATCCCTCATCTCGAGCTAGGAGGCGGAAACGGAGCTCCCCTGGATGTGTGCGGGACCCCACGTGCTTCCTCTCGAGTGGAGACTGGTATGTCGGGGAACTTCTTGAGTTGCAGCAAGGGTGTGAAGGACCCTTTGGAAGTTCCAGTGGTTAGATGTGATTGGCCTCGAGAAGCCTCAGCGGAAATGGGCCTCATCTCGCCTGGAGGGCAAAACCTCCTGGATTTTCTCGAGTTGCGGCAGGTGTTCTCGACTTACGACGGGGACCTCAGGGACCCGCTCTGGTGGCCTCAGGAAAGGCCAGTCCCCATGCGAGTTCCTCGGGGGCCTCTCGGGATTCCTCTCCCGTCGATGCCGGGGCCTAAGACCTTGTGTGGAGTCGGGGCCGGAACCTGAGGATTCCTCTCCAGTGCTGACATGGATCTTGGGGTACTTCTGGAGTCTCCCCAGGGGAGTCAGTCCTCGTCTCGAATGCGGGCATGCACTTGCGCTTTCCTCCAGAGCGGTAGCAGCAGTGTCAAGCAGTCCGCCGCGTGGATCAAAGGATCTATGGTTTTCCCTCGAGTCTTTCCCAAGAGGCTTTCCCACGAGGCTTTCCCACAGGGCTGTCCCACGTGCACACGTGGTGGGAGTGGATCCTCGGCTTGAACGTCAAGGCAGTGAAGGGAAAACAGGTTCCTCTGGAATGGACTGACACATCTGGGGGACTCTTGAAATGGTGGCACGACCCTGGAGTTCCTCTAGCCTTTCCTGTGGAGAGCGCCTCCTCTTGAGATGCGACGGGAACGCCGGGAATTCTTTCCCTACGAAACAGGGAAAGGATCCCTCATCTCGAGCTAGGAGGCGGAAACGGGGCACCCCTGGATGTGTGCGGGACCCCACGTGCTTCCTCTCGAGTGGAGACGGGTATGTCGGGGTTCTTCTTGAGTTGCAGAAAGGGTGTGAAGGACCCTTTGGAAGTTCCAGTGGTTAGACGTGATTAGCCTCGAGAAGCCTCAGCGGAAATGGGCCTCATCTCGCCTGGAGGGCAAAACCTCCTGGATTTTCTCGAGTTGCGGCAGGTGCTCTCGACTTACGATGGGGACCTCAGGGACCCGCTCTGGTGGCCTCAGGAAAGGCCAGTCCCCATGCGAGTTCCTCGGGGGCCTCTCGGGATTCCTCTCCCGTCGATGCCGGGGCCTAAGACCTTGTGTGGAGTCGGGGCCGGAACCTGAGGATTCCTCTCCAGTGCTGATATGGATCTTGGGGTACTTCTGGAGTCTCCCCAGGGGAGTCAGTCCTCGTCTCGAATGCGGGCATGCACTTACGCTTTCCTCCAGAGCGGTAGCAGCAGTGTCACGCAGTCCGCCGCGTGGATCAAAGGAACTATGGTTTTCCTTCGAGTCTTTCCCACGAGGCTTTCCCACGAGGCTTTCCCACAGGGCTGTCCCACGTGCACTGGTTTTGGGAGTCGATCCTCGGCTTGAACGTCAAGGCAGTGCAGGGAAAACTGGTTCCTCTGTAATGGACTGACACATCTGGGCGTCTCTTGGAATGGTGGCACGACCCTGGAGTTCCTCTCGCCTCTCCTGTGGAGAGCGCCTCCTCTTGAGATGCGACGGGAACGCCGGGAATTCTTTCCCTACGAAACAGGGAAAGGATCCCTCATCTCGAGCTAGGAGGCGGAAACGGGGCTCCCCTGGATGTGTGCGGGACCCCACGTGCTTCCTCTCGAGTGGAGACTGGTATGTCGGGGAACTTCTTGAGTTGCAGCAAGGGTGTGAAGGACCCTTTGGAAGTTCCAGTGGTTAGATGTGATTGGCCTCGAGAAGCCTCAGCGGAAATGGGCCTCATCTCGCCTGGAGGGCAAAACCTCCTGGATTTTCTCGAGTTGCGGCAGGTGCTCTCGAATTACGACGGGGACCTCGGGGACCTGCTCTGGTGGCCTCAGGAAAGGCCAGTCCCCATGCGAGTTCCTCCGGGGCCGCTCGGGATTCCTCTCCCATCGATGCCGGGGCCTAAGACCTTGTGTGGAGTCGGGGCCGGAACCTGAGGATTCCTCTCCAGTGCTGACATGGATCTTGGGGTACTTCTGGAGTCTCCCCAGGGGAGTCAGTTCTCGTCTCGAATGCGGGCATGCACTTGCGCTTTCCTCCAGAGCGGAAGCAGCAGTGTCACGCAGTCCGCCGCGTGGATCAAAGGATCTATGGTTTTCCCTCGAGTCTTTCCCACGAGGCTTTCCCACGAGGCTTTCCCACAGGGCTGTCCCACGTGCACACGTGGTGGGAGTCGATCTTCGGCTTGAACGTCAAGGCAGTGCAGGGAAAACAGGTTCCTCTAGAAAGGACTGACACATCTGGGGCACTCTTGGAATGGTGGCAAGACCCTGGAGTTCCTTTCGCCTTTCCTGTGGAGAGCGCCTCCTCTTGAGATGCGACGGGAACGCCGGGAATTCTTTCCCTACGAAACAGGGAAAGGATCCCTCATCTCGAGCTAGGAGGCGGAAACGGGGCTCCCCTGGATGTGTGCGGGACCCCACGTGCTTCCTCTCGAGTGGAGACGGGTATGTCGTGGAACTTCTAGAGTTGCAGCAAGGGTGTGAAGGACCCTTTGGAAGTTCCAGTGGTTAGACGTGATTAGCCTCGAGAAGCCTCAGCGGAAATGGGCCTCATCTCTCCTGGAGGGCAAAACTTCCTGGATTTTCTCGAGTTGCGGCAGGTGCTCTTGACTTACGACGGGGACGTCAGGGACCCGCTCTGGTGGCCTCAGGAAAGGCCAGTCCCCATGCGAGTTCCTCGGGGGCCTCTCGGGATTCCTCTCCCGTCGATGCCGGGGCCTAAGACCTTGTGTGGAGTCGGGGCCGGAACCTGAGGATTCCTCTCCAGTGCTGACATGGATCTTGGGGTACTTCTGGAGTCTCCCCAGGGGAGTCAGTCCTCGTCTCGAATGCGGGCATGCACTTGCGCTTTCCTCCAGAGCGGTAGCAGCAGTGTCAAGCAGTCCGCCGCGTGGATCAAAGGATCTATGGTTTTCCCTCGAGTCTTTCCCAAGAGGCTTTCCCACGAGGCTTTCCCACAGGGCTGTCCCACGTGCACACGTGGTGGGAGTGGATCCTCGGCTTGAACGTCAAGGCAGTGAAGGGAAAACAGGTTCCTCTGGAATGGACTGACACATCTGGGGGACTCTTGAAATGGTGGCACGACCCTGGAGTTCCTCTAGCCTTTCCTGTGGAGAGCGCCTCCTCTTGAGATGCGACGGGAACGCCGGGAATTCTTTCCCTACGAAACAGGGAAAGGATCCCTCATCTCGAGCTAGGAGGCGGAAACGGGGCACCCCTGGATGTGTGCGGGACCCCACGTGCTTCCTCTCGAGTGGAGACGGGTATGTCGGGGAACTTCTTGAGTTGCAGAAAGGGTGTGAAGGACCCTTTGGAAGTTCCAGTGGTTAGACGTGATTAGCCTCGAGAAGCCTCAGCGGAAATGGGCCTCATCTCGCCTGGAGGGCAAAACCTCCTGGATTTTCTCGAGTTGCGGCAGGTGCTCTCGACTTACTACGGGGACCTCAGGGACCCGCTCTGGTGGCCTCAGGAAAGGCCAGTCCCCATGCGAGTTCCTCGGGGGCCTCTCGGGATTCCTCTCCCGTCGATGACGGGGCCTAAGACCTTGTGTGGAGTCGGGGCCGGAACCTGAGGATTCCTCTCCAGTGCTGACATGGATCTTGGGGTACTTCTGGAGTCTCCCCAGGGGAGTCAGTCCTCGTACGAATGCGGGCATGCACTTACGCTTTCCTCCAGAGCGGTAGCAGCAGTGTCACGCAGTCCGCCGCTTGGATCAAAGGAACTATGGTTTTCCTTCGAGTCTTTCCCACGAGGCTTTCCCACGAGGCTTTCGCACAGGGCTGTCCCACGTGCACTGGTTTTGGGAGTCGATCCTCGGCTTGAACGTCAAGGCAGTGCAGGGAAAACTGGTTCCTCTGTAATGGACTGACACATCTGGGCGTCTCTTGGAATGGTGGCACGACCCTGGAGTTCCTCTCGCCTCTCCTGTGGAGAGCGCCTCCTCTTGAGATGCGACGGGAACGCCGGGAATTCTTTCCCTACGAAACAGGGAAAGGATCCCTCATCTCGAGCTAGGAGGCGGAAACGGGGCTCCCCTGGATGTGTGCGGGACCCCACGTGCTTCCTCTCGAGTGGAGACTGGTATGTCGGGGAACTTCTTGAGTTGCAGCAAGGGTGTGAAGGACCCTTTGGAAGTTCCAGTGGTTAGATGTGATTGGCCTCGAGAAGCCTCAGCGGAAATGGGCCTCATCTCGCCTGGAGGGCAAAACCTCCTGGATTTTCTCGAGTTGCGGCAGGTGCTCTCGAATTACGACGGGGACCTCGGGGACCTGCTCTGGTGGCCTCAGGAAAGGCCAGTCCCCATGCGAGTTCCTCCGGGGCCGCTCAGGATTCCTCTCCCATCGATGCCGGGGCCTAAGACCTTGTGTGGAGTCGGGGCCGGAACCTGAGGATTCCTCTCCAGTGCTGACATGGATCTTGGGGTACTTCTGGAGTCTCCCCAGGGGAGTCAGTTCTCGTCTCGAATGCGGGCATGCACTTGCGCTTTCCTCCAGAGCGGAAGCAGCAGTGTCACGCAGTCCGCCGCGTGGATCAAAGGATCTATGGTTTTCCCTCGAGTCTTTCCCACGAGGCTTTCCCACGAGGCTTTCCCACGAGGCTTTCCCACAGGGCTGTCCCACGTGCACACGTGGTGGGAGTCGATCTTCGGCTTGAACGTCAAGGCAGTGCAGGGAAAACAGGTTCCTCTAGAAAGGACTGACACATCTGGGGCACTCTTGGAATGGTGGCAAGACCCTGGAGTTCCTTTCGCCTTTCCTGTGGAGAGCGCCTCCTCTTGAGATGCGACGGGAACGCCGGGACTTCTTTCCCTACGAAACAGGGAAAGGATCCCTCATCTCGAGCTAGGAGGCGGAAACGGGGCTCCCCTGGATGTGTGCGGGACCCCACGTGCTTCCTCTCGAGTGGAGACGGGTATGTCGGGGAACTTCTAGAGTTGCAGCAAGGGTGTGAAGGACCCTTTGGAAGTTCCAGTGGTTAGACGTGATTAGCCTCGAGAAGCCTCAGCGGAAATGGGCCTCATCTCTCCTGGAGGGCAAAACCTCCTGGATTTTCTCGAGTTGCGGCAGGTGCTCTTGACTTACGACGGGGACGTCAGGGACCCGCTCTGGTGGCCTCAGGAAAGGCCAGTCCCCATGCGAGTTCCTCGGGGGCCTCTCGGGATTCCTCTCCCGTCGATGCCGGGGCCTAAGACCTTGTGTGGAGTCGGGGCCGGAACCTGAGGATTCCTCTCCAGTGCTGATATGGATCTTGGGGTACTTCTGGAGTCTCCCCAGGGGAGTCAGTCCTCGTCTCGAATGCGGGCATGCACTTGCGCTTTCCTCCAGAGCGGTAGCAGCAGTGTCACGCAGTCCGCCGCGTGGATCAAAGGATCTATGGTTTTCCTTCGAGTCTTTCCCACGAGGCTTTCCCACGAGGCTTTCCCACAGGGCTGTCCCAAGTGCACACGTGGTGGGAGTCGATCCTCGGATTGAACGTCAAGGCAGTGCAGGAAAAACAGGTTACTCTAGAATGGACTGACACATCTGTGGCACTCTTGGAATGGTGGCAAGACCCTGGAGTTCCTTTCGCCTTTCCTGTGGAGAGCGCCTCCTCTTGAGATGCGATGGGAACGCCGAGAATTCTTTCCCTATGAAACAGGGAAAGGATCGCTCATCTCGAGCTAGGAGGCGGAAACGGGGCTCCCCTGGATGTGTGCGGGACCCCACGTGCTTCCTCTCGAGTGGAGACGGGTATGTCGGGGAACTTCTTGAGTTGCAGCAAGGGTGTGAAGGACCCTTTGGAAGTTCCAGTGGTTAGATGTGATTGGCCTCGAGAAGCCTCAGCGGAAATGGGCCTCATCTCGCCTGGAGGGCAAAACCTCCTGGATTTTCTAGAGTTGCGGCAGGTGTTCTCGACTTACGACGGGGACCTCAGCGACCCGCTCTGGTGGCCTCAGGAAAGGCCAGTCCCCATGCGAGTTCCTCGGGGGCCTCTCGGGATTCCTCTCCCGTCGATGCCAGGGCCTAAGACCTTGTGTGGAGTCGGGGCCCGAACCTGAGGATTCCTCTCCAGTGCTGACATGGATCTTGGGGTACTTCTGGAGTCTCCCCAGGGGAGTCAGTCCTCGTCTCGAATGCGGGCATGCACTTGCGCTTTCCTCCAGAGCGGTAGCAGCAGTGTCATGCAGTCCGCCGCGTGGATCAAAGGATCTATGGTTTTCCCTCGAGTCTTTCCCACGAGGCTTTCCCACGAGGCTTTCCCACAGGGCTGTCCCACGTGCACACGTGGTGGGAGTCGATCCTCGGCTTGAACGTCAATGCAGTGCAGGGAAAACAGGTTCCTCTGGAATGGACTGACACATCTGGGGGACTCTTGGAATGGTGGCACGACCCTCGAGTTCCTCTCGCCTTTCCTGTGGAGAGCGCCTCCTCTTGAGATGCGACGTGAACGCCGGGAATTCTTTCCCTACGAAACAGGGAAAGGATCCCTCATCTCGAGCTAGGAGGCGGAAACGGGGCTCCCCTGGATGTGTGCGGGACCCTCGTGCTTCCTCTCGAGTGGAGACGGGTATGTCAGGGAACTTCTGGACTTGCAGCAAGGGTGTGAAGGACCCTTTGGAAGTTCCAGTGGTTAGATGTGATTGGCCTCGAGAAGCCTCAGCGGAAATGGGCCTCATCTCGCCTGGAGGGCAAAACCTCCTGGATTTTCTCGAGTTGCGGCAGGTGCTCTCGACTTACGACGGGAACTTCGGGGACCCGCTCTGGTGGCCTCAGGAAAGTCCAGTCCCCATGCGAGTTCCTCGGGGGCCTCTCGGGATTCCTCTCCCGTCGATGCCGGGGCCTAAGACCTTGTGTGGAGTCGGGGCCGGACCCTGAGGATTCCTCTCCAGTGCTGACATGGATCTTGGGGTACTTGTGGAGTCTCCCCAGGGGAGTCAGTCCTCGTCTCGAATGCGCGCATGCACTTGCGCTTTCCTCCAGAGCGGTAGCAGCAGTGTCACGCAGTCCGCCGCGTGGATCAAAGGATCTATGGTTTTCCCTCGAGTCTTTCCCACGAGGCTTTCCCGCGAGGCTTTCCCACAGGGCTGTCCCACGTGCACACGTGGTGGGAGTCGATCCTCGGCTTGAACGTCAAGGCAGTGCAGGGAAAACAGGTTCCTCTGGAATGGACTGACACATCTGGGGGACTCTTGGAATGGTGGCACGACCCTGGAGTTCCTCTCGCCTTTCCTGTGCAGAGCGCCTCCTCTTGAGATGCGACGGGAACGCCGGGAATTCTTTCCCTACGAAACAGGGAAAGGATCCCTCATCTCGAGCTAGGAGGCGGAAACGGGGCACCCCTGGATGTGTGCGGGATCCCACGTGCTTCCTCTCGAGTGGAGACGGGTATGTCGGGGAACTTCTTGAGTTGCAGAAAGGGTGTGAAGGACCCTTTGGAAGTTCCAGTGGTTAGACGTGATTAGCCTCGAGAAGCCTCAGCGGAAATGGGCCTCATCTCGCCTGGAGGGCAAAACCTCCTGGATTTTCTCGAGTTGCGGCAGGTGCTCTCGACTTACTACGGGGACCTCAGGGACCCGCTCTGGTGGCCTCAGGAAAGGCCAGTCCCCATGCGAGTTCCTCGGGGGCCTCTCGGGATTCCTCTCCCGTCGATGACGGGGCCTAAGACCTTGTGTGGAGTCGGGGCCGGAACCTGAGGATTCCTCTCCAGTGCTGACATGGATCTTGGGGTACTTCTGGAGTCTCCCCAGGGGAGTCAGTCCTCGTACGAATGCGGGCATGCACTTACGCTTTCCTCCAGAGCGGTAGCAGCAGTGTCACGCAGTCCGCCGCTTGGATCAAAGGAACTATGGTTTTCCTTCGAGTCTTTCCCACGAGGCTTTCCCACGAGGCTTTCGCACAGGGCTGTCCCACGTGCACTGGTTTTGGGAGTCGATCCTCGGCTTGAACGTCAAGGCAGTGCAGGGAAAACTGGTTCCTCTGTAATGGACTGACACATCTGGGCGTCTCTTGGAATGGTGGCACGACCCTGGAGTTCCTCTCGCCTCTCCTGTGGAGAGCGCCTCCTCTTGAGATGCGACGGGAACGCCGGGAATTCTTTCCCTACGAAACAGGGAAAGGATCCCTCATCTCGAGCTAGGAGGCGGAAACGGGGCTCCCCTGGATGTGTGCGGGACCCCACGTGCTTCCTCTCGAGTGGAGACTGGTATGTCGGGGAACTTCTTGAGTTGCAGCAAGGGTGTGAAGGACCCTTTGGAAGTTCCAGTGGTTAGATGTGATTGGCCTCGAGAAGCCTCAGCGGAAATGGGCCTCATCTCGCCTGGAGGGCAAAACCTCCTGGATTTTCTCGAGTTGCGGCAGGTGCTCTCGAATTACGACGGGGACCTCGGGGACCTGCTCTGGTGGCCTCAGGAAAGGCCAGTCCCCATGCGAGTTCCTCCGGGGCCGCTCGGGATTCCTCTCCCATCGATGCCGGGGCCTAAGACCTTGTGTGGAGTCGGGGCCGGAACCTGAGGATTCCTCTCCAGTGCTGACATGGATCTTGGGGTACTTCTGGAGTCTCCCCAGGGGAGTCAGTTCTCGTCTCGAATGCGGGCATGCACTTGCGCTTTCCTCCAGAGCGGAAGCAGCAGTGTCACGCAGTCCGCCGCGTGGATCAAAGGATCTATGGTTTTCCCTCGAGTCTTTCCCACGAGGCTTTCCCACGAGGCTTTCCCAC
This sequence comes from Ovis canadensis, assembly GCF_042477335.2. Taxonomy (NCBI): domain Eukaryota; kingdom Metazoa; phylum Chordata; class Mammalia; order Artiodactyla; family Bovidae; genus Ovis; species Ovis canadensis. The sequence continues at coordinate 14,492,201 of NC_091257.1, forward strand.
AGGGCTGTCCCACGTGCACACGTGGTGGGAGTCGATCTTCGGCTTGAACGTCAAGGCAGTGCAGGGAAAACAGGTTCCTCTAGAAAGGACTGACACATCTGGGGCACTCTTGGAATGGTGGCAAGACCCTGGAGTTCCTTTCGCCTTTCCTGTGGAGAGCGCCTCCTCTTGAGATGCGACGGGAACGCCGGGAATTCTTTCCCTACGAAACAGGGAAAGGATCCCTCATCTCGAGCTAGGAGGCGGAAACGGGGCTCCCCTGGATGTGTGCGGGACCCCACGTGCTTCCTCTCGAGTGGAGACGGGTATGTCGGGGAACTTCTAGAGTTGCAGCAAGGGTGTGAAGGACCCTTTGGAAGTTCCAGTGGTTAGACGTGATTAGCCTCGAGAAGCCTCAGCGGAAATGGGCCTCATCTCTCCTGGAGGGCAAAACCTCCTGGATTTTCTCGAGTTGCGGCAGGTGCTCTTGACTTACGACGGGGACGTCAGGGACCCGCTCTGGTGGCCTCAGGAAAGGCCAGTCCCCATGCGAGTTCCTCGGGGGCCTCTCGGGATTCCTCTCCCGTCGATGCCGGGGCCTAAGACCTTGTGTGGAGTCGGGGCCGGAACCTGAGGATTCCTCTCCAGTGCTGATATGGATCTTGGGGTACTTCTGGAGTCTCCCCAGGGGAGTCAGTCCTCGTCTCGAATGCGGGCATGCACTTGCGCTTTCCTCCAGAGCGGTAGCAGCAGTGTCACGCAGTCCGCCGCGTGGATCAAAGGATCTATGGTTTTCCTTCGAGTCTTTCCCACGAGGCTTTCCCACGAGGCTTTCCCACAGGGCTGTCCCAAGTGCACACGTGGTGGGAGTCGATCCTCGGCTTGAACGTCAAGGCAGTGCAGGAAAAACAGGTTACTCTAGAATGGACTGACACATCTGTGGCACTCTTGGAATGGTGGCAAGACCCTGGAGTTCCTTTCGCCTTTCCTGTGGAGAGCGCCTCCTCTTGAGATGCGATGGGAACGCCGGGAATTCTTTCCCTATGAAACAGGGAAAGGATCGCTCATCTCGAGCTAGGAGGCGGAAACGGGGCTCCCCTGGATGTGTGCGGGACCCCACGTGCTTCCTCTCGAGTGGAGACGGGTATGTCGGGGAACTTCTTGAGTTGCAGCAAGGGTGTGAAGGACCCTTTGGAAGTTCCAGTGGTTAGATGTGATTGGCCTCGAGAAGCCTCAGCGGAAATGGGCCTCATCTCGCCTGGAGGGCAAAACCTCCTGGATTTTCTAGAGTTGCGGCAGGTGTTCTCGACTTACGACGGGGACCTCAGCGACCCGCTCTGGTGGCCTCAGGAAAGGCCAGTCCCCATGCGAGTTCCTCGGGGGCCTCTCGGGATTCCTCTCCCGTCGATGCCAGGGCCTAAGACCTTGTGTGGAGTCGGGGCCCGAACCTGAGGATTCCTCTCCAGTGCTGACATGGATCTTGGGGTACTTCTGGAGTCTCCCCAGGGGAGTCAGTCCTCGTCTCGAATGCGGGCATGCACTTGCGCTTTCCTCCAGAGCGGTAGCAGCAGTGTCATGCAGTCCGCCGCGTGGATCAAAGGATCTATGGTTTTCCCTCGAGTCTTTCCCACGAGGCTTTCCCACGAGGCTTTCCCACAGGGCTGTCCCACGTGCACACGTGGTGGGAGTCGATCCTCGGCTTGAACGTCAATGCAGTGCAGGGAAAACAGGTTCCTCTGGAATGGACTGACACATCTGGGGGACTCTTGGAATGGTGGCACGACCCTCGAGTTCCTCTCGCCTTTCCTGTGGAGAGCGCCTCCTCTTGAGATGCGACGTGAACGCCGGGAATTCTTTCCCTACGAAACAGGGAAAGGATCCCTCATCTCGAGCTAGGAGGCGGAAACGGGGCTCCCCTGGATGTGTGCGGGACCCTCGTGCTTCCTCTCGAGTGGAGACGGGTATGTCAGGGAACTTCTGGACTTGCAGCAAGGGTGTGAAGGACCCTTTGGAAGTTCCAGTGGTTAGATGTGATTGGCCTCGAGAAGCCTCAGCGGAAATGGGCCTCATCTCGCCTGGAGGGCAAAACCTCCTGGATTTTCTCGAGTTGCGGCAGGTGCTCTCGACTTACGACGGGAACTTCGGGGACCCGCTCTGGTGGCCTCAGGAAAGTCCAGTCCCCATGCGAGTTCCTCGGGGGCCTCTCGGGATTCCTCTCCCGTCGATGCCGGGGCCTAAGACCTTGTGTGGAGTCGGGGCCGGACCCTGAGGATTCCTCTCCAGTGCTGACATGGATCTTGGGGTACTTGTGGAGTCTCCCCAGGGGAGTCAGTCCTCGTCTCGAATGCGCGCATGCACTTGCGCTTTCCTCCAGAGCGGTAGCAGCAGTGTCACGCAGTCCGCCGCGTGGATCAAAGGATCTATGGTTTTCCCTCGAGTCTTTCCCACGAGGCTTTCCCGCGAGGCTTTCCCACAGGGCTGTCCCACGTGCACACGTGGTGGGAGTCGATCCTCGGCTTGAACGTCAAGGCAGTGCAGGGAAAACAGGTTCCTCTGGAATGGACTGACACATCTGGGGGACTCTTGGAATGGTGGCACGACCCTGGAGTTCCTCTCGCCTTTCCTGTGCAGAGCGCCTCCTCTTGAGATGCGACGGGAACGCCGGGAATTCTTTCCCTACGAAACAGGGAAAGGATCCCTCATCTCGAGCTAGGAGGCGGAAGCGGGGCTCCCCTGAATGTGTGCGGGACCCTCGTGCTTCCTCTCGAGTGGAGACGGGTATGTCGGAGAACTTCTTGAGTTGCAGCAAGGGTGTGAAGGACCCTTTGGAAATTCCAGTGGTTAGAGGTGATTAGCCTCGAGAAGCCTCAGAGGAAATGGGCCTCATCTCACCTGGAGGGCAAAACCTCCTGGATTTTCTCGAGTTGCGGCAGGTGCTCTCGACTTACGACGTGGACCTCAGGGACCTGCTCTGGTGGCCTCAGGAAAGGCCAGTCCCCATGCGAGTTCTTCGGGGGCCATTCGGGATTCCTCTCCCGTCGATGCCGGGGCCTAAGACCTTGTGTGGAGTCGGGTCCGGAACCTGAGGATTCCTCTCCAGTGCTGACATGGATCTTGGGGTACTTCTGGAGTCTCTCCAGGGGAGTCAGTCCTCGTCTCGAATGCGCGCATGCACTTGCACTTTCCTCCAGAGCGGTAGCAGCAGTGTCACGCAGTCCGCCGCGTGGATCAAAGGATCTATGGTTTTCTCTCGAGACTTTCCCACGAGGCTTTCCCACGAGGCTTTCCCACAGGGCTGTCCCACGTGCACACGTGGTGGGAGTCGATCCTCGGCTTGAACGTCAAGGCAGTGCAGGGAAAACAGGTTCCTCTGGAATGGACTGACACATCTGGGGGACTCTTGGAATGGTGGCACGACCCTGGAGTTCCTCTCGCCTTTCCTGTGGAGAGCGCCTCCTCTTGAGATGCGACTGGAACGCCGGGAATTCTTTCCCTACGAAACAGGGAAAGGATCCCTCATCTCAAGCTAGGAGGCGGAAACGGGGCTTCCCTGGATGTGTTCGGGACCCTCGTGCTTCCTCTCGAGTGGAGACGCGTATGTCGGGGAAATTCTTGATTAGCAGCAATGGTCTGAAGGACCCTTTGGACGTTCCAGTGGTTAGATGTGATTAACCTCGCGAAGCCTCATCGGAAATGGGCCTCATCTCGCCTGGAGGGCAAAAACTCCTGGATTTTCTCGAGTTGCGGCAGGTGCTCTCGACTTACGACGGGGACCTCAGGGACCCGCTCTGGTGGCCTCAGCAAAGGCCAGTCCCCATGCGAGTTCCTAGGGGGCCTCTCAGGATTCCTCTCCCGTCGATGCCGGGGCCTACGACCTTGTGCGGAGTCGGGGCCCGAACGTGAGGACTCCTCTCCAGTGCTGACATGGATCTTGGGGTACTTCTGGAGTCTCCCCAGGGGAGTCAGTCCTCGTCTCGAATGCGGGCATGCACTTGCGCTTTCCTCCAGAGCGGTAGCAGCAGTGTCACGCAGTCCGCAGCGTGTATCAAAGGATCTATGTTTTTCCCTCGAGTCTTTCCCACGAGGCTTTCCCACGAGGCATTCCCACAGGGCTGTCTAACGTGCAAACGTGGTGCGAGTCGATCCTCGGCTTGAACGTCAAGGCAGTGCAAGTCAAACAGGTTCCTCTGGAATGGACTGACACATCTGGGGGACTCTTGGAATGGTGGCACGACCCTGGAGTTCCTCTCGCCTTTCCTGTGGAGAGCGCCTCCTCTTGAGATGCGACGGGACGCCGGGAATTCTTTCCCTAAGAAACAGGGAAAGGATCCCTCATCTCGAGCTAGGAGGCGGAAACGGGGCTCCCCTGGATGTGTGCGGGACCCTGGTGCTTCCTCTCGAGTGGAGACGGGTATGTCGGGGAACTTCTAGAGTTGCAGCAAGGGTGTGAAGGACCCTTTGGAAGTTCCAGTGGTTAGACGTGTTTAGCCTCGAGAAGCCTCAGCGGAAATGGGCCTCATCTCGCCTGGAGGGCAAAACCTCCTGGATTTTCTCGAGTTGCGGCAGGTGCTTTCGACTTACGACGGGGACGTCAGGGACCCGCTCTGGTGGCCTCAGGAAAGGCCAGTCCCCATGCGAGTTCCTCGGGGGCCTCACGGGATTCCTCTCCCGTCGATGCCGGGGCCTAAGACCTTGTGTGGAGTCGGGGCCGGAACCTGAGGATTCCTCTCCAGTGCTGACATGGATCTTGGGGTACTTCTGGAGTCTCCCCAGGGGAGTCAGTCCTCGTCTCGAATGCGGGCATGCACTTGCGCTTTCCTCCAGAGCGGTAGTAGCAGTGTCACGCAGTCCGCCGCGTGGATCAAAGGATTTATGGTTTTCCCTCGAGTCTTTCCCACGAGGCTTTCCCACGAGGCTTTCCACAGGGCTGTCCCACGTGCATACGTGGTGGGAGTGGATCCTCGGCTTGAACGTCAAGGCAGTGAAGGGAAAACAGGTTCCTCTGGAATGGACTGACACATCTGGGCGTCTCTTGGAATGGTGGCACGACCCTGGAGTTCCTCTCGCCTCTCCTGTGGAGAGCGCCTCCTCTTGAGATGCGAGGGGAACGCCGGGAATTCTTTCCCTACGAAACAGGGAAAGGATCCCTCATCTCGAGCTAGGAGGCGGAAACGGGGCTCCCCTGGATGTGTGCGGGACCCCACGTGCTTCCTCTCGAGTGGAGACTGGTATGTCGGGGAACTTCTTGAGTTGCAGCAAGGGTGTGAAGGACCCTTTGGAAGTTCCAGTGGTTAGAAGTGATTGGCCTCGAGAAGCCTCAGCGGAAATGGGCCTCATCTCGCCTGGAGGGCAAAACCTCCTGCATTTTCTCGAGTTGCGGCAGGTGCTCTCGACTTACGACGGGGACCTCGGGGACCCGCTCTGGTGACCTGAGGAAAGGTGAGTCCCCATGCGAGTTCCTCCGGGGCCGCTCGGGATTCCTCTCCCATCGATGCCGGGGCCTAAGACCTTGTGTGGAGTCGGGGCCGGAACCTGAGGATTCCTCTCCAGAGCTGACATGGATCTTGGGGTACTTCTGGAGTCTTCCCAGGGGAGTCAGTTCTCGTCTCGAATGCGGGCATGCACTTGCGCTTTCCTCCAGAGCGGTAGCAGCAGTGTCACGCAGTCCGCCGCGTGGATCAAAGGATCTATGGTTTTCCCTCGAGTCTTTCCCACGAGGCTTTCCCACGAGGCTTTCCCACAGGGCTGTCCCACGTGCACACGTGGTGGGAGTCGATCCTCGGCTTGAACGTCAAGGCCGTGCAGGGAAAACAGGTTCCTCTAGAAAGGACTGACACATCTGGGGCACTCTTGGAATGGTGGCACGACCCTGGAGTTCCTTTCGCCTTTCCTGTGGAGAGCGCCTCCTCTGGAGATGCGACGGGAACGCCGGGAATTCTTTCCCTACGAAACAGGGAAAGGATCCCTCATCTCGAGCTAGGAGGCGGAAACGGGGCTCCCCTGGATGCGTGCGGGACCCCACGTGCTTCCTCTCGAGTGGAGACTGGTATGTCGAGGAACTTCTTGAGTTGCAGCAAGGGTGTGAAGGACCCTTTGGAAGTTCCAGTGGTTAGATGTGATTGACCTCGAGAAGCCTCAGCGGAAATGGGCCTCATCTCGCCTGGAGGGCAAAACCTCCTGGATTTTCTCGAGTTGCGGCAGGTGCTCTCGACTTACGACGGGGACGTCAGGGACCCGCTCTGGTGGCCTCAGGAAAGGCCAGTCCCCATGCGAGTTCCTAGGGGGCCTCTCGGGATTCCTCTCCCGTCGATGCCGGGGCCTAAGACCTTGTGTGGAGTCGGGGCCGGAACCTGAGGATTCCTCTCCAGTGCTGACATGTATCTTGGTGTACTTCTGGAGTCTCCCCAGGGGAGTCAGTCCTCGTCTCGAATGCGGGCATGGACTTGCGCTTTCCTCCAGAGCGGTAGCAGCAGTGTGACGCAGTCCGCCGCGTGGATCATAGGATCTATGGTTTTCCCTCGAGTCTTTCCCACGAGGCTTTCCCACGAGGCTTTCCCACAGGGCTGTCCCACGTGCACACGTGGTGGGAGTGGATCCTCGGCTTGAACGTCAAGGCAGTGAAGGGAAAACAGGTTCCTCTGGAATGGACTGACACATCTGGGGGACTCTTGAAATGGTGGCACGACCCTGGAGTTCCTCTCGCCTTTCCTGTGGAGAGCGCCTCCTCTTGAGATGCGACGGGAACGCCGGGAATTCTTTCCCTACGAAACAGGGAAAGGATCCCTCATCTCAAGCTAGGAGGCGGAAACGGGGCACCCCTGGATGTGTGCGGGACCCCACGTGCTTCCTCTCGAGTGGAGACGGGTATGTCGGGGAACTTCTTGAGTTGCAGCAAGGGTGTGAAGGACCCTTTGGAAGTTACAGTGGTTAGATGTGATTGGCCTCGAGAAGCCTCAGCGGAAATGGGCCTCATCTCGCCTGGAGGGCAAAACCTCCTGGATTTTCTCGAGTTGCGGCAGGTGCTCTCGACTTACGACGGGGACCTCAGCGACCCGCTCTGGTGGCCTCAGGAAAGGCCAGTCCCCATGCGAGTTCCTCGGGGGCCTCTAGGGATTCCTCTCCCGTCGATGCCAGGGCCTAAGACCTTGTGTGGAGTCGGGGCCCGAACCTGAGGATTCCTCTCCAGTGCTGACATGGATCTTGGGGTATTTCTGGAGTCTCCCCAGGGGAGTCAGTCCTCGTCTCGAATGCGGTCATGCACTTGCGCTTTCCTCCAGAGCGGTAGCAGCAGTGTCACGCAGTCCGCCGCGTGGATCAAAGGATCTATGGTTTTCCCTCGAGTCTTTCCCACGAGGCTTTCCCACGAGGCTTTCCCACAAGGCTGTCCCACGTTCACACGTGGTGGGAGTCGATCCTCGGCTTGAACGTCAAGGCAGTGCAGGGAAAACAGGTTCCTCTGGAATGGACTGACACATCGGGGGGACTCTTGGAATGGTGGCACGACCCTGGAGTTCCTCTCGCCTTTCCTATGGAGAGCGCCTCCTCTTGAGATGCGACGGGAACGCCGGGAATTCTTTCCCTATGAAACAGGGAAAGGATCCCTCATCTCGAGCTAGGAGGCGGAAACGGGGCTCCCCTGGATGTGTGCGGGACCCTGGTGCTTCCTCTCGAGTGGAGACGGGTATGTCGGGGAACTTCTAGAGTTGCAGCAAGGGTGTGAAGGACCCTTTGGAAGTTCCAGTGGTTAGACGTGATTAGCCTCGAGAAGCCTCAGCGGAAATGGGCCTCATCTCGCCTGGAGGGCAAAACCTCCTGGATTTTCTCGAGTTGCGGCAGGTGCTCTCGACTTACGACCGGGACCTCAGGGACCCGCTCTGGTGGCCTCAGGAAAGGCCAGTCCCCATGCGAGTTCCTCGGGTGCCTCTCGGGATTCCTCTCCCGTCGATGCCGGGGCCTAAGACCTTGTGTGGAGTCGGGGCCGGAACCTGAGGATTCCTCTCCAGTGCTGATATGGATCTTGGGGTACTTCTGGAGTCTCCCCAGGGGAGTCAGTCCTCGTCTCGAATGCGGGCATGCACTTGCCCTTTCCTCCAGAGCGGTAGCAGCAGTGTCACGCAGTCCGCCGCGTGGATCAAAGGATCTACGGTTTTCCCTCGAGTCTTTCCCACGAGGCTTTCCCACGAGGCTTTCCCACAGGGCTGTCCCACGTGCACACGTGGTGGGAGTCGATCCTCGGCTTGAACGTCAAGGCAGTGAAGGGAAAACAGGTTCCTCTGGAATGGACTGACACATCTGGGGGACTCTTGAAATGGTGGCACGACCCTGGAGTTCCTCTCGCCTTTCCTGTGGAGAGCGCCTCCTCTTGAGATGCGACGGGAACGCCGGGAATTCTTTCCCTACGAAACAGGGAAAGGATCCCTCATCTCGAGCTAGGAGGCGGAAAAGGGGCTCCCCTGGATGTGTGCGGGACCCTGGTGCTTCCTCTCGAGTGGAGACGGGTATGTCGGGGAACTTCTTGAGTTGCAGCAAGGGTGTGAAGGACCCTTTGGAAGTTCCAGTGGTTAGATGTGATTGGCCTCGAGAAGCCTCAGCGGAAATGGGCCTCATCTCGCCTGGAGGGCAAAACCTCCTGGATTTTCTCGAGTTGCGGCAGGTGCTCTCGACTTACGATGGGGACCTCAGCGACCCGCTCTGGTGGCCTCAGGAAAGGCCAGTCCCCATGCGAGTTCCTCGGGGGCCTCTCGGGATTCCTCTCCCGTCGATGCCAGGGCCTAAGACCTTGTGTGGAGTCGGGGCCCGAACCTGAGGATTCCTCTCCAGTGCTGACATGGATCTTGGGGTACTTCTGGAGTCTCCCCAGGGGAGTCAGTCCTCGTCTCGAATGCGGTCATGCACTTGCGCTTTCCTCCTAAGCGGTAGCAGCAGTGTCATGCAGTCCGCCGCGTGGATCAAAGGATCTATGGTTTTCCCTCGAGTCTTTCCCACGAGGCTTTCCCACGAGGCTTTCCCACAGGGCTGTCCCACGTTCACACGTGGTGGGAGTCGATCCTCGGCTTGAACGTCAAGGCAGTGCAGGGAAAACAGGTTCCTCTGGAATGGACTGACACATCTGGGGGACTCTTGGAATGGTGGCACGACCCTGGAGTTCCTCTCGCCTTTCCTGTGGAGAGCGCCTCCTCTTGAGATGCGACGGGAACGCCGGGAATTCTTTCCCTACGAAACAGGGAAAGGATCCCTCATCTCGAGCTAGGAGGCGGAAACGGGGCTCCCCTGGATGTGTGTGGGACCCTGGTGCTTCCTCTCGAGTGGAGACGGGTATGTCGGGGAACTTCTAGAGTTGCAGCAAGGGTGTGAAGGACCCTTTGGAAGTTCCAGTGGTTAGACGTGTTTAGCCTCGAGAAGCCTCAGCGGAAATGGGCCTCATCTCGCCTGGAGGGCAAAACCTCCTGGATTTTCTCGAGTTGCCGCAGGTGCTCTCGACTTACGACGGGGACTTCAGGGACCCGCTCTGGTGGCATCAGGAAAGGCCAGTCCCCATGCGAGTTCCCCGGGTCCTCACGGGATTCCTCTCCCGTCGATGCCGGGGCCTAAGACCTTGTGTGGAGTCGGGGCCGGAACCTGAGGATTCCTCTCCAGTGCTGACATGGATCTTGGGGTACTTCTGGAGTCTCCCCAGGGGAGTCAGTCCTCGTCTCGAATGCGGGCATGCACTTGCGCTTTCCTCCAGAGCGGTAGCAGCAGTGTCACGCAGTCCGCCGCGTGGATCAAAGGATCTATGGTTTTCCCTCGAGTCTTTCCCACGAGGCTTTCCCACGAGGCTTTCAAACAGGGCTGTCCCACGTGCACACGTGGTGGGAGTCGATCCTCGGCTTGAACGTCAAGGCAGTGAAGGGAAAACAGGTTCCACTGTAATGGTCTGACACATCTGGGGGTCTCTTGGAATGGTGCCACGACCCTGGAGTTCCTCTCGCCTTTCCTGTGGAGAGCGCCTCCTCTGGAGATGCGACGGGAACGCCGGGAATTCTTTCCCTACGAAACAGCGAAAGGATCCCTCATCTCGAGCTAGGAGGCGGAAACGGGGCTCCCCTGGATGTGTGCGGGACCCCACGTGCTTCCTCTCGAGTGGAGACGGGTATGTCGCGGAACTGCTTGAGTTGCAGCAAGGGTGTGAAGGACCCTTTGGAAGTTCCAGTGGTTAGATGTGATTGGCCTCGAGAAGCCTCAGCGGAAATGGGCCTCATCTCGCCTGGAGGGCAAAACCTCCTGGATTTTCTCGAGTTGCGGCAGGTGTTCTCGAGTTACGACGAGGACCTCAGGGACCCGCTCTGGTGGCCTCAGGAAAGGCCAGTCCCCATGCGAGTTCCTCGGGGGCCTCTCGGGATTCCTCTCCCGTCGATGCCGGGGCCTAAGACCTTGTGTGGACTCGGGGCCGGAACCTGAGGATTCCTCTCCAGTGCTGACATGGATCTTGGGGTACTTCTGGAGTCTCCCCAGGTGAGTCAGTCCTCGTCTCGAATGCGGGCATGGACTTGCGCTTTCCTCCAGAGCGGTAGCAGCAGTGTCACGCGGTCCGCCGCGTGGATCAAAGGATCTATGGTTTTCCCTCGAGTCTTTCCCACGAGGCTTTCCCACGAGGCTTTCCCACAGGGCTGTCCCACGTGCACACGTGGTGGGAGTCGATCCTCGGCTTGAACGTCAATGCAGTGCAGGGAAAACAGTTTCCTCTGGAATGGACTGACACATCTGGGGGTCTCTTGGAATGGTGCCACGACCCTGGAGTTCCTCTCGCCTTTCCTGTGGAGAGCGCCACCTATTGAGATGCGACGGGAACGCCGGGAATTCTTTCCCTACGAAAAAGGGAAAGGATCCCTCATCTCGAGCTAGGAGGCGGAAACGGGGCTCCCCTGGATGTGTGCGGGACCCCACGTGCTTCCTCTCGAGTGGAGACGGGTATGTCGCGGAACTGCTTGAGTTGCAGCAAGGGTGTGAAGGACCCTTTGGAAGTTCCAGTGGTTAGATGTGATTAGCCTCGAGAAGCCTCAGCGGAAATGGGCCTCATCTCGCCTGGAGGGCAAAACCTCCTGGATTTTCTCGAGTTGCGGCAGGTGCTCTCGACTTACGACGGGGACCTCAGCGACCCGCTCTGGTGGCCTCAGGAAAGGCCAGTCCCCATGCGAGTTCCTCGGGGGCCTCTCGGGATTCCTCTCCCGTCGATGCCAGGGCCTAAGACCTTGTGTGGAGTCGGGGCCCGAACCTGAGGATTCCTCTCCAGTGCTGACATGGATCTTGGGGTACTTCTGGAGTCTCCCCAGGGGAGTCAGTCCTCGTCTCGAATGCGGTCATGCACTTGCGCTTTCCTCCAAAGCGGTAGCAGCAGTGTCACGCAGTCCGCCGCGTGGATCAAAGGATCTATGGTTTTCCCTCGAGTCTTTCCCACGAGGCTTTCCCACGAGGCTTTCCCACAAGGCTGTCCCACGTTCACACGTGGTGGGAGTCGATCCTCGGCTTGAACGTCAAGGCAGTGCAGGGAAAACAGGTTCCTCTGGAATGGACTGACACATCTGGGGGACTCTTGGAATGGTGGCACGACCCTGGAGTTCCTCTCGCCTTTCCTATGGAGAGCGCCTCCTCTTGAGATGCGACGGGAACGCCGGGAATTCTTTCCCTACGAAACAGAGAAAGGATCGCTCATCTCGAGCTAGGAGGCGGAAACGGGGCTCCCCTGGATGTGTGCGGGACCCTGGTGCTTCCTCTCGAGTGGAGACGGCTATGTCGGGGAACTTCTAGAGTTGCAGCAAGGGTGTGAAGGACACTTTGGAAGTTCCAGTGGTTAGACGTGATTAGCCTCGAGAAGCCTCAGCGGAAATGGGCCTCATCTCGCCTGGAGGGCAAAACCTCCTGGATTTTCTCGAGTTGCCGCAGGTGCTCTCGACTTACGACGGGGACGTCAGGGACCCGCTCTGGTGGCCTCAGGAAAGGCCAGTCCCCATGGGAGTTCCTCGGGGGCCTCACGGGATTCCTCTCCCGTCGATGCCGGGGCCTAAGACCTTGTGTGGAGTCGGGGCCGGAACCTGAGGATTCCTCTCCAGTGCTGACATGGATCTTGGGGTACTTCTGGAGTCTCCCCAGGGGAGTCAGTGCTCGTCTCGAATGCGGGCATGCACTTGCGCTTTCCTCCAGAGCGGTAGTAGCAGTGTCACACAGTCCGCCGCGTGGATCAAAGGATTTATGGTTTTCCCTCGAGTCTTTCCCACGAGGCTTTCCCACGAGGCTTTCCCACAGGGCTGTCCCACGTGCACACGTGGTGGGAGTGGATCCTCGGCTTGAACGTCAAGGCAGTGAAGGGAAAACAGGTTCCTCTGGAATGGACTGACACATCTGGGCGTCTCTTGGAATGGTGGCACGACCCTGGAGTTCCTCTCGCCTTTCCTGTGGAGAGCGCCTCCTCTTGAGATGCGACGGGAACGCCGGGAATTCTTTCCCTACGAAACAGGGAAAGGATCCCTCATCTCGAGCTAGGAGGCGGAAACGGGGCTCCCCTGGATGTGTGCGGGACCCCACGTGCTTCCTCTCGAGTGGAGACTGGTATGTCGGGGAACTTCTTGAGTTGCAGCAAGGGTGTGAAGGACCCTTTGGAAGTTCCAGTGGTTAGATGTGATTGACCTCGAGAAGCCTCAGCGGAAATGGGCCTCATCTCGCCTGGAGGGCAAAACCTCCAGGATTTTCTCGAGTTGCGGCAGGTGTTCTCGACTTACGACGGGGACCTCAGGGACCCGCTCTGGTGGCCTCAGGAAAGGCCAGTCCCCATGCGAGTTCCTCGGGGGCCTCTCGGGATTCCTCTCCCGTCGATGCCGGGGCCTAAGACCTTGTGTGGAGTCGGGGCCGGAACCTGAGGATTCCTCTCCAGTGCTGACATGGATCTTGGGGTACTTCTGGAGTCTCCCCAGGGGAGTCAGTCCTCGTCTCGAATGCGGGCATGCACTTGCGCTTTCCTCCAGAGCGGTAGCAGCAGTGTCAAGCAGTCCGCCGCGTGGATCAAAGGATCTATGGTTTTCCCTCGAGTCTTTCCCAAGAGGCTTTCCCACGAGGCTTTCCCACAGGGCTGTCCCACGTGCACACGTGGTGGGAGTGGATCCTCGGCTTGAACGTCAAGGCAGTGAAGGGAAAACAGGTTCCTCTGGAATGGACTGACACATCTGGGGGACTCTTGAAATGGTGGCACGACCCTGGAGTTCCTCTAGCCTTTCCTGTGGAGAGCGCCTCCTCTTGAGATGCGACGGGAACGCCGGGAATTCTTTCCCTACGAAACAGGGAAAGGATCCCTCATCTCGAGCTAGGAGGCGGAAACGGGGCACCCCTGGATGTGTGCGGGACCCCACGTGCTTCCTCTCGAGTGGAGACGGGTATGTCGGGGTTCTTCTTGAGTTGCAGAAAGGGTGTGAAGGACCCTTTGGAAGTTCCAGTGGTTAGACGTGATTAGCCTCGAGAAGCCTCAGCGGAAATGGGCCTCATCTCGCCTGGAGGGCAAAACCTCCTGGATTTTCTCGAGTTGCGGCAGGTGCTCTCGACTTACGATGGGGACCTCAGGGACCCGCTCTGGTGGCCTCAGGAAAGGCCAGTCCCCATGCGAGTTCCTCGGGGGCCTCTCGGGATTCCTCTCCCGTCGATGCCGGGGCCTAAGACCTTGTGTGGAGTCGGGGCCGGAACCTGAGGATTCCTCTCCAGTGCTGACATGGATCTTGGGGTACTTCTGGAGTCTCCCCAGGGGAGTCAGTCCTCGTCTCGAATGCGGGCATGCACTTACGCTTTCCTCCAGAGCGGTAGCAGCAGTGTCACGCAGTCCGCCGCGTGGATCAAAGGAACTATGGTTTTCCTTCGAGTCTTTCCCACGAGGCTTTCCCACGAGGCTTTCCCACAGGGCTGTCCCACGTGCACTGGTTTTGGGAGTCGATCCTCGGCTTGAACGTCAAGGCAGTGCAGGGAAAACTGGTTCCTCTGTAATGGACTGACACATCTGGGCGTCTCTTGGAATGGTGGCACGACCCTGGAGTTCCTCTCGCCTCTCCTGTGGAGAGCGCCTCCTCTTGAGATGCGACGGGAACGCCGGGAATTCTTTCCCTACGAAACAGGGAAAGGATCCCTCATCTCGAGCTAGGAGGCGGAAACGGGGCTCCCCTGGATGTGTGCGGGACCCCACGTGCTTCCTCTCGAGTGGAGACTGGTATGTCGGGGAACTTCTTGAGTTGCAGCAAGGGTGTGAAGGACCCTTTGGAAGTTCCAGTGGTTAGATGTGATTGGCCTCGAGAAGCCTCAGCGGAAATGGGCCTCATCTCGCCTGGAGGGCAAAACCTCCTGGATTTTCTCGAGTTGCGGCAGGTGCTCTCGAATTACGACGGGGACCTCGGGGACCTGCTCTGGTGGCCTCAGGAAAGGCCAGTCCCCATGCGAGTTCCTCCGGGGCCGCTCGGGATTCCTCTCCCATCGATGCCGGGGCCTAAGACCTTGTGTGGAGTCGGGGCCGGAACCTGAGGATTCCTCTCCAGTGCTGACATGGATCTTGGGGTACTTCTGGAGTCTCCCCAGGGGAGTCAGTTCTCGTCTCGAATGCGGGCATGCACTTGCGCTTTCCTCCAGAGCGGAAGCAGCAGTGTCACGCAGTCCGCCGCGTGGATCAAAGGATCTATGGTTTTCCCTCGAGTCTTTCCCACGAGGCTTTCCCACGAGGCTTTCCCACAGGGCTGTCCCACGTGCACACGTGGTGGGAGTCGATCTTCGGCTTGAACGTCAAGGCAGTGCAGGGAAAACAGGTTCCTCTAGAAAGGACTGACACATCTGGGGCACTCTTGGAATGGTGGCAAGACCCTGGAGTTCCTTTCGCCTTTCCTGTGGAGAGCGCCTCCTCTTGAGATGCGACGGGAACGCCGGGAATTCTTTCCCTACGAAACAGGGAAAGGATCCCTCATCTCGAGCTAGGAGGCGGAAACGGGGCTCCCCTGGATGTGTGCGGGACCCCACGTGCTTCCTCTCGAGTGGAGACGGGTATGTCGGGGAACTTCTAGAGTTGCAGCAAGGCTGTGAAGGACCCTTTGGAAGTTCCAGTGGTTAGACGTGATTAGCCTCGAGAAGCCTCAGCGGAAATGGGCCTCATCTCTCCTGGAGGGCAAAACTTCCTGGATTTTCTCGAGTTGCGGCAGGTGCTCTTGACTTACGACGGGGACGTCAGGGACCCGCTCTGGTGGCCTCAGGAAAGGCCAGTCCCCATGCGAGTTCCTCGGGGGCCTCTCGGGATTCCTCTCCCGTCGATGCCGGGGCCTAAGACCTTGTGTGGAGTCGGGGCCGGAACCTGAGGATTCCTCTCCAGTGCTGACATGGATCTTGGGGTACTTCTGGAGTCTCCCCAGGGGAGTCAGTCCTCGTCTCGAATGCGGGCATGCACTTGCGCTTTCCTCCAGAGCGGTAGCAGCAGTGTCAAGCAGTCCGCCGCGTGGATCAAAGGATCTATGGTTTTCCCTCGAGTCTTTCCCAAGAGGCTTTCCCACGAGGCTTTCCCACAGGGCTGTCCCACGTGCACACGTGGTGGGAGTGGATCCTCGGCTTGAACGTCAAGGCAGTGAAGGGAAAACAGGTTCCTCTGGAATGGACTGACACATCTGGGGGACTCTTGAAATGGTGGCACGACCCTGGAGTTCCTCTAGCCTTTCCTGTGGAGAGCGCCTCCTCTTGAGATGCGACGGGAACGCCGGGAATTCTTTCCCTACGAAACAGGGAAAGGATCCCTCATCTCGAGCTAGGAGGCGGAAACGGGGCACCCCTGGATGTGTGCGGGACCCCACGTGCTTCCTCTCGAGTGGAGACGGGTATGTCGGGGAACTTCTTGAGTTGCAGAAAGGGTGTGAAGGACCCTTTGGAAGTTCCAGTGGTTAGACGTGATTAGCCTCGAGAAGCCTCAGCGGAAATGGGCCTCATCTCGCCTGGAGGGCAAAACCTCCTGGATTTTCTCGAGTTGCGGCAGGTGCTCTCGACTTACTACGGGGACCTCAGGGACCCGCTCTGGTGGCCTCAGGAAAGGCCAGTCCCCATGCGAGTTCCTCGGGGGCCTCTCGGGATTCCTCTCCCGTCGATGACGGGGCCTAAGACCTTGTGTGGAGTCGGGGCCGGAACCTGAGGATTCCTCTCCAGTGCTGACATGGATCTTGGGGTACTTCTGGAGTCTCCCCAGGGGAGTCAGTCCTCGTACGAATGCGGGCATGCACTTACGCTTTCCTCCAGAGCGGTAGCAGCAGTGTCACGCAGTCCGCCGCTTGGATCAAAGGAACTATGGTTTTCCTTCGAGTCTTTCCCACGAGGCTTTCCCACGAGGCTTTCGCACAGGGCTGTCCCACGTGCACTGGTTTTGGGAGTCGATCCTCGGCTTGAACGTCAAGGCAGTGCAGGGAAAACTGGTTCCTCTGTAATGGACTGACACATCTGGGCGTCTCTTGGAATGGTGGCACGACCCTGGAGTTCCTCTCGCCTCTCCTGTGGAGAGCGCCTCCTCTTGAGATGCGACGGGAACGCCGGGAATTCTTTCCCTACGAAACAGGGAAAGGATCCCTCATCTCGAGCTAGGAGGCGGAAACGGGGCTCCCCTGGATGTGTGCGGGACCCCACGTGCTTCCTCTCGAGTGGAGACTGGTATGTCGGGGAACTTCTTGAGTTGCAGCAAGGGTGTGAAGGACCCTTTGGAAGTTCCAGTGGTTAGATGTGATTGGCCTCGAGAAGCCTCAGCGGAAATGGGCCTCATCTCGCCTGGAGGGCAAAACCTCCTGGATTTTCTCGAGTTGCGGCAGGTGCTCTCGAATTACGACGGGGACCTCGGGGACCTGCTCTGGTGGCCTCAGGAAAGGCCAGTCCCCATGTGAGTTCCTCCGGGGCCGCTCGGGATTCCTCTCCCATCGATGCCGGGGCCTAAGACCTTGTGTGGAGTCGGGGCCGGAACCTGAGGATTCCTCTCCAGTGCTGACATGGATCTTGGGGTACTTCTGGAGTCTCCCCAGGGGAGTCAGTTCTCGTCTCGAATGCGGGCATGCACTTGCGCTTTCCTCCAGAGCGGAAGCAGCAGTGTCACGCAGTCCGCCGCGTGGGTCAAAGGATCTATGGTTTTCCCTCGAGTCTTTCCCACGAGGCTTTCCCACGAGGCTTTCCCACAGGGCTGTCCCACGTGCACACGTGGTGGGAGTCGATCTTCGGCTTGAACGTCAAGGCAGTGCAGGGAAAACAGGTTCCTCTAGAAAGGACTGACACATCTGGGGCACTCTTGGAATGGTGGCAAGACCCTGGAGTTCCTTTCGCCTTTCCTGTGGAGAGCGCCTCCTCTTGAGATGCGACGGGAACGCCGTGAATTCTTTCCCTACGAAACAGGGAAAGGATCCCTCATCTCGAGCTAGGAGGCGGAAACGGGGCTCCCCTGGATGTGTGCGGGACCCCACGTGCTTCCTCTCGAGTGGAGACGGGTATGTCGGGGAACTTCTAGAGTTGCAGCAAGGGTGTGAAGGACCCTTTGGAAGTTCCAGTGGTTAGACGTGATTAGCCTCGAGAAGCCTCAGCGGAAATGGGCCTCATCTCTCCTGGAGGGCAAAACCTCCTGGATTTTCTCGAGTTGCGGCAGGTGCTCTTGACTTACGACGGGGACCTCAGGGACCCGCTCTGGTGGCCTCAGGAAAGGCCAGTCCCCATGCGAGTTCCTCGGGGGCCTCTCGGGATTCCTCTCCCGTCGATGCCGGGGCCTAAGACCTTGTGTGGAGTCGGGGCCGGAACCTGAGGATTCCTCTCCAGTGCTGATATGGATCTTGGGGTACTTCTGGAGTCTCCCCAGGGGAGTCAGTCCTCGTCTCGAATGCGGGCATGCACTTGCGCTTTCCTCCAGAGCGGTAGCAGCAGTGTCACGCAGTCCGCCGCGTGGATCAAAGGATCTATGGTTTTCCTTCGAGTCTTTCCCACGAGGCTTTCCCACGAGGCTTTCCCACAGGGCTGTCCCAAGTGCACACGTGGTGGGAGTCGATCCTCGGCTTGAACGTCAAGGCAGTGCAGGAAAAACAGGTTACTCTAGAATGGACTGACACATCTGTGGCACTCTTGGAATGGTGGCAAGACCCTGGAGTTCCTTTCGCCTTTCCTGTGGAGAGCGCCTCCTCTTGAGATGCGATGGGAACGCCGGGAATTCTTTCCCTATGAAACAGGGAAAGGATCGCTCATCTCGAGCTAGGAGGCGGAAACGGGGCTCCCCTGGATGTGTGCGGGACCACACGTGCTTCCTCTCGAGTGGAGACGGGTATGTCGGGGAACTTCTTGAGTTGCAGCAAGGGTGTGAAGGACCCTTTGGAAGTTCCAGTGGTTAGATGTGATTGGCCTCGAGAAGCCTCAGCGGAAATGGGCCTCATCTCGCCTGGAGGGCAAAACCTCCTGGATTTTCTAGAGTTGCGGCAGGTGTTCTCGACTTACGACGGGGACCTCAGCGACCCGCTCTGGTGGCCTCAGGAAAGGCCAGTCCCCATGCGAGTTCCTCGGGGGCCTCTCGGGATTCCTCTCCCGTCGATGCCAGGGCCTAAGACCTTGTGTGGAGTCGGGGCCCGAACCTGAGGATTCCTCTCCAGTGCTGACATGGATCTTGGGGTACTTCTGGAGTCTCCCCAGGGGAGTCAGTCCTCGTCTCGAATGCGGGCATGCACTTGCGCTTTCCTCCAGAGCGGTAGCAGCAGTGTCATGCAGTCCGCCGCGTGGATCAAAGGATCTATGGTTTTCCCTCGAGTCTTTCCCACGAGGCTTTCCCACGAGGCTTTCCCACAGGGCTGTCCCACGTGCACACGTGGTGGGAGTCGATCCTCGGCTTGAACGTCAATGCAGTGCAGGGAAAACAGGTTCCTCTGGAATGGACTGACACATCTGGGGGACTCTTGGAATGGTGGCACGACCCTCGAGTTCCTCTCGCCTTTCCTGTGGAGAGCGCCTCCTCTTGAGATGCGACGTGAACGCCGGGAATTCTTTCCCTACGAAACAGGGAAAGGATCCCTCATCTCGAGCTAGGAGGCGGAAACGGGGCTCCCCTGGATGTGTGCGGGACCCTCGTGCTTCCTCTCGAGTGGAGACGGGTATGTCAGGGAACTTCTGGACTTGCAGCAAGGGTGTGAAGGACCCTTTGGAAGTTCCAGTGGTTAGATGTGATTGGCCTCGAGAAGCCTCAGCGGAAATGGGCCTCATCTCGCCTGGAGGGCAAAACCTCCTGGATTTTCTCGAGTTGCGGCAGGTGCTCTCGACTTACGACGGGAACTTCGGGGACCCGCTCTGGTGGCCTCAGGAAAGTCCAGTCCCCATGCGAGTTCCTCGGGGGCCTCTCGGGATTCCTCTCCCGTCGATGCCGGGGCCTAAGACCTTGTGTGGAGTCGGGGCCGGACCCTGAGGATTCCTCTCCAGTGCTGACATGGATCTTGGGGTACTTGTGGAGTCTCCCCAGGGGAGTCAGTCCTCGTCTCGAATGCGCGCATGCACTTGCGCTTTCCTCCAGAGCGGTAGCAGCAGTGTCACGCAGTCCGCCCCGTGGATCAAAGGATCTATGGTTTTCCCTCGAGTCTTTCCCACGAGGCTTTCCCGCGAGGCTTTCCCACAGGGCTGTCCCACGTGCACACGTGGTGGGAGTCGATCCTCGGCTTGAACGTCAAGGCAGTGCAGGGAAAACAGGTTCCTCTGGAATGGACTGACACATCTGGGGGACTCTTGGAATGGTGGCACGACCCTGGAGTTCCTCTCGCCTTTCCTGTGCAGAGCGCCTCCTCTTGAGATGCGACGGGAACGCCGGGAATTCTTTCCCTACGAAACAGGGAAAGGATCCCTCATCTCGAGCTAGGAGGCGGAAGCGGGGCTCCCCTGAATGTGTGCGGGACCCTCGTGCTTCCTCTCGAGTGGAGACGGGTATGTCGGAGAACTTCTTGAGTTGCAGCAAGGGTGTGAAGGACCCTTTGGAAATTCCAGTGGTTAGAGGTGATTAGCCTCGAGAAGCCTCAGAGGAAATGGGCCTCATCTCACCTGGAGGGCAAAACCTCCTGGATTTTCTCGAGTTGCGGCAGGTGCTCTCGACTTACGACGTGGACCTCAGGGACCTGCTCTGGTGGCCTCAGGAAAGGCCAGTCCCCATGCGAGTTCTTCGGGGGCCATTCGGGATTCCTCTCCCGTCGATGCCGGGGCCTAAGACCTTGTGTGGAGTCGGGTCCGGAACCTGAGGATTCCTCTCCAGTGCTGACATGGATCTTGGGGTACTTCTGGAGTCTCTCCAGGGGAGTCAGTCCTCGTCTCGAATGCGCGCATGCACTTGCACTTTCCTCCAGAGCGGTAGCAGCAGTGTCACGCAGTCCGCCGCGTGGATCAAAGGATCTATGGTTTTCTCTCGAGACTTTCCCACGAGGCTTTCCCACGAGGCTTTCCCACAGGGCTGTCCCACGTGCACACGTGGTGGGAGTCGATCCTCGGCTTGAACGTCAAGGCAGTGCAGGGAAAACAGGTTCCTCTGGAATGGACTGACACATCTGGGGGACTCTTGGAATGGTGGCACGACCCTGGAGTTCCTCTCGCCTTTCCTGTGGAGAGCGCCTCCTCTTGAGATGCGACTGGAACGCCGGGAATTCTTTCCCTACGAAAAGGGAAAGGATCCCTCATCTCAAGCTAGGAGGCGGAAACGGGGCTTCCCTGGATGTGTTCGGGACCCTCGTGCTTCCTCTCGAGTGGAGACGCGTATGTCGGGGAAATTCTTGATTAGCAGCAATGGTCTGAAGGACCCTTTGGACGTTCCAGTGGTTAGATGTGATTAACCTCGCGAAGCCTCATCGGAAATGGGCCTCATCTCGCCTGGAGGGCAAAAACTCCTGGATTTTCTCGAGTTGCGGCAGGTGCTCTCGACTTACGACGGGGACCTCAGGGACCCGCTCTGGTGGCCTCAGCAAAGGCCAGTCCCCATGCGAGTTCCTAGGGGGCCTCTCAGGATTCCTCTCCCGTCGATGCCGGGGCCTACGACCTTGTGCGGAGTCGGGGCCCGAACGTGAGGACTCCTCTCCAGTGCTGACATGGATCTTGGGGTACTTCTGGAGTCTCCCCAGGGGAGTCAGTCCTCGTCTCGAATGCGGGCATGCACTTGCGCTTTCCTCCAGAGCGGTAGCAGCAGTGTCACGCAGTCTGCAGCGTGTATCAAAGGATCTATGTTTTTCCCTCGAGTCTTTCCCACGAGGCTTTCCCACGAGGCATTCCCACAGGGCTGTCTAACGTGCAAACGTGGTGCGAGTCGATCCTCGGCTTGAACGTCAAGGCAGTGCAAGTCAAACAGGTTCCTCTGGAATGGACTGACACATCTGGGGGACTCTTGGAATGGTGGCACGACCCTGGAGTTCCTCTCGCCTTTCCTGTGGAGAGCGCCTCCTCTTGAGATGCGACGGGACGCCGGGAATTCTTTCCCTAAGAAACAGGGAAAGGATCCCTCATCTCGAGCTAGGAGGCGGAAACGGGGCTCCCCTGGATGTGTGCGGGACCCTGGTGCTTCCTCTCGAGTGGAGACGGGTATGTCGGGGAACTTCTAGAGTTGCAGCAAGGGTGTGAAGGACCCTTTGGAAGTTCCAGTGGTTAGACGTGATTAGCCTCGAGAAGCCTCAGCGGAAATGGGCCTCATCTCGCCTGGAGGGCAAAACCTCCTGGATTTTCTCGAGTTGCGGCAGGTGCTCTCGACTTACGACCGGGACCTCAGGGACCCGCTCTGGTGGCCTCAGGAAAGGCCAGTCCCCATGCGAGTTCCTCGGGTGCCTCTCGGGATTCCTCTCCCGTCGATGCCGGGGCCTAAGACCTTGTGTGGAGTCGGGGCCGGAACCTGAGGATTCCTCTCCAGTGCTGATATGGATCTTGGGGTACTTCTGGAGTCTCCCCAGGGGAGTCAGTCCTCGTCTCGAATGCGGGCATGCACTTGCCCTTTCCTCCAGAGCGGTAGCAGCAGTGTCACGCAGTCCGCCGCGTGGATCAAAGGATCTACGGTTTTCCCTCGAGTCTTTCCCACGAGGCTTTCCCACGAGGCTTTCCCACAGGGCTGTCCCACGTGCACACGTGGTGGGAGTCGATCCTCGGCTTGAACGTCAAGGCAGTGAAGGGAAAACAGGTTCCTCTGGAATGGACTGACACATCTGGGGGACTCTTGAAATGGTGGCACGACCCTGGAGTTCCTCTCGCCTTTCCTGTGGAGAGCGCCTCCTCTTGAGATGCGACGGGAACGCCGGGAATTCTTTCCCTACGAAACAGGGAAAGGATCCCTCATCTCGAGCTAGGAGGCGGAAAAGGGGCTCCCCTGGATGTGTGCGGGACCCTGGTGCTTCCTCTCGAGTGGAGACGGGTATGTCGGGGAACTTCTTGAGTTGCAGCAAGGGTGTGAAGGACCCTTTGGAAGTTCCAGTGGTTAGATGTGATTGGCCTCGAGAAGCCTCAGCGGAAATGGGCCTCATCTCGCCTGGAGGGCAAAACCTCCTGGATTTTCTCGAGTTGCGGCAGGTGCTCTCGACTTACGATGGGGACCTCAGCGACCCGCTCTGGTGGCCTCAGGAAAGGCCAGTCCCCATGCGAGTTCCTCGGGGGCCTCTCGGGATTCCTCTCCCGTCGATGCCAGGGCCTAAGACCTTGTGTGGAGTCGGGGCCCGAACCTGAGGATTCCTCTCCAGTGCTGACATGGATCTTGGGGTACTTCTGGAGTCTCCCCAGGGGAGTCAGTCCTCGTCTCGAATGCGGTCATGCACTTGCGCTTTCCTCCTAAGCGGTAGCAGCAGTGTCATGCAGTCCGCCGCGTGGATCAAAGGATCTATGGTTTTCCCTCGAGTCTTTCCCACGAGGCTTTCCCACGAGGCTTTCCCACAGGGCTGTCCCACGTTCACACGTGGTGGGAGTCGATCCTCGGCTTGAACGTCAAGGCAGTGCAGGGAAAACAGGTTCCTCTGGAATGGACTGACACATCTGGGGGACTCTTGGAATGGTGGCACGACCCTGGAGTTCCTCTCGCCTTTCCTGTGGAGAGCGCCTCCTCTTGAGATGCGACGGGAACGCCGGGAATTCTTTCCCTACGAAACAGGGAAAGGATCCCTCATCTCGAGCTAGGAGGCGGAAACGGGGCTCCCCTGGATGTGTGTGGGACCCTGGTGCTTCCTCTCGAGTGGAGACGGGTATGTCGGGGAACTTCTAGAGTTGCAGCAAGGGTGTGAAGGACCCTTTGGAAGTTCCAGTGGTTAGACGTGTTTAGCCTCGAGAAGCCTCAGCGGAAATGGGCCTCATCTCGCCTGGAGGGCAAAACCTCCTGGATTTTCTCGAGTTGCCGCAGGTGCTCTCGACTTACGACGGGGACGTCAGGGACCCGCTCTGGTGGCATCAGGAAAGGCCAGTCCCCATGCGAGTTCCCCGGGTCCTCACGGGATTCCTCTCCCGTCGATGCCGGGGCCTAAGACCTTGTGTGGAGTCGGGGCCGGAACCTGAGGATTCCTCTCCAGTGCTGACATGGATCTTGGGGTACTTCTGGAGTCTCCCCAGGGGAGTCAGTCCTCGTCTCGAATGCGGGCATGCACTTGCGCTTTCCTCCAGAGCGGTAGCAGCAGTGTCACGCAGTCCGCCGCGTGGATCAAAGGATCTATGGTTTTCCCTCGAGTCTTTCCCACGAGGCTTTCCCACGAGGCTTTCAAACAGGGCTGTCCCACGTGCACACGTGGTGGGAGTCGATCCTCGGCTTGAACGTCAAGGCAGTGAAGGGAAAACAGGTTCCACTGTAATGGTCTGACACATCTGGGGGTCTCTTGGAATGGTGCCACGACCCTGGAGTTCCTCTCGCCTTTCCTGTGGAGAGCGCCTCCTCTGGAGATGCGACGGGAACGCCGGGAATTCTTTCCCTACGAAACAGCGAAAGGATCCCTCATCTCGAGCTAGGAGGCGGAAACGGGGCTCCCCTGGATGTGTGCGGGACCCCACGTGCTTCCTCTCGAGTGGAGACGGGTATGTCGCGGAACTGCTTGAGTTGCAGCAAGGGTGTGAAGGACCCTTTGGAAGTTCCAGTGGTTAGATGTGATTGGCCTCGAGAAGCCTCAGCGGAAATGGGCCTCATCTCGCCTGGAGGGCAAAACCTCCTGGATTTTCTCGAGTTGCGGCAGGTGTTCTCGAGTTACGACGAGGACCTCAGGGACCCGCTCTGGTGGCCTCAGGAAAGGCCAGTCCCCATGCGAGTTCCTCGGGGGCCTCTCGGGATTCCTCTCCCGTCGATGCCGGGGCCTAAGACCTTGTGTGGACTCGGGGCCGGAACCTGAGGATTCCTCTCCAGTGCTGACATGGATCTTGGGGTACTTCTGGAGTCTCCCCAGGTGAGTCAGTCCTCGTCTCGAATGCGGGCATGGACTTGCGCTTTCCTCCAGAGCGGTAGCAGCAGTGTCACGCGGTCCGCCGCGTGGATCAAAGGATCTATGGTTTTCCCTCGAGTCTTTCCCACGAGGCTTTCCCACGAGGCTTTCCCACAGGGCTGTCCCACGTGCACACGTGGTGGGAGTCGATCCTCGGCTTGAACGTCAATGCAGTGCAGGGAAAACAGTTTCCTCTGGAATGGACTGACACATCTGGGGGTCTCTTGGAATGGTGCCACGACCCTGGAGTTCGTCTCGCCTTTCCTGTGGAGAGCGCCACCTATTGAGATGCGACGGGAACGTCGGGAATTCTTTCCCTACGAAAAAGGGAAAGGATCCCTCATCTCGAGCTAGGAGGCGGAAACGGGGCTCCCCTGGATGTGTGCGGGACCCCACGTGCTTCCTCTCGAGTGGAGACGGGTATGTCGCGGAACTGCTTGAGTTGCAGCAAGGGTGTGAAGGACCCTTTGGAAGTTCCAGTGGTTAGATGTGATTAGCCTCGAGAAGCCTCAGCGGAAATGGGCCTCATCTCGCCTGGAGGGCAAAACCTCCTGGATTTTCTCGAGTTGCGGCAGGTGCTCTCGACTTACGACGGGGACCTCAGCGACCCGCTCTGGTGGCCTCAGGAAAGGCCAGTCCCCATGCGAGTTCCTCGGGGGCCTCTCGGGATTCCTCTCCCGACGATGCCAGGGCCTAAGACCTTGTGTGGAGTCGGGGCCCGAACCTGAGGATTCCTCTCCAGTGCTGACATGGATCTTGGGGTACTTCTGGAGTCTCCCCAGGGGAGTCAGTCCTCGTCTCGAATGCGGTCATGCACTTGCGCTTTCCTCCAAAGCGGTAGCAGCAGTGTCACGCAGTCCGCCGCGTGGATCAAAGGATCTATGGTTTTCCCTCGAGTCTTTCCCACGAGGCTTTCCCACGAGGCTTTCCCACAAGGCTGTCCCACGTTCACACGTGGTGGGAGTCGATCCTCGGCTTGAACGTCAAGGCAGTGCAGGGAAAACAGGTTCCTCTGGAATGGACTGACACATCTGGGGGACTCTTGGAATGGTGGCACGACCCTGGAGTTCCTCTCGCCTTTCCTATGGAGAGCGCCTCCTCTTGAGATGCGACGGGAACGCCGGGAATTCTTTCCCTACGAAACAGAGAAAGGATCGCTCATCTCGAGCTAGGAGGCGGAAACGGGGCTCCCCTGGATGTGTGCGGGACCCTGGTGCTTCCTCTCGAGTGGAGACGGCTATGTCGGGGAACTTCTAGAGTTGCAGCAAGGGTGTGAAGGACACTTTGGAAGTTCCAGTGGTTAGACGTGATTAGCCTCGAGAAGACTCAGCGGAAATGGGCCTCATCTCGCCTGGAGGGCAAAACCTCCTGGATTTTCTCGAGTTGCCGCAGGTGCTCTCGACTTACGACGGGGACGTCAGGGACCCGCTCTGGTGGCCTCAGGAAAGGCCAGTCCCCATGGGAGTTCCTCGGGGGCCTCACGGGATTCCTCTCCCGTCGATGCCGGGGCCTAAGACCTTGTGTGGAGTCGGGGCCGGAACCTGAGGATTCCTCTCCAGTGCTGACATGGATCTTGGGGTACTTCTGGAGTCTCCCCAGGGGAGTCAGTGCTCGTCTCGAATGCGGGCATGCACTTGCGCTTTCCTCCAGAGCGGTAGTAGCAGTGTCACACAGTCCGCCGCGTGGATCAAAGGATTTATGGTTTTCCCTCGAGTCTTTCCCACGAGGCTTTCCCACGAGGCTTTCCCACAGGGCTGTCCCACGTGCACACGTGGTGGGAGTGGATCCTCGGCTTGAACGTCAAGGCAGTGAAGGGAAAACAGGTTCCTCTGGAATGGACTGACACATCTGGGCGTCTCTTGGAATGGTGGCACGACCCTGGAGTTCCTCTCGCCTTTCCTGTGGAGAGCGCCTCCTCTTGAGATGCGACGGGAACGCCGGGAATTCTTTCCCTACGAAACAGGGAAAGGATCCCTCATCTCAAGCTAGGAGGCGGAAACGGAGCTCCCCTGGATGTGTGCGGGACCCCACGTGCTTCCTCTCGAGTGGAGACGGGTATGTCGGGGAACTTCTTGAGTTGCAGCAAGGGTGTGAAGGACCCTTTGGAAGTTCCAGTGGTTAGATGTGATTGGCCTCGAGAAGCCTCAGCGGAAATGGGCCTCATCTCGCCTGGAGGGCAAAACCTCCTGGATTTTCTCGAGTTGCGGCAGGTGCTCTCGAATTACGACGGGGACCTCGGGGACCTGCTCTGGTGGCCTCAGGAAAGGCCAGTCCCCATGCGAGTTCCTCCGGGGCCGCTCGGGATTCCTCTCCCATCGATGCCGGGGCCTAAGACCTTGTGTGGAGTCGGGGCCGGAACCTGAGGATTCCTCTCCAGTGCTGACATGGATCTTGGGGTACTTCTGGAGTCTCCCCAGGGGAGTCAGTTCTCGTCTCGAATGCGGGCATGCACTTGCGCTTTCCTCCAGAGCGGAAGCAGCAGTGTCACGCAGTCCGCCGCGTGGATCAAAGGATCTATGGTTTTCCCTCGAGTCTTTCCCACGAGGCTTTCCCACGAGGCTTTCCCACAGGGCTGTCCCACGTGCACACGTGGTGGGAGTCGATCTTCGGCTTGAACGTCAAGGCAGTGCAGGGAAAACAGGTTCCTCTAGAAAGGACTGACACATCTGGGGCACTCTTGGAATGGTGGCAAGACCCTGGAGTTCCTTTCGCCTTTCCTGTGGAGAGCGCCTCCTCTTGAGATGCGACGGGAACGCCGGGAATTCTTTCCCTACGAAACAGGGAAAGGATCCCTCATCTCGAGCTAGGAGGCGGAAACGGGGCTCCCCTGGATGTGTGCGGGACCCCACGTGCTTCCTCTCGAGTGGAGACGGGTATGTCGGGGAACTTCTAGAGTTGCAGCAAGGGTGTGAAGGACCCTTTGGAAGTTCCAGTGGTTAGACGTGATTAGCCTCGAGAAGCCTCAGCGGAAATGGGCCTCATCTCTCCTGGAGGGCAAAACTTCCTGGATTTTCTCGAGTTGCGGCAGGTGCTCTTGACTTACGACGGGGACGTCAGGGACCCGCTCTGGTGGCCTCAGGAAAGGCCAGTCCCCATGCGAGTTCCTCGGGGGCCTCTCGGGATTCCTCTCCCGTCGATGCCGGGGCCTAAGACCTTGTGTGGAGTCGGGGCCGGAACCTGAGGATTCCTCTCCAGTGCTGACATGGATCTTGGGGTACTTCTGGAGTCTCCCCAGGGGAGTCAGTCCTCGTCTCGAATGCGGGCATGCACTTGCGCTTTCCTCCAGAGCGGTAGCAGCAGTGTCAAGCAGTCCGCCGCGTGGATCAAAGGATCTATGGTTTTCCCTCGAGTCTTTCCCAAGAGGCTTTCCCACGAGGCTTTCCCACAGGGCTGTCCCACGTGCACACGTGGTGGGAGTGGATCCTCGGCTTGAACGTCAAGGCAGTGAAGGGAAAACAGGTTCCTCTGGAATGGACTGACACATCTGGGGGACTCTTGAAATGGTGGCACGACCCTGGAGTTCCTCTAGCCTTTCCTGTGGAGAGCGCCTCCTCTTGAGATGCGACGGGAACGCCGGGAATTCTTTCCCTACGAAACAGGGAAAGGATCCCTCATCTCGAGCTAGGAGGCGGAAACGGGGCACCCCTGGATGTGTGCGGGACCCCACGTGCTTCCTCTCGAGTGGAGACGGGTATGTCGGGGAACTTCTTGAGTTGCAGAAAGGGTGTGAAGGACCCTTTGGAAGTTCCAGTGGTTAGACGTGATTAGCCTCGAGAAGCCTCAGCGGAAATGGGCCTCATCTCGCCTGGAGGGCAAAACCTCCTGGATTTTCTCGAGTTGCGGCAGGTGCTCTCGACTTACTACGGGGACCTCAGGGACCCGCTCTGGTGGCCTCAGGAAAGGCCAGTCCCCATGCGAGTTCCTCGGGGGCCTCTCGGGATTCCTCTCCCGTCGATGACGGGGCCTAAGACCTTGTGTGGAGTCGGGGCCGGAACCTGAGGATTCCTCTCCAGTGCTGACATGGATCTTGGGGTACTTCTGGAGTCTCCCCAGGGGAGTCAGTCCTCGTACGAATGCGGGCATGCACTTACGCTTTCCTCCAGAGCGGTAGCAGCAGTGTCACGCAGTCCGCCGCTTGGATCAAAGGAACTATGGTTTTCCTTCGAGTCTTTCCCACGAGGCTTTCCCACGAGGCTTTCCCACAGGGCTGTCCCAAGTGCACACGTGGTGTGAGTCGATCCTCGGCTTGAACGTCAAGGCAGTGCAGGAAAAACAGGTTACTCTAGAATGGACTGACACATCTGTGGCACTCTTGGAATGGTGGCAAGACCCTGGAGTTCCTTTCGCCTTTCCTGTGGAGAGCGCCTCCTCTTGAGATGCGATGGGAACGCCGGGAATTCTTTCCCTATGAAACAGGGAAAGGATCGCTCATCTCGAGCTAGGAGGCGGAAACGGGGCTCCCCTGGATGTGTGCGGGACCCCACGTGCTTCCTCTCGAGTGGAGACGGGTATGTCGGGGAACTTCTTGAGTTGCAGCAAGGGTGTGAAGGACCCTTTGGAAGTTCCAGTGGTTAGATGTGATTGGCCTCGAGAAGCCTCAGCGGAAATGGGCCTCATCTCGCCTGGAGGGCAAAACCTCCTGGATTTTCTAGAGTTGCGGCAGGTGTTCTCGACTTACGACGGGGACCTCAGCGACCCGCTCTGGTGGCCTCAGGAAAGGCCAGTCCCCATGCGAGTTCCTCGGGGGCCTCTCGGGATTCCTCTCCCGTCGATGCCAGGGCCTAAGACCTTGTGTGGAGTCGGGGCCCGAACCTGAGGATTCCTCTCCAGTGCTGACATGGATCTTGGGGTACTTCTGGAGTCTCCCCAGGGGAGTCAGTCCTCGTCTCGAATGCGGGCATGCACTTGCGCTTTCCTCCAGAGCGGTAGCAGCAGTGTCATGCAGTCCGCCGCGTGGATCAAAGGATCTATGGTTTTCCCTCGAGTCTTTCCCACGAGGCTTTCCCACGAGGCTTTCCCACAGGGCTGTCCCACGTGCACACGTGGTGGGAGTCGATCCTCGGCTTGAACGTCAATGCAGTGCAGGGAAAACAGGTTCCTCTGGAATGGACTGACACATCTGGGGGACTCTTGGAATGGTGGCACGACCCTCGAGTTCCTCTCGCCTTTCCTGTGGAGAGCGCCTCCTCTTGAGATGCGACGTGAACGCCGGGAATTCTTTCCCTACGAAACAGGGAAAGGATCCCTCATCTCGAGCTAGGAGGCGGAAACGGGGCTCCCCTGGATGTGTGCGGGACCCTCGTGCTTCCTCTCGAGTGGAGACGGGTATGTCAGGGAACTTCTGGACTTGCAGCAAGGGTGTGAAGGACCCTTTGGAAGTTCCAGTGGTTAGATGTGATTGGCCTCGAGAAGCCTCAGCGGAAATGGGCCTCATCTCGCCTGGAGGGCAAAACCTCCTGGATTTTCTCGAGTTGCGGCAGGTGCTCTCGACTTACGACGGGAACTTCGGGGACCCGCTCTGGTGGCCTCAGGAAAGTCCAGTCCCCATGCGAGTTCCTCGGGGGCCTCTCGGGATTCCTCTCCCGTCGATGCCGGGGCCTAAGACCTTGTGTGGAGTCGGGGCCGGACCCTGAGGATTCCTCTCCAGTGCTGACATGGATCTTGGGGTACTTGTGGAGTCTCCCCAGGGGAGTCAGTCCTCGTCTCGAATGCGCGCATGCACTTGCGCTTTCCTCCAGAGCGGTAGCAGCAGTGTCACGCAGTCCGCCGCGTGGATCAAAGGATCTATGGTTTTCCCTCGAGTCTTTCCCACGAGGCTTTCCCGCGAGGCTTTCCCACAGGGCTGTCCCACGTGCACACGTGGTGGGAGTCGATCCTCGGCTTGAACGTCAAGGCAGTGCAGGGAAAACAGGTTCCTCTGGAATGGACTGACACATCTGGGGGACTCTTGGAATGGTGGCACGACCCTGGAGTTCCTCTCGCCTTTCCTGTGCAGAGCGCCTCCTCTTGAGATGCGACGGGAACGCCGGGAATTCTTTCCCTACGAAACAGGGAAAGGATCCCTCATCTCGAGCTAGGAGGCGGAAGCGGGGCTCCCCTGAATGTGTGCGGGACCCTCGTGCTTCCTCTCGAGTGGAGACGGGTATGTCGGAGAACTTCTTGAGTTGCAGCAAGGGTGTGAAGGACCCTTTGGAAATTCCAGTGGTTAGAGGTGATTAGCCTCGAGAAGCCTCAGAGGAAATGGGCCTCATCTCACCTGGAGGGCAAAACCTCCTGGATTTTCTCGAGTTGCGGCAGGTGCTCTCGACTTACGACGTGGACCTCAGGGACCTGCTCTGGTGGCCTCAGGAAAGGCCAGTCCCCATGCGAGTTCTTCGGGGGCCATTCGGGATTCCTCTCCCGTCGATGCCGGGGCCTAAGACCTTGTGTGGAGTCGGGTCCGGAACCTGAGGATTCCTCTCCAGTGCTGACATGGATCTTGGGGTACTTCTGGAGTCTCTCCAGGGGAGTCAGTCCTCGTCTCGAATGCGCGCATGCACTTGCACTTTCCTCCAGAGCGGTAGCAGCAGTGTCACGCAGTCCGCCGCGTGGATCAAAGGATCTATGGTTTTCTCTCGAGACTTTCCCACGAGGCTTTCCCACGAGGCTTTCCCACAGGGCTGTCCCACGTGCACACGTGGTGGGAGTCGATCCTCGGCTTGAACGTCAAGGCAGTGCAGGGAAAACAGGTTCCTCTGGAATGGACTGACACATCTGGGGGACTCTTGGAATGGTGGCACGACCCTGGAGTTCCTCTCGCCTTTCCTGTGGAGAGCGCCTCCTCTTGAGATGCGACTGGAACGCCGGGAATTCTTTCCCTACGAAACAGGGAAAGGATCCCTCATCTCAAGCTAGGAGGCGGAA
Source organism: Ovis canadensis (assembly GCF_042477335.2). Lineage (NCBI taxonomy): Eukaryota > Metazoa > Chordata > Mammalia > Artiodactyla > Bovidae > Ovis > Ovis canadensis. Next base: position 14,523,508 of record NC_091257.1, read on the forward strand.
ACGGGGCTTCCCTGGATGTGTTCGGGACCCTCGTGCTTCCTCTCGAGTGGAGACGCGTATGTCGGGGAAATTCTTGATTAGCAGCAATGGTCTGAAGGACCCTTTGGACGTTCCAGTGGTTAGATGTGATTAACCTCGCGAAGCCTCATCGGAAATGGGCCTCATCTCGCCTGGAGGGCAAAAACTCCTGGATTTTCTCGAGTTGCGGCAGGTGCTCTCGACTTACGACGGGGACCTCAGGGACCCGCTCTGGTGGCCTCAGCAAAGGCCAGTCCCCATGCGAGTTCCTAGGGGGCCTCTCAGGATTCCTCTCCCGTCGATGCCGGGGCCTACGACCTTGTGCGGAGTCGGGGCCCGAACGTGAGGACTCCTCTCCAGTGCTGACATGGATCTTGGGGTACTTCTGGAGTCTCCCCAGGGGAGTCAGTCCTCGTCTCGAATGCGGGCATGCACTTGCGCTTTCCTCCAGAGCGGTAGCAGCAGTGTCACGCAGTCCGCAGCGTGTATCAAAGGATCTATGTTTTTCCCTCGAGTCTTTCCCACGAGGCTTTCCCAGGAGGCATTCCCACAGGGCTGTCTAACGTGCAAACGTGGTGCGAGTCGATCCTCGGCTTGAACGTCAAGGCAGTGCAAGTCAAACAGGTTCCTCTGGAATGGACTGACACATCTGGGGGACTCTTGGAATGGTGGCACGACCCTGGAGTTCCTCTCGCCTTTCCTGTGGAGAGCGCCTCCTCTTGAGATGCGACGGGACGCCGGGAATTCTTTCCCTAAGAAACAGGGAAAGGATCCCTCATCTCGAGCTAGGAGGCGGAAACGGGGCTCCCCTGGATGTGTGCGGGACCCTCGTGCTTCCTCTCGAGTGGAGACGGGTATGTCGGGGAACTTCTTGAGTTGCAGCAAGGGTGTGAAGGACCCTTTGGAAGTTCCAGTGGTTAGATGTGATTAGCCTCGAGAAGCCTCAGCGGAAATGGGCCTCATCTCGCCTGGAGGGCAAAACCTCCTGGATTTTCTCGCGTTGCGGCAGGTGCTCTCGACTTACGACGGGGACCTTGGGGACCTGATCTGGTGGCCTCAGGAAAGGCCAGTCCCCATGCGAGTTCCTCATGGGCCTCTCGGGATTCCTCTCCCGTCGATGCCGGGGCCTAAGACCTTGTGTGGAGTCGGGGCCGGAACCTGAGGATTCCTCTCCAGGGCTGACATGGATCTTGGGGTACTTCTTGAGTCTCCCCAGGGGAATAAGTCCTCGTCTCGAATGGGGGAATGCACGTGCGCTTTCCTCCAGAGCAGTAGCAGCAGTGTCACCCTTCCTGTCGCGTGGATCAAGGAATCTGTGGCTTTCCCACGAGGCTTTCCCACAGGGCTGTCCCACCTGCCACCGTGGTGGGAGTCGATCCTCGGCGTGAAACTCGAGGCAGTGCAGGGAAAACAGGTTCCGCTGGAATGGACTGAGACATCTGGGGGACTCTGGGAATGGCGCAAAGACCCTGGAGTTCCTCTCGCCTTTCCTGTGGAGAGCGCCTCCTCCGAGATGCGCCAGGAACGCCCAGAAATCTTTCCCGGGCAAGCAGCGAAAGGATCCCTCATCTCGAGCTACGAGGCGGAAACGGGACTCCTCTGGATGTGTGCTGGACCCGTGTGCTTCCTCTCGAGTGGAGACGGGTATGTCGGGGAGCTTCTTGAGTTGCAGCAAGGGTGTGAAGGACCTTTTGGAAGTTCCAGTGGTTAGGTGTGACTAGCCTTCAAAAGGAACAGCGGAAATGGGCCTCATCTTGCCTGGAGGGCAAAACCTCCTGGATTTTCTCGAGTTGCGGCAGGTGCTCTCGACTTATGACAGGGACCTCAGGGACCTGCTCTGGTGGCCTCAGGAAAGGCCTGTCCCCATGTGAGTTGGTCTCGGGCCTCTCGGGATTCCTCTCCCTTGGATGCTGGAGCCTAAGACCTTGTGTGGAGTCGGGCCCGGAACCTGAGGATTCCTCTCCAGTGCTGACATGGATCTTGGGGTACTTCTGGAGTCTCCCCAGGGAAGTAAGTCCTCGTTTCGAATGGGGGCATGCACGTGCCCTTTCCTCCAGATCTGTAGCAGCAGTGTCACGCTTCCTATCAACTGCATCATGGTATCTGTGGCTTTCCCTCGAGGTTTTCCCACAAGGCTTTCCCATGAGGCTTTCCCACAGGGCTGTCCCATGTGCCACCGTGGTGTGAGTCGATCTGCGGCGTGAAAGTCGAGGCAGTGGAGGGAAAACACCTTCCTCTGGAATGGACTGGGACATCTGGGGGACTCTGAGAATGGTGGCACGACCCTGGAGTTCCTCTCGCCTTTCCTGTGGAGAGCGCCTCCTCTTGAGATGCGACAGGAACGCCCAGAATTCTTTCCCGACCAAGCAGGGAAAGGATCCCTCATCTGGAACTACAATGCGGAAACGGGGCTCCTCTTGATGTGGGCGGGACCATTGTGCTTCCTCTAGAGTGGACAGGGGTAGTCGGGGAACTTCTTGAGTTGCAGTAAGGGTGTCAAGGACCCTTTGGAAGTTCCAGAGGTTAGATGTGATTAGCCTCGAGACGCCTCAGCCAAAATGGGCCACATCTCGCCCGGAGGGGGTAACCTCCTGGTTTTCTCGAGTTGCGGCTTGTGCTCTCGACTTACGACGGGGACCTCATGGACCCGCTCTGTTGGCCTCAGGAAAGGTCATTCCCCATGCGAGTTGCTCGGTGGCCTCTCAGGATTCCTCGCCCGTCGTTGCCGGCGCCTAAGACCTTGTGTGGAGTCGGACCAGAACCTGAGGATTCCTCTCCCGTGCTCACATGGATCTTGGCGTACTTCTGGAGTCTCCCATGGGGCGTCAGTCCTCGTCTCAAGTGGGGTCATGCAGGTGTGCTTTCCTCCTGAGCAGTAGCAGCAGTGTCTCGCTTCCCGTCTTGTGGATCAAGGGATCTGTGTCTTTCACTCGAGGCTTTTCCATGGGCTTTCCCACAGGGCTATTCCACGTGCCACCATGCAGTGCTGGGAAAACCGGAACCTCCTTCCCCACATAGGGGGTACACTGTCCCCTTGGGCGTGTATCTCCGGGGCATTCGCGCTTGGCGGTTGCCACGGATGTTGGCCTCAGGCTCCACATGAGAAAAGCCCCTAATGGCATTAGCTGCCGGTCCAGACGCTGGCCCCTCAGGTCTCTGGCCGGAGCCTTGGGCTCCAGGCAACTCAAAGCCCTCGGGGCTGGTGCTCTGGGACTGCTGTAGGGAAAGGACGCCAGGAGCCCACGGAAGAGTTGGGGAGGCGCAGGTGGCATATGGAGGCGAGGACAGCGTGGGATCTAGGTGGAGGCGCTGGAGAGAGCGTCCGTTGTCCCGGAATGCCTCGGAGGAGCCAGCGGGGGACAGTCCAGGCCCAGGGACCTGTGGTATGTGAAAAGGTGGGAAACCCCAGAACAAGGCAGGCTGGGAAAGGGGGCGTGGGCGGCCAATTCAAAGGGACCTAGGGGGCGTTTCCTGGGCGGTGAGCTCCCTTGGCACTGCTGAGGGCCCCTGATTGATCCACCCGGGGTTGATCCCACCATCCGCTGCGAGGGAGGGCCATAAACCAAAGCCCCCGAACTGCCCACCCACCCCAACGGGGATCTTGGCGTTCCGGGCACAGCTGTGCCCGGGAAAAGCCCACTCACTCCACGGGACTCCGTCCAGGGTCTCTGCTTGGAAAGAGGCCAGGGGCGGCCCCCTCCATCTACGCACCCAAACCCTATTGACGTCAATGGGGGTGGAGACGCCTCCCGCTCTCCAGAGTCCTGGGCTGCTGGGTCCCCGCCCACTCGGCCAGCAGTCTGCAGCGCTCCTGTGTGCCTCTCCCACCATGGCTTCGTCCAGCTCCTCCAGCACCTCAAGCGGTACGTTTGCCCTCGGTCCCTGGGGTCGGATCACGTCTCAGGGGATTTGCAGGTGGCCCAGGCAAGGGCTCTCGGCCCACGTGTTGACCCCCGCTCCCACCTGAGAACGGCGGGGACCCATCGGCCGGGCCCGGGGTTCCCAGGCGTCAGGTGTGCCCAAAGTTGGAGGGCGTTGCATCGTTCGTTCATCTTGCTCCTTTGGCACACACATGGCTTCTCCGTTCTCTTTTCTGGGAAGACAGTGTTGTTTTAGGGGGCGTGCTGCGGGAGTCAGGGGCCGGTGGGTGCGGGTGCTGTGCTGGGATGAGGCCCTTTATCCTCACATCTTCCTGTGGGAACGGGAGTCGGGGAGCTCTGTGGCCTTGCCGCCTTCAGTGGCTTCCTCTGCACACGGGCTTAGTGCCTTCTGCCTTCTGTCAGTTGTTACGGGGTTTGGGCTTCGCTTTGGCGGCCTTGGCCTTGGCCCTGGCCTGGGCCTTGGCCTTACCCTTGGCATTGCCCTTGCCCTTGCCCTTGGCCTTCGGCTTGGCCTTCCCTAGGCCTTGTCCTTGGCCTTACCTTGTCCTTGCCCTTACCTTTTCCTTGCCCTTAAACTTAAACTTGACCTTGACTTTGACCTTGAACTTGAACTTGACCTTGACTTTGACCTTGAACTTGAACTTGACCTTGACCTTGAACTTGAACTTGAACTTGACTTTGACCTTGAACTTGAACTTGACCTTGAACTTGAACTTGAACTTGACCTTGACCTTGAACTTGAACTTGACCTTGACTTTGACCTTGAACTTGAACTTGACCTTGAACTTGAACTTGACCTTGACTTTGACCTTGAACTTGAACTTGAACTTGACTTTGACCTTGAACTTGAACTTGACCTTGACCTTGACTTTGACCTTGAACTTGAACTTGAACTTGAACTTGAACTTGAACTTGACTTTGACCTTGAACTTGATCTTGACCTTCACTTTGACCTTGAACTTGAACTTGACCTTGACCTTGAACTTGAACTTGAACTTGACCAACAACGGGAGACCAGATTTGCTCAGAGCACCGGAGGTCCAGAGGCAGGGCCGTGTATCTCCCCTTCCCTTTGTGATCATTGCAAAGACATTCCTAGCTGATAGCGGGAGTGCCCATGAAGAAGCAAGCAGTGGGAGTGTGTTTGACACGACTGTGTGCCTCAACTCCACAAGGGGCCTTTCCTCTCGAAGTAGGCCCCATGTCCCCTTGGGGAGGGTGTCATGCCTCTTTTCTCCACACTGTCAAAGGGTGGAGCAAAGCTTGCTCTGTCAGAGGTACAAAAACAGCAATTGAATGGATTTTCAAGCTCTTGCTAGGCTGCACCCTTTCAGGGCCCACTTTACTGAAACAGGTGCTCTGTGGCCCCCGGTTGGGTATGCAGGTTCACAAACAGGGTGAGATCCTGTCCAAGCCAACAATTTTCCTGAAAGACCTAGGCTCACTAAAGCTCTCCTCCAGAGCAAAGGGGATAGAGGAGATGTATGGAGGAGTCTTTGCCTTTCCCTGTGAGTGTGGGGCTACTCCCTACGGCCCCAAGCTCAGGGATAACTGCCTCTAAGAAAGGAATGGCAAGAAGCGCTAATCTTGGAGGTTGGGACAGGGAGTTCGCAGCATGTGGGGAAAGAAAGACTTCTTCGGGGAAGAAGAGGCAACCACCGGGGGTGTGTTCACAAGCCTCTATTTGGAAGGAACACGTTTGCTTATACAACTCAAGACCTCCAGATCTGCTCAGAGGACTGAAGTTCCAGAGACAGGGCCATGTATCTCCCCTTCCCTTTGAGATCCTTGCCAAGACATTCCTAGCAGATTGTCGGAGTGCCCATGAAGAAGCAAGCAGCGGGAGTGTGCTTGACATCACTGGCTGCCTACCTGGGCTCAGCTCCTCAAGGGGCCTTTCTCTCCTGGTAGGCCCTATGTCCCCTTTGGGAGAGGGTTGTGCCCTCTTCCCTCCACACTGCCAAAGGGTGGAGGTGGAGCAAACTCGTTCTCTCCGAGGTAAAAGAAAGACAAATTGGATGGATCTTTAAGCTCTTGCTATGCTGCACCCCTCCAGGACCCACTCGAGCAAAACAGATGCCCTGTGGCCCCTAGGTCGGGTATGCAGGTTCACACACCGGGTGTGATCCCGTCAAAGCCAAGAATTTTCCTGACAGACCTAGGCTCACTAGAGCTCTCCTCCAGAGGAAAGGGGACAGAAAAGATGTGTGTGTGGAGGTGGCTCTGCCTTTCCAGGTCCCAATCTCAGGGATAACTGCCCCTAAGAAAGGAACTGCTGCTGCTGCTGCTGCTGCTGCTGCTGCTGCTGCTGCTGCTGCTGCTGCTGCTGCTGCTGCTGCTGCTGCTAAGTTGGTTCAGTCGTGTTCGACTCTGTGCGACGCCATAGACGGTAGCCCACTAGGCTCCCCCGTCCCTGGGATTCTCCAGGCAAGAACAGTAAGTGGGTTGCCATTGCCTTCTCCAATGCATGAAAGTGAAAATGAAAGTGCAGTCGCTCAGTCGTGTCCGACCCTCAGCGACCCCATGGACTGCAGCCTACCAGGCTTCTCTGTCCATAGGATTTTCTGAAAGGAACTGCAAGAAGCACTTTTCCAGGAGGCTGGGAAAGGGAGTTTGCAGGATGTGGGGAAAGAGAGCCTCCTTCGGGGAAGAATAGGCGGCCACTTGTTTTGTGTTGCAAACCTCTATTTGGAAGGAACAGGTTAGCTTATACAAAGGGAGACCTCCAGATCTGCTCAGAGGACCGAAGTTGCAGAGGCAGATCGGTGTATCTTCCCTTCACTTTGCGATCCTTGCAAAGACATTCCTTGCTGCTAGATGACTCAGCAAGGGCCTTTGAACTGTTGTTTTCTTTCCTAGCTTCAAAGATTCCTTCAGTTCCTAATATAGATATCCTAGAAATGATATGACATCCGTGAAAATCTGATATGTCCTGGTCAAATGCTGTCAGTTATCATTCTAGTTATCATATTAAAGCATTTCAAGTCGCAGCAGTGACCAGATGACATTGTCAATTTCTATTTCATCAGGTTTTAACCATGTCCTCTGTGGTTTCACACTGATGCCTTTGCAGAAATACTGCTACTTCAAGATATATGGAAAATACTTTTTTTAAGCTTACTGATAATTTGTTTGTTTGTTTGCTTGTCTTCTGGTAAGCTGCTACCAGATGGAATTTAGTCTCCTCTCTAGGTTAAGAGAACTAAGTTTTCTTAGAATGCAATTTTTGATCACAGACTATGAGTTTCTCTACCTTTCATTGATTTATAATTGTTTTCATCATCTGTTTTTTTACTTCGGTAAAGTAAATAAGCCTTATTTAAGATTTTGGTACATGTAGGATGGACTAAGCTTTCCCCACTCTTGCAAGTTCCCTTAACCCTTCAGATTCTTCTCGTGGGACCAAGATCTCACTTTCCTCCAGAGGGACAATCCAAGCTTTTTATCAGTTGATCTGCCCCTGACATCAGAGTCAAGTTGAGCACGAGTTGGCCTATAATTTAGGCATGAAACTATGACTACATAAAGAAAAGGTGACTTTATGATTCAGGGATGGCCATGATATGCCTTGCACTTCAGAGAAAATGGGTTAAAATGATTTTTTTTTCCTTCAAAACTGCACACCCAGTTCTTTCAGCATATGCAATTGAAAACATCTAGTCATTAGGTCAGTTTTCATTCCAATCCCAAAGAAAGGCAATGACAAAGACTATTCAAGCTGCTGCACAATTGCACTCATCTCACACACTAGTAAAGTAATGCTCAAAATTCTCCAAGTTCACATGAACTGTGAACTTCCAGATGTTCAAGAGGGATTTAAAAAATGCAGAGAAAGCAGAGATCAAATTGCCAACATCCACTGGATCATTGAAAAAGCAAGAGAGTTCCGGAAAAAAAAAAAAAAACCATCTATTTCTGCTTTATTGACAATGCCAAAGCCTTTGACTGTGTGGATCACAAGAAACTGGGAAAAATTCTGAAAGAGATGGGAATACCAGACCACCTGACCTGTCTCTTGAGAAACCTGTATGCAGGTCAGGAAGAAACAGTTCGAACTGGACATGGAACAACAGACTGGTTCTACATAGGAAAAGGAACATGTCAAGGCTGTATATTGTCACCCTGCTTATTTAACTTATATGCAGAGTACAGCATGAGAAACACTGGGCTGGAGGAAGCACACGCTGGAATCAAGGTTGCTGGGAGAAATATCAATAATCTCAGATATTCAGATGACACCACCCTTATGGCAGAAAGTGAAGAAGAGCTAAAGAGTCTCCTGATGAAAGTGAAAGAGGAGAGTGAAAAAGTTAGCTTAAAGCTCAGCATTCAGAAAACTACAATCATTGCATCCAGTCTCATCACTTCATGGCAAATAGATGGGAAAACATTGGAAACAGCAGCAGACTATTTTGGGGGGCTTGGGAATCACTGCAGGTGATGGCTGCCTCCATGAACTTAAAACATATTTATGACTTGGAAGAAAAGTGATGACCAAACTAGACAGCATATTAAAAAGCTGAGACGTTGCTTTGCCAACAAAGATCCATCCGGTCAAGGCTATGGTTTTTCCATATGTCATGGATGGATATGAAAGATGCACTATAAAGAAAGTGACAGCTGAAAATGTGATGCTTTTGAACTGTGGTGTTGGAGAAGATGCTTGTAGGTCGCTTAGACTACAAGGAGACGCAACCACTCCATCCTAAAGGAAATCAGGTCTGAATATCCATTGGAAGGACTAATACTGAACCTGAAACTCCAATACTTTGGCCACTTGATGTGAAGAGCTGACTCACTTGGAAGTTGCTTTGATTTGCCTATGAGTGTGGGAGCCCTCCCTGGGCAAAGGGCCTCAGGGGTCATTGCCACTGAATCATGACATCCAAGCAAGCGCATTCCAGCTGTGTGACATGCAGGAAGCAGGAGACTGGGACATCTGTCTTCCTTAGAGGAAGGAAAGTCATCCACAGAGAGTGTGTTTTCAGGCCTCTCTTTGCAGCAAGTGTTTTGCTTCTCAGACATCAGAGCTGCAGGCTTGCTCTGAGGGCCTCAATTCCAGAGTCAGGGCTGTGTGTCTCACTGCACTTTCCAAGCATTGCAGACACATTCCTAGGTTGGAGCAGTGCTTCCCATGAGAAAGAAGCCTCGGGAGTGTGTCTGAGCGGGCTGAGTGCCATGCTAGTGTCACCTAGTCGAGGGCACCTTGCACATCCAATGGGCCCCAGGCGAGTAGCTATGGACCGGCCCCTCGGTTGAGATATCCCAAAGCAGGGAACAAAGCTAGCTCTGTCTGTCAGAAGGAGGAAAACAGCAATGGGATGGATTTTCAAGCAGTTGCTAAGTCACACCACGTGAGGGCTCCGCGGGAAAGAAATGCGAATTTTGGCCTCTAGGCCCAGTATCCAGATGTGTGCACAGGATATTTTCCCCACAGGATCCAAGAATGTTCCAGACAGACCTAAGCTCACTAGCTCTCTCCTGCAGAGGAAATGAAATATTGTTGCTGAACCACGAAAAGATGCTGGGATTCTTGGCTTATGGAGGAGAAGAATTCAATCCAGGGCCCAAGACGAGGCTTGATTGCTCAGAGCTTTTGTGCAATCGAGTCTTATTCAAGTAGAAAGGAGATAGAGAAAGCTTCTGACAGAGACATCACAAGGGGCAGAAAGTGTACCCCCTTGCTAGTGTTAGTAATGGAGTTATATACTCTCCAATAAGTTATTACAACGAACAAAAGAATGTCTGGAGGTTGTAAAGACTCACTAGACCTACTCCCATCATTTACATTTTAAGATAACAGGATTAGCCAGAAGGTTTTTCCAGAGACCTTCCTCAAGAAGGATGCATGATTGTTATATAATCCGAAGGAATGTAGAGGGAAAAAAGTGTGCCCTTTCTTCCTCCTTGAGAATTCTAGACCCCTCTCTCCTTGGGGACCCTCGAACTTCTTATAAACCTGCCTTGGCAATGACTCTCTCCGAAACATGATTGAACAGCCGTTTGGAGCTTCCTTTGACTTTCCCTGGGAGGGAGGGAGCCCTCCCTGAGCACAGGGCCTCAGGGGCCATGGCCAATGAAAACTAATCTCCCAGTAAGTGCTTTTCAGCCCTGTGTGACTCTCAGCCCACAGGAGGCTGAGAAAACTCTCTTCCTTGGAGGAAGGAAAGGCAGCCCAAGAGTGTGTTTTCAGGCCTGTATCTTGCAGCAAGTGTTTGGCTTGTTAGACATAAGACCTGCAGGCCTGCTCCAACAGACTCCATTCCAGAATCAGGGCCTTGTGTCTCCCTGCAGTTTCCTGGCCTCGCAAACACATTCCTAGGGGAGAGCAGTCCTGCCCATGGGGAAGCAGGCTGCGGGAGTGTGTCTGAGGGGGCCAGGTGCCATGCTGGGGTCACCTGGTCGAGGGCACCTTGCACCTCCAATGGACCCCAGGCAAGGAGTTGCAGGCCACCCCCTTGCTTCTGAAATCCCAAAGTGGGGAGCAAAGCTCGCTCTGTCAGAGGGAAGAAAACAGCAACAGGATGGATTTTCAAGCAGTTGCTAGGCTGTACTGCGTTAGGGCTCCAAGGAAGAAAAATGCAGATGTTAGCCCCTACGACTGGTATCCAGGTGGGCTCCCAGGATGATTTCCCCACAGGATCCAAGAACGTTCCAGACAGACCTGGGCTCACTAGCTCCCTCCTGCAGAGGAAACATGATAGAACAGCTGTTTGGAGGTTGCTTTGACTTCCCCTGGGAGGGTAGGATCCCTCCCTGGGTGCAGGGCCTCAGGGGCCATTGCCGCTGAGAAATGCCCTCTAAGCCAGACCTTTCCAGCCTTGTATGACTCAGCACGGAGGAGACTGGAAAAGCTATCTTCCTTGGAGGAAGGAAAGGCAGCCCCAGAGAGTGTGTTTTCACACCTGTATCTCGCAGCAAGCGTTTGCCGTCTCAGACGTCAGACCTCCAGGCCTGCTCCAACGGCCTCAGTTCCAGAGTCAGGGCCGTGTGTCTCCCTGCATTTTCTGAGCCTTGGGAACACATTCCTAGGTCAGAACAGTCCTGCCCATGGGGAAGGAGGCTGCGGGAGTGTGTCTGAGGGGGTCGGGTGCCATGCTGGGGTCCAGTAGACCTGGTACCTCCAATAGACCCCAGGACAACAGCGGTGGGGCTCCCCCTGGCTTCCGAAATGCCAAAGCGAGAAGCAAAGCTAGCTCTATCAGAAGGAAGAAAAGAGCAATTAGATGGATGTTCAGGCTGTTGCTGGGCCGCACCACTTCAGGTTACCCCCCGAGAGGAGCAGGCGCCCTGTGGCCCCTCGGTCCCATATGCAGGTTAACACACAGGATGTGTCCCCATAGGAGCCAAGAATTTTCCTGACAGACCTAGGCTCACTAGAGCTCTCCTACAGGGCAAAAGGGATAGAACAGACTGTGGATGTGACTCTGCCTTTCCCAGCGAGCATGGGGCCCTCCCTACGGCCCCGGGCTCCAGGGAAAATTGTCCCTGAAAAATGACCTCCAAGAAGCGCTTTTCCAGCAGGCTGGGATGCAGAGTTCACAGGATGTGGGGAAAGTGATCGTCCTTCAGGGAAGAAGAGGCAGCCACCCAGTGTGTGTTTGCAAGCCTGTATTTGGAAGAAACTGGTTTGCTTCTTCAAGGGGAGACCTCCAGGTCTGCTCAGAGGACCGAAATTCCAGAGGCAGCACCATGCATCTCCCCTGTCCTTTCTGAGCCTTGGAAAGACATTCCTAGCTTATAGCGGTATTGCTCATGAAGAAGCAGGATGCAGGAATGTGTCAGACATGACTGGGTGCCTTCCTGGGTTCAGCTCCGTGAGGGGCCTTACCACTCAAAGTAGGTCCCATGCCTCCTTGGGGAGGAAGTGGGGCCCGCTTGCCTCCAAATTGCCAAAGGCTGGAACAAAGCTAGTTCTATCAGAGGTAAGAAAAGAGCAATTGGATGGATGTGGAAGCTGTTGCTGGGCCACACTGCTTCAGGCCCCCCACCCCTCCGGCCCCGAGAGAAACAGGCGCCCTGTGGCCCCTCGGTCCTGTATGCAGTTTCACACATAGAATGTGTCCCCATAGGAGCCAAGAATTTTCCTGACAGACCTAGGCTCACTAGAGCTCTCCTACAGAGCAAAGGGGATGGGACAGATGTGTGGCTGTGGCTCTGCCTTTCCCTGGGAGTGTGGAGCCACTCCCTATGGCCCCGGGCTCCAGGGGAAATTGCCCCTGAATAATGACCTCCAAGAAGCGCTTTTCCAACTGGCTGAGACGTGGAGTTCTCAGGATGCAGGGAAAGCGAGTGTCCCTTCGGGGAAGCAAAGGCAGTCACCTGTTATCATTACTTACTAGAATAGTAGGTACCTTCTCTGGTTGGGCAGAGGCCTTCCCTACCTGATCTGAAAAAGAAAATGAAGTAGCTCGCTGATTTGAGAAATAATTCCCAGACTTGGGTTTCCAACCAATATAGAATCCGACAATGGCCCTGTCTTTGTAGCCGCGTTAATTAACAGGTATGTGAAGCTCTAAATATCAGTGGAAATTACATACAGCATATAGGCCCCAGTGTTCTGGAATGGTGGAAAGAAACAACCAAACTCTTGAAGAGACTCTTTCAAAATGGATCATGGAGACTGACTGTACATGGATGGGCTTACTTCTGGCAGACTTACTCATATTACGGGTAACTGCACGTTCCCATTGTTGTTGTCCTTATGAAATTTTCTATGGGAGAACCCCCCACCCCAAATGAGGCAGGTGTTAGCAGATTTGCCACAAGTAAGGAGGTGGGATTTCACAGCAGCTGGAACAATTAGGTAAGGTAATAAATCAGGTAACTATGTTTGTGTAAAAAAAAATATCATTCCCCCTTGAGGAACAGATTCATGAATTTGTGCTCAGTGATCAGGTGTGGCTCAATGACTGGAAACACAATTCCTTGGCCTGACATCGGAAAGGTCCTTATACTGTTGTTTTAGCCACAATTCTGAAAGAGAAGGGAATACTAGACCACCTAACCTGCCTCTTGAGAAATCTGTATGAAGGTCAGGAAGCAACAGTTAGAGCAGGACATGGAACAACATACTGGTTCCAAAAAGGAAAAGGAGTATGTCAAGGCTGTATATTGTCACCCTGTTTATTTAGCTTATATGCAGACTACATCATGAAAAATGCTGCGATGGAAGATACCTGAGCTGGAATCAAGATTGCCGGAAGAAATAGCAATAAACTTAGATATGCAGATGTCACCACCATTATGGCAGAATGGGAAGAGGAACGCGTATGTCGGGGAACTTCTTGAGTTGCAGCAAAGGTGTGAAGGACCCTTTCGAAGTTCCAGAGGTTAGGTGTGGTTAGTCTCGAGATGCCTCAGCAGAAATGGGCCTCATGTCGCCTGGAATGTAGAGGCTTCTGGATATTCCCCAGTTTCAGCAGGTGCTCTCAAGTTACCACGGGGACTTCAGGGACCCGCTCTGGCGGCCTCAGGAAAGGCCAGTCATCATGCGTGTTGCTAGGGGGCCTCTCGTGATTCCTCTCCCGTCGGTGCCGGGGCCTAAGAAGTTGTGTGGAGTCGGGGCCGGAACCTGAGGATTCCTCACCAATGCTGACATGGATCATGGGGTAATTATGGAGTCTCCCCAGGGGAGTCAGTCCTCGTCTCGAGAGGGGGCATGCAGGTGCGCTTTCCTCCTGATCTGTAGCAGCAGTGTCACGCTTCCCATCTCGTGAGTCATGGGATCTGCGGCTTTCCCTCCAGGATTTTCCACGAGGCTTTCCCACGAGGCTTTCCCACAGGGCTCTCCCACTAGGCTTTCGGACAGGGCTGTCTCACGTGCCACCTTGGTGGCAGTCAATCCTCGGCGTGAAAGTCGAGGCAGTGCAGGGAAAACAGGTTCCTCTGGAATGGACTGAGACATCTGGGGGACTCTTGGAATGGTGGAACGACGCTGGCATACCTCTCGCCTTTCCTGTGGAGAGCGCCTCCTCTTGAGATGCGACAGGAACGCCGGGAATTCTTTCCCGGCCACCAGCGAAAGGATCCCTCATCACGAGCTACGAGCGGAAACGGGGCTCTTCTGGATGTGGGCCGGACCCTCGTGCTTCCTCTCGAGTGGAGACAGGTATGTCAGGCAACTTCTTGAGTTGCAGCAAGGGTGTGAAGGACCTTTTGGAAGTTACAGACTTTAGGTTTGATTAGCTTCGAGAAGCCTCAACGGAAATGGGCCTCATCTCGCCTGGAGTTAAAAACCTCCTGGATTTTCTCGAGTTGCGGCAGGTGCTCTCGACTTACGACGGGGACCTCAGGGACACTCTCCGGTGGCCTTAGGAAAGGCCAGTCCCCATGCGAGTTGCTCGGGGGCCTCTCGGCATTCCTCTCCGTTCGATGCCGGGGCCTAAGACCTTGTGTGGAGTCGGGGCCAGAACCTGAGGATTCCTCTCCAGGGCTGACATGGATCTTGGGGTACTTCTGGAGTCTCCCCAGGAGAGTAAGTCCTCGTCTCGAATGGGGGCATGCACGTGCGCTTTCCTCCAGAGCAGTAGCAGCAGTGTCACGCTTCCTATCGCGTGGATCAAGGGATCTGTGGCTTTCCCTCGAGGCTTCCCCACGAGGTTTTCCCACGTGGCTTTCCCACGAGGCTTTCCCACGTGGCTTTCCCACGAGGCTTTAACACAGGGCTGTCCCACCTGCCACCGTGGTGGGAGTCGATCCTCGGCGTGAAAGTCGAGGCAGTGCATGGAAAATAGGTTCCTCTGGAATGGACTGAGACATCTGGGGGCTCTCGGAATGGTGGCACGACGCTGGAGTTCCTCTCGCCTTTCCTATTGCGACCGCCTCCTGTTGAAATGCAACGGGAACGCCGAGAATTCTTCCCCGACCAAGAAGCGAAAGGATGCCTCATCTCGAGCCACTAGGCCGAAACGAGGCTCCTCTGGATGTGCCCGGGACCATCGTGCTTTCTCTAGAGTGGAGACGGGTAAGTCGGGGAACTTCTCGAGTGGCAGCAAGGGAGTGAAGGACCTTTTGGAAGTTCCAGAGGTTAGGTGTGATTAGCCTCGAGAAGCATCAGTGGAAATGGGACTCTTCTCGCCTGGAGGGCAAAACCTCCTGGATTTTTTCGAGTTGCGGCTGGTGCTCTCGACTTACCACGGGGACCTCAGGGACACGATCTGGTGGCCTCAGGAAAGGCCAGTCCCCATGCAGGTTTCTCGTGGGCATCTTGGGATTCCTCTCACTTTGATGCCGGGGCCTAAGACCTTGTGTGGAGTTGGGCCCGGAACATGAGGATTCCTCTCCAGTGTTGAAATGGATCTTGGGTCACTTCTGGAGTCTCCCCAGGGGAGTGAGTCCTCGTCTCGAGAGGGGGCATGCACGTGCGCTTTCCTTCCGACCTGTAGCAGCAGTGTCACGCTTCCCGTCGCGTGGATCAAGGGATCTGTGGCTTTCCCTCGAGGCTTTCCCACGAGGCTTTCCCACAGGGCTTTCCCACGTGAGACTGTGGTGGGAGTCGATCCTCGGCGTGAAAGTCGAGGCAGTGCAGGGAAAACAGGTTCCTCCGGAATGGACTGAGACATCTGGGGGACTCTTGGAATGGTGGCACGACACTGGAGTTGCTCTCACCATTCCTGTGGAGAGCACCTCCTCTTGCGATGCGACGGGAACGCCCAGGATTCTCTCCCGAACAATCAGCGAAAGGATCCCTCATCTCCAGCTACGAGGCGGAAACGGAGCTCGTCTGGATGTGGGCGGGACCCACGTGCTTTCTCTCGAGTGGAGACGGGTATGTCGGGGAACTTCTTGAGTTGCAACAAGGGTGTGAAGGACGCTTTGGAAGTTCCAGAGGTTAGATGTGATTAGCCTCGAGACGCCTCAGCGGAAATGGGCCTCATCGAGCCTGGATGGGAGAACTTCCTGGATTTTCTCGAGTTTTGGCAGGTGGTCTCGTCTTACGACGGTGACCTAAGGAACCCGCTCTGGTGACCTCAGGACTGGCCAGTCCCCATACGACTTGTTCGGTGGCCTCCTGGGATTACACTCCCGTCGATGCCAGGGCCTAAGTTGTTGTGTGGAGTCGGGGCCGGAACCTGAGAATTCCTCTCCAGTGCTGAAATGGATATTGGGGTAATTCTGGAGTCTCCCCAGGGAAGTCAGCCCTCCGCTCTAAGGGACATGCACGTGCGCTTTCCTCCCGAGCTGTAGCAGCAGTGTGACGCTTGCCATCGCGTCGATCATGGGATCTGTGGCTTTCCCTCGAGGATTTCCCTCGAAGCTTTCTCACGAGGATTTCGTACAGAGCTGTCCAACGTGCCACCGTGGTCGGAGTCGATCCTCGGCGTGAAAGTAGAGGCAGCACAGGGAAAACAGGTCCTCTGGAATGGACTGAGACAATGGGGGACTCTTGGTTTGGTGGCACGACCCTGGTGTTCCTTTCGCGTTTCCTGTGGAGAACGCATCCTCTTGAGATGGGACGGGAATGCCCAGAATTCTTTCCCGACCAAGCAGGGAAAGGATCCCTCATGTCAAGCTAGGAGGCGGAAACGGGGCTCCTCTGGATGTGGGTGGGACCTTCGTGCTTCCTCTCGAGTGGAGACAGGTAAGTCGGGGAACTTCTTCAGTTGCAGCAAGGGTGTGAAGGACCTTTTGAAAGTCCCAGATGTTAGGTGTGATTAGCCTCGAAACGCCTCAGCGGAAATGGGCCTCATCTCACCTGGAGGGCAAAACCTCGTGGATTTTCTCGAGTTGCGGCAGGTGCTCTCGACTTACAACGGGGGCCTCAGGGACCCGCTCTGGTGGCCTCAGGAAAGGCCAGTCCCCATGCGAGTTTCTCGGGGTCCTTTCAGGATTCCTCTCCCTTTGATGCCAGGGCCTAAAACATTGTGTGGAATCCGGGCCGGAACCTGAGGATTCCTCTCCAGTGCTGACATGGATCTTGGGGTACTTCTGGAGTCTTCCCAGGGGAGTAAGTCCTCGTCTCCAATGGGGGCATGCACGTGCGCTTTCCTCCAGAGTGGTAGCAGCAGTGTCACGCTACCGTCGCGTGGATCAAGGGATCTGTGGCTTTCCCTCAAAGCTTTCCCACGAGGCTTTCCCACAGGGCTCTCCCACGTGCCACCGTGGTGGTAGTCGATCCTCGGCGTGAAAGTCGAGGCAGTGCAGGGAAAACAGGTTCCTCTAGAATGGACTGAGATATTTGGGGGACTCTTGGAATGGCGGCACGACGCTGGAGTTCCTCTCGCCTTTCCTGTGGAGAGTGCCTCCTCTTGAGATGCGACGGGAATGCCCAGAATTCTTTCCCGACCAAGCAGAGAAAGGATCCCTCATCTCAAGGGGCGAGGCGGAAATGGGGCTCCTCTGGATGTGGGCGGGACCCTCGTGCTTCCTCTAGAGTGGAGAGGGGTATGTCGGGGAACTACTTGAGTTGCAGCAAGGGTGTGAAGGACCTTTTGGAAGTTCCAGAGGTTAGGTGTGATTAGCCTCCAGACTCCTCAGTGAAAATGGGCCTCATCTCGCCTGCAGGGCAAAACCTCCTGGATTTTCTCGAGTTGCGGCAGGTGCTGTCGAATTACGTCGGGGACCTCAGGGACCCGCTCTTGTGGCCTCAGGAAAGGCCAGTCCCCATGCGAGTTGCTCGCGGGCCTCTGGGGATTCCTCACCATTGGATGCCGGATCCTAAGACCTTGTGTGGAGTCGGGGCCGGAACCTGAAGATTCCTCTCCAGTGCTGACATGGATCTTGGGGTACTTCTGGAGTCTCCCCAGGGGAGTAAGTCCTCGTCTCAAATGGGGGCATGAACGTGCGCTTTCCTCCATAGCGGCAGCAGCAGTGTCACGCTTCCCATCTCCTGGATCAAGATATCTGTGG
The DNA here is from genome assembly GCF_042477335.2 of Ovis canadensis. Taxonomy (NCBI): domain Eukaryota; kingdom Metazoa; phylum Chordata; class Mammalia; order Artiodactyla; family Bovidae; genus Ovis; species Ovis canadensis. Next base: position 14,541,258 of record NC_091257.1, read on the forward strand.
CTTTCCCTAGAGGCTTTCCCACGAGGCTTTTCCACGATGCTTTCCCACTGGGCTGTCACACGTGCCAGCGTGGTGGGAGTCGATCCTCTGCGTGGGAGTCGATCCTCTGCGTGAAAGCCGAGGCAGTGCAGGGCAAACAGGTTCCTCTGGAATGGACTGAGACATCTCGGGGACTCTTGGAATGGTGGCACGATGCTGGAGTTCCTCTCGCCTTTCCTGTGGAGAGCGCCTCCTCTTGTGGTGAGAGGGGAACGCCGGGAATTCTTTCCGGACAAAGCAGCGAAATGTCCCTCATCTCGAGCTACGAGGCAGAAACGGGGCTCCTCTGGATGTGGATGGGAGACTCGTGCTTCCTCTAGAGTGGAGACGCGCATGTCAGGCTACTTCTTGAGTTGCAGCAAGGGTGTGAAGGACCTTTTGGAAGTTCCAGAGGCTAGAAGTGATTAGCCTGGAGAAGCCTCAGCGGAAATGGGCCTCATCTTGCCTGGAGGGAAAAACCTCCTGGATTTACTCGAGTTGCGGCAGGTGTTCTCGTCTTACGACGGTGACCTAAGGGACCGGCTCTGGTGGCCTCAGGACTGGCCAGTCCCCATTCCAGTGGCTCGGGAGCCTCTCGGGATTCCTCTCCCGTCGATGCCGGGCCTAAGACCTTGTGTGGAGTCAGGGCCGGATCCTAAGGATTCCTCTCCAGTGCTGACATGGAACTTTGGGTACTTCTGGAGTCTCCCCAGGGGAGTCAGTCCTCGTCTCTAGAGGGGACATGCAAATGGGCTTTCCTCCCGCGCTGGAGCAGAAATGTCACGCTTCCCGTCGGGTCGATCATGGGATCTGTGGCTTTCCCTCGAGGCTTTCCCCCGAGGCTTTCCCAGGAGGCTTTCCCAAAGGGATGTCCCACGTGCCACCGTGGTGGGAGTCCATCCTCGGCATGAAAGTCGAAGCAGTGGAGCAAAACAGTTTCCTCTGGAATGGACTGAGACATCTGCGGGACTCTTGGAATGTGGACACGACCCTGGAGTTACTCTCGCCTTTCCTGTGGAGAGCGCCTCCTCTTCAGATGCGACGTGAACGCTGGGAATGCTTTCCCGACCAAGCAGGGAAAGGATCCCTCATCTCGAGCTACGAGGCGGAAACGGGGCTCCTCTGGATGTGGGCGGGACCCTCGTTCTTCCTCTAGAATGGAGACCTGTATGTCGGGAAACTTCTTGATTTGAAGCAAGTGTGTGAAGGACCTTTTGGAATTTCGAGAAGTTAGGTGTGATTAGCATTGAGAAGGCTCAGCGGAAATGGGTCTCATCTCGCCTGGAGGGCAAAACCTTCTGGATTTTCTCGAGTTGGGGCAGGTGCTCTCGACTTACGACGGGGACCTCAGGGACCCTCTCTGGTGCCCTCAGGAAAGGCTAGTTCCCATGCGAGTTGCTCGGGGCCCTCTCGGGATTCTTCTCCCTTCGATGCCGGGGCCTAAGACCTTGTGTGGAGTCGAGACCGGGACCTGAGGATTCCTCTCCAGTGCTGACATGGATCTTGGGGTACTTCTGGAGTCTCCCAGTGGAGTAAGTCCTCGTCTCGAATGGGGGCATGCACGTGCGCTTTCCTCCATAGCAGTAGAAGTAGTGCCATGCTTCCCGTCGCGTGGATCAAGGGATCTGTGGCTTTCATTCGATGCTTTCCCATGAGGCTTTCCCACGAGGCTTTCCCGCAGGGCTGTCCCACGTGAGACAGTGGTGGGAGTCGATCCTCGGCGTGAAAGTTAAGGCAGTGCAGGGAAAACAGGTTCCTCCGGAATGGACTGAGACATCTGGGGGACTCTTGGAATGGTGGCACGACCCTGGAGTTCCTCTCGCCTTTCCTGTGGAGAGCGCCGCCTCTTGTGATGCGACGGGAACGCCCAGGATTCTCTCCCGAACAAGCAGTGAAAGGATCCCTCATCTCTACCTACGAGGCGGGAACGGAGCTCTTCTGGATGTGGGCGGGACCCACGTGCTACCTCTCGAGTGGAGAGGGGTATGTCGGGGAACTTCTTGAGATGCAGCAATGGTGTGAAGGACCCTTTGGAAGTTCCAGAGGTTAGATGTGATTAGCCTCGAGACGCCTCATCGAAAATGGGCCTCATCGAGCCTGGATGGGAGAACTTCCTGGATTTTCTCGAGTTTTGGCAGGTGGTCTCGTCTTACGACGGTGACCTAAGGAACCCGCTCTGGTGACCTCAGGACTGGCCAGTCCCCATACGACTTGTTCGGTGGCCTCCTGGGATTACACTGCCGTTGATGCCGGGGCCTAAGAGGTTGTGTGGAGTCGGGGCCGGAACCTGAGGCTTCCTCTCCAGTGCTGAAATGGATATTGGGGTAATTCTTGAGTCTCCCCAGGGAAGTCAGTCCTCGTCTCAAGAAGGGGCATGCACGTGCGCTTTCCTCCTGTGCTGTAGCAGCAGTTTCACGCTTCCCATCGCGTGAGTCAAGGGATCTGTGGCTTTCCCTCGAGGATTTAACATGAGGCATTCCCACGAGGCTTTCCCACAGGGCTGTCACACGTGCCACCGTGGTGGGAGTCGATCCTCGGCGTGAAAGTCGAGGCAGTGCAGGGAAAACAGGTTCCTCTAGAATGGAATGAAACATCTGGGGTTTTCTGGGAATGGTGGCACGACGCTGGAGTTCTAGCCTTTCCTGTGGAGAGCACCTCCTAATTGAGCTGCGACAGGAATGCACAGAATTCTTTCCCGAACACGCAGCGAAAGGATTCCTCATCTCGAGCTACGTAGCGGAAACGGGGCTCCTCTGGATGTGGCCGGGACCCTCGTGTTTCCTCTAGATGTGAGACGGGTATGTCAGGCAACTTCTTGAGCTGGAGCAAGGGTGCGAAAGACCTTTTGGAAATTCCATAGGTTAGGTGTGATTAGCTTCGGAAAGCCTCAGTGGAAATGGGCCTCATCTCTCCTGGAGGGCAAAACCTCTTGGATTCTGTCGAGTTGCGGCAGGTGCTCTCAACTTCCGACGGGGACCTCATGGACCCGCTCTGGTTGCCTCAGGAAAGGCCAGTCCCTATGCGAGTTGCACGGGGGCCACTCAGGATAACTTTCCCTTCGAAGCCGGGGCCTAAGACCTTGTGTGGAGTCGTGCCTGGAACATGAGGTTTCCTCTCCAGTGCTGACATGGATCGTGGGGTACTTCTGGAGTCTCCCCAGGGGAGTAAGTCCTCGTCTCCAATGGGTGCATGCACGTGTGCTTTCCTCCAGAGCTGTAGCTGCAGTGTCACTCTTCCCGTCCCGTGGATCAAGGGATCTGTGGCTTTCCCTCGAGGCTTTCCCACGAGGCTTTCCACTAGGCTTTCCCACAGGGCTGCTTCACGTGCCACCGTTGTGGCTGTCGATCCTCGGCGAGAAAGTCGAGGCAGTGCAGGGAAAACAGGTTCCTCTGAAATGAACTGAGAAATCTGGGGGACTCGGAATGGTGGCGCGGCCCTGGAGTTCCTCTTGCCTTTCCTGTGGAGACGGCCTCCTCTTGAGATGCAACGGGAACGACGGGAATTCTTTCCCAACCAAGCAGGGAAAGGATCCCTCATCTCGAGCTATGAGGCAGAAACGGGGCTCCCCTGGATGTGCGAGGGAGCCTCGTGCTCCCTCTAGAGTGGATACAGGTATGTCGGGGTCCTTCTTGAGTTGCGGCAAGTGTGTGAAGGACCTTTTAGAATTTCCACAAATTAGGTGTGATTAGCCTTGAGAAGCCTCAGAGGAAATGGGCCTCATCTCGCCTGGAGGGCAAAACCTCCTGGATTTTCTCCAGTTGGGGCAGGTGCTCTCGACTTACGATGGGGACCTCAGGGACCCGCTCTGGTGACTTCAGGAAAGGCCAGTCCCCATGCGAGTTGCTCGGTGGCCTCTCGGGATTCCTCTCCCGTCCTTGCCGGGGTCTAAGACCTTGTGTGGAGTCGGGGCCGGAAAGTGAAGATTCCACTCCAGTGCTGACATGGATCTTGGGGTTCTTCTGAAGTCCCCCGAGGGGAGGCAGTACTCGTCTTTAGAGGGGGCATGCACGTTCGCTTTCATCCCGAGGTGTAACAACAGTGTCACGCCTCCCGGCACGCCGATCATGGGATCTGTGGCTTACCCACGAGGCTTTCCCATGAGGCTTTCCCACAGGGCTGTCCCACGTGCCACCGTGGTGTGAGTCGATGCTCGGTGTGAAACTCGAGGCAATGCAGGGAAAACAGGTTCCTCTGGAATGGACTGAGATATCTGGGGGACTCTGGGAATGGTGGCACGACGCTGGAGTTCCTCTCGCCTTTCCTGTGGGGAGCGCCTCCACTTGAGATGCAACAGGAACTCCCAGAATTATTTCCCGAAAAAGCTGCGAAAGGATCCCTCATCTTGAGCTACGAGGCGGACACGGGGCTCCTCTGGATGTGGGCGGGACCATCGTGCTTCCTCTCGAGTGGAGATGGGTATGTTAGGGAACTTCTTGAGTTGCAGCAAGGGTGTGAAGGACCTTTTAGAAGTTCCAGAGGTTAGATGTGATTACCTTCCAGAAGCCTCAGCGGAAATGGGCGTCATCTCGCCTGGAGTGCCAAACCTCCTTGATTTTCCCGAGTTGCCGCAGGTGCTCTCGACTTACGACGGGGACTTTAGGGACCAGCTCTGGTGGCCTCAAGACTGGCCCGTCCCCATCCGAATTGCTCGGGGTCCTCTCGGGTTTCCTCTTCCGTAGATGCCGGGGCCTAAGTCCTTGTGTGGTGTCGGGGCTGGAACATGAGGATTCCTCTCCAGTACTGACATGGATCTTGGAGTACTTTTGGAGTCTCCCCAAGGGAGTAAGTCCTCGTCTCGAATGGGGGCATGCACGTGCGCTTTCCTCCGAGCTGTAGCACCAGCGTCACGATTCCTGTCGCGTGGATCAAGGGATCTGTGGCTTTCCCTCGAGGCTTTCCCACGAGGCTTTCCCACAGGGCTGTCCCAGGTGAGACCGTGGTTGGAGTCGATCCTCCTCGTGAAAGTCAAGGCAGTGCAGGGAAAACAGTTTCCTCAGGAATGTTCTGAGACATCTGGGGGACTCTTGGAATGGTGGCACTACGCTGGAGTTGCTCTCAGCTTTCCTGTGGAGAGCCCCTACTCTTGAGATGCGACGGGAACGCCCAGGAATCTCTCCTGAACAAGCAGCGAAAGGATTCCTCATCTCGACCTACGAGGCGGAAATGGAGCTCTTCTGGATGTGGGTGGGACCCACGTGCTTCCTCTCGAGTGGAGAGGGGTATCTCGGGGAACTTCTTGAGTTGCAGCAAGGGTGTCAAGGACCCTTTGAAAGTTCCAGAGCTTAGGTGTGATTAGCCTTGAGAAGCCTCAGCGGAAATGGTCCTCATCTCGCCTGGAGGGCAAATCCTCCTGGATTTTCTCGAGTTGCCGCAGGTGCTCTCGACATACGACGTGGACCTCTGGGACCCGCTCTGGTGGCCTCAAGAAAGGCCTGTCCCCATGCGAGTTGCACGTGGGCCTCTCGGGATACCTCTCCCTTCGATGCCTGCGCCTAATACCTTGTGTGGAGGCGGGGCCGGAATCGGAGGATTCCTCTCCAGTGCTGACATGGATAATGGGGTAATTCTGGAGTCTCCCCAGGGGAGTAAGTCCTCGTCTCAAATGGGGGCATGCACGTGTGCTTTCCTCCAGAGCAGTAGCAGCAGTGTCATGCTTTCCATCGCCTGGAACAAGGGATCTGTGGCTTTCCCTCGAGGCTTTCCCACGAGGCTTTCCCACAGGGCTGTCACACGTGCCACTGTGGTGGGAGTCAATCCTCGGCGTGAAAGTCGAGGCAGTGCAGGGAAAACAGGTTCCACTGGAATGGACTGAGACTTCTGGGGAACTCTTGGAATGGTGGCACGACGCTGGAGTTCCTCTCGCCTTTCCTGTGGAGAGCACCTCCTCTTGAGGTGAGAGTGGAACGCCGGGAATTCTTTCCCGACAAAGCAGCGAAATGTCCCTCATCTCGAGGCGGAAACGGGTCTCCTCTGGATGTGGCCGGGACCCTTGTGCTTCCTATAGAGTGGAGACGGGTATGTCAGGCAACTTCTTGAGTTACAGCAAGGGTGTGAAGGAACTTTTGGAAGTTACAGAGGTTAGGTTTGATTAGTTTCGAGAAGCCTCAGCGGAAATGGGCTCTTCTCGCCTGGAGGGCAATACCTCCTAGATTTTTTCGAGTTGCGGCAGGTGCTCTCGATTTACGACGGGGACCTCAGGGACTCGCTCTGGTGGCCTCAGGCAATGCCAGTCCTCATGCGAGTTGCTCGGGTGCCTCTCGGGATTCCTCTCGCTTCGATGCCGGGGCCTGAGACCTTGTGTGGCGTCGGGGCGGAACATGAGGATTCCTCTTCAGTGCTGACATGGATCTTGGGGGAACTTCTGGAGTCTCCCCAGGGGAGTAAGTCCTCGTCTCGAGAGGGGGTCATGCACGTGCGCTTTCCTCCAGAACGGTAGCAGCAGTGTCTGGTTCCAGGAGCATGGATCATGAGATCTGTGGCTTTCCCTCGAGGTTTTCCAACGAGGATTTTCCACGAGGCTTTCCCACAGGGCGGTCCCAAGTGCCACTGTGGTGGGAGTCGATCCTCGGCGTGAAAGTCAAGGCAGTGCAGGGAAAACAGGTTCCTCTGCAATGGACGAAGACATCTGGGGGACTCTGGGAATGGTCGCACAACACTGGAGTTCTTCTCTCCTTTCCTGTGGAGAGCTTCTCCTCTTAAGATGCGACGGGAATGCCCCGAATTCTTTCTCGACCAAGCAGGGAAAGGATCCCTCATCTCGAGCTACGAGGCGGAAACGGGGCTCTTCTGGATGTGGCCAGGACCCTCGTGCTTCCTCTCTAGTGTAAACGGTTATGTCAGGGAACCTCGTGAGTTGAAGCAAGGGTGTGAAGGACCTTTTTGAAGTTCCAGAGTTTAGGTGTCATTAGCTTCGAGAAGCCTCAGTGGAAATGGGCATCACCTCGCCTGGAGGGCAAAACTTCCTGGATTTTATCCAGTTGTGGCAGCTGCTCTCGACTTACCACGGCGACCTCAGGGACCCTCTCTAGTGGCCTCAGGAAAGGCCAGTCCGTATGCGAGTTGCTCAGGGGCCTCTCGGGATTCCTGTACCATCGATGCCGGGACTCAAGACCTTGTGTGGAGTTGGGGCCGGAACCTGCGGATTCCTCCCCAGTGCTGACATGGATCTTGGGGTACTTCTGGAGTCTCCCCAGGGGAGTCAGTCATTGTCTCCAGAGGGGGTATTCACCTGTGCTGTCCTCCCGAGCTGTACCAGCAGTGTCACGTTTCCTGTCGCGTTGATCATGGGATCTCTGGTTTTCCTTTGAGGATTTCCCACGAGGCTTTCCCAACAGGCTCTCCCACAGTGCTCTCCCACGTATCACCGAGGTGGGAGTCGAACCTCGGCTTGAAAGTCGAGGCAGTGGAGGGAAAACAGGTTCCTCTGGAATGGACTGAGACTTCTGGAGGACTCTTGGAATGGTGGAAGGATGCTGTAGTTCCTCCCGCGTTTCCTGTGGAGACCGCCTCCTCTTGAGATTGGACGGGAATGCCCAGAATTCTTTCCGACAAAGCAGTGAAAGGATCCCTCATCTCGAGCTACGAGGCGGAAACGGGGCTCCTCTGGATGTGGGCGGGACCCTCGTGCTTCCGCTCGAAGGGAGACAGGTATGTCGGGGAACTTCTTGAGTTGCAGCAAGGGTGTGAAGGAACTTTTGGAAGTTCCAGAGCTTAGATATGATTAGCCTTGAGAAACCTCCGAGGAAATCGGCCCCATCTCTCCTGGAGGGCAAAACCTCCTGGATTTACTCGAGTTGCGGCAGGTGCTCTCGACTTACGACGGGGACCCAGGGACACACTCTGGTGGCCTCAGGAAAGGCCAGTCCCCATGCGAGTTGAAAGGGGACCTCTCATGATTCCTCTACCTTCTATAACGGGGCCTAAGACATTGTGTGGAGTTGGGGCTGGAACCTGAGGATTCCTCTCCAGTGCTGACATGGATCTTGGGGTACTTCTGGAGTCTCCCCAGGGGAGTAAGTCCTCGTCTCGAATGGGGGCATGCACGTGCCCTTTCCTCCCGAGCGGTAGCAGCAATGTCACGCTACCCGTTGCGTGGTTCAAGGGATCTGTGGCTTTCCCTCGAGGCTTTCCCACGAGGCTTTCCCACGAGGCTTTCCCACAGGGCTGTCCCACGTGCCACCGTGGTGGAGTCGTACCTCGGCGAGAAAGTCGAGGCAGTGCAGGGAAAACAGGTTCCTCTGGAATGGACCTAGAATTCTGGGGGACTCTTGGAATGGTGGCACGACGCTGGAGTTCCTCTCGCCTTTCCTGTGGAGAGCGGCTCCTCTTGAGAAGCGACGGGAATCCCAAGAATTCTTTCCCGTCCAAGCCGCGAAAGGATCACTCATCTCGAGGTACGAGGAGGAAACAGGGCTTCTCTGAATGTGGCCGGGACCCTCGTGCTTCCTCTAGATTGGAGACGGGTATGTCAGGGAACATCTTGAGTTGCAGCAAGGGTGTGAAGGACCTTTCGGAAGTTCCAGAGGTTAGGTGTGATTAGCCTGGAGAAGCCTCAGTGGAAATGGGCCTCATCTCGCCTGGAGGGCAAAACCTCCTGGATTTTCTCGAGTTGTGGCAGGTGCTCTCGACTTACGACGGGGACCTCAGGGACCCGCTCTGGTGGCCTCAGTTAATGCCAGTCCCAATGCGAGTTGCTCGGGGGCCTCTCGGGATTCCTCTCCTTTCGATGCCGCGGCCTAAGTCCTTGTGTGGTGTCGGGCCCGGAACCTTAGGATTCCTCTCCTGTGCTGACATGGATCTTCGAGTATGTCTGGAGTCTCCCCAGGGGAGTAAGTCCTCGTCTCGAATGGCGGCATGCACGAGCGCTTTCCTCAAGACTGTACCAGCAGTGTCACGCTTCCCATCGCCTGGATCAAGGGATCTGTATCTTTCCCTCGAGGCTTTCCCCCGAGGTGTTCTCACGAGGCTATCCAACAGGGCTGTCCCACGTGCCACCATTGTGTGAGTAGATACTCAGCGTGAAAGTCGGGGCAGTGCAAGGAAAACATGTTCCTCTTGAATGGACTGAGATATCTGGGGGACTTTGGGATAGCGGCACGGCCCTCGATTTCCCCTCGCTTTTGCTGTCGAGAGCGCCTCCTCTTGAGATGCGATGGGAACCCCGGGAATTCTTTCCCGAGGAAGCATGGGAAGAATCCCTCATCTCGAGCTACAAGGCGTAAACGGGGGCTCCTCTGGATGTGGGCGGGACCCTCGTGCTTCCTCTACAGTGGAGACGGAGATGTCGGGGAACTTCTTGAGTTGCAGCAAGGGTGTGAAGTACCTTTTGGAAGTTCCAGAGGTTAGGTGTGATTAGCCTCGAGAAACCTCAGCGGAAATGGGCCTCATCTCGCCTGGAGGGCAAAACCGCTTGGATTTTCTCGAGTTGTGGCAGGTGCTCTCGACTTAAGGCGGGGACATCAGGGACCTGCTCTGGTGGCCTCAGGACTGGCCAGTCCCCAATCGAGTTGCTCGGGGGCCTCTCGGGATTACTTTCCCGTCGATGCCGGGGCCTAAGTCCTTGTGTGGAGTCGGGCCCAGAACCTGAGGATTCCTCTGCAGTGCTGACATGGATTTTCGGGTACGTCTGGAGTCTCCCCATTGGAGTAAGTCCTCGTCTCGAATGGGGGCATGCACGTGCGCCTTCCTCAATAACTGTAGCAGCAGTGTCATTCTTCCCATGGCCTACATCAAGTGATCTGTGCCTTTCCCTTGAGGATTTCCCACGAGGTGTTCCCACCAGTCCTTCCCACAGGGCTGTCCCACGTGCCACCGAGTTGTGAGTCGATCCTCGGCTTGAATGTCGAGGCAGTGCAGGGAAAACAGATTCCTCTGGAATGGACTAAGACATCTAGCCGACTCTTGGAATGGTGGCACGACCCTGGAGTTCCTCTCGCCTTCCCTATGGAGAGCGCCTCCTCTTGAGATGCGAAGGGAACGCCGGGAATTCTTGCCCGACGAAGCAGGGAAAGGATCCCACATCTCGAGCAACGAAGCAGAAACGGGGCTCCTCTGGATGTGGGCGGGACCCTCGTGCTTCCCCTACAGTGGAGACCAGGATGTCGAGGGACTTCTTGAGTTGCAGCAAGGGTGTGAAGGACCCTTTGGAAGTTCCAGTGGTTAGATATGATTGGCCTCGAGAAGCCTCAGCGGAAATGGGCCTCATCTCGCCTGGAGGGCAAAACCTCCTGGATTTTCTCGAGTTGCGGCAGGTGCTCTCGACTTACGACGGGGACCTCAGGGACCCGCTCTGGTGGCCTCAGGAAAGGCCAGTCCCCATGCGAGTTCCTCAGGGGCCTCTCGGGATTCCTCTCCCGTCGATGTCGGGGCCTGAGACCTTGTGTGGAGTCGGGGCCGGAACCTGAGGATTCCTCTCCAGTTCTGACATGGATCTTGGGGTACTTCTGGAGTCTCCCCAGGGGAGTCAGTCCTCCTCTCGAATGCGGGCATGCACTTGCGCTTTCCTCCAGAGCGGTAGCAGCAGTGTCACGCAGTCCGCCGCGTGGATCAAAGGATCTATGGTTTTCCCTCGAGTCTTTCCCACGATGCTTTCCCACGAGGCTTTCCCACAGGGCTGTCCCACGTGCAGACATGGTGAGAGTCGTTCCTCGGCTTGAACGTCAAGGCAGTGCACGGAAAACAGGTTCCTCTGGAATGGACTGACACATCTGGGGGACTCTTGGAATGGGGGCACGACCCTGGAGTTCCTCTCGCCTTTCCTGTGGAGAGCGCCTCCTCTTGAGATGCGACGGGAACGCAGGGAATTCTTTCCCTACGAAACAGGGAAAGGATCCCTCATCTCGAGCTAGGAGGCGAAACGGGGCTCCCCTGGATGTGTGCGGGACCCCACGTGCTTCCTCTCGAGTGGAGACGGGTATGTCGGGGAACTTCTTGAGTTGCAGCAAGGGTGTGAAGGACCCTTTGGAAGTTCCAGTGGTTAGACGTGATTGCCCTCGAGAAGCCTCAGCGGAAATGGGCCTCATCTCGCCTGGAGGGCAAAACCTCCTGGATTTTCTCGAGTTGCGGCAGGTGCTCTCGACTTAGGACGGGGACCTCAGGGACCCGCTCTGGTGGCCTCAGGAAAGGCCAGTCCCCATGCGAGTTCCTCGGGGCCCTCTCGGGATTCCTCTCCCGTCGATGCCGGGGCCTAAGACCTTGTGTGGAGTCGGGGCCGGAACCTGAGGATTCCTCTCCAGTGCTGACATGGATCTTGGGGTACTTCTGGATTCTCCCCAGGCGAGTCAGTCCTCGTCTCGAATGCGGGCATGCACTTGCGCTTTCCTCCAGAGCGGTAGCAGCAGTGTCACGCAGTCCGCCGCGTGGATCAAAGGATCTATGGTTTTCCCTCGAGTCTTTCCCACGATGCTTTCCCACGAGGCTTTCCCACAGGGCTGTCCCACGTGCACACGTGGTGGGAGTCGATCCTCGGCTTGAACGTCAAGGCAGTGCAGGGAAAACAGGTTCCTCTGGAATGGACTGACACATCTGGGGGACTCTTGGAATGGTGTCTCGACCCTGGAGTTCCTCTCGCCTTTCCTGTGGAGAGCGCCTCCTCTTGAGATGCGACGGGAACGCCAGGAATTCTTTCCCTACGAAACAGGGAAAGGATCCCTCATCTCGAGCTAGGAGGCGGAAACGGGGCTCCCCTGGATGTGTGCGGGACCCCACGTGCTTCCTCTCGAGTGGAGACGGGTATGTCGGGGAACTTCTTGAGTTGCAGCAAGGGTGTGAAGGACCCTTTGGAAGTTCCAGTGGTTAGATGTGATTGGCCTCGAGAAGCCTCAGAGGAAATGGGCCTCATCTCGCCTGGAGGGCAAAACCTCCTGGATTTTCTCGAGATGCGGCAGGTGCTCTCGACTTACGACGGGACCTCAGGGACCCGCTCTGGTGGCCTCAGGAAAGGCCAGTCTCCATGCGAGTTCCTCGGGGGCCTCTCGGGATTCCTCTCCCGTCGATGCCGGGGCCTAAGACCTTGTGTGGAGTCGGGGCCGGAACCTGAGGATTCCTCTCCAGTGCTGACATGGATCTTGGGGTACTTCTGGAGTCTCCCCAGGGGAGTCAGTCCTCGTCTCGAATGCGGGCATGCACTTGCGCTTTCCTCCAGAGCGGTAGCAGCAGTATCACGCAGTCCGCCGCGTGGATCAAAGGATCTATGGTTTTCCCTCGAGTCTTTCCCACGATGCTTTCCCACGAGGCTTTCCCACAGGGCTGTCCCACGTGCAGACATGGTGAGAGTCGTTCCTCGGTTTGAACGTCAAGGCAGTGCACGGAAAACAGGTTCCTCTGGAATGGACTGACACATCTGGGGGACTCTTGGAATGGTGGCACGACCCTGGAGTTCCTCTCGCCTTTCCTGTGGAGAGCGCCTCCTCTTGAGATGCGACGGGAACGCAGGGAATTCTTTCCCTACGAAACAGGGAAAGGATCCCTCATCTCGAGCTAGGAGGCGAAACGGGGCTCCCCTGGATGTGTGCGGGACCCCACGTGCTTCCTCTCGAGTGGAGACGGGTATGTCGGGGAACTTCTTGAGTTGCAGCAAGGGTGTGAAGGACCCTTTGGAAGTTCCAGTGGTTAGACGTGATTGGCCTCGAGAAGCCTCAGCGGAAATGGGCCTCATCTCGCCTGGAGGGCAAAACCTCCTGGATTTTCTCGAGTTGCGGCAGGTGCTCTCGACTTAGGACGGGGACCTCAGGGACCCGCTCTGGTGGCCTCAGGAAAGGCCAGTCCCCATGCGAGTTCCTCGGGGCCCTCTCGGGATTCCTCTCCCGTCGATGCCGGGGCCTAAGACCTTGTGTGGAGTCGGGGCCGGAACCTGAGGATTCCTCTCCAGTGCTGACATGGATCTTGGGGTACTTCTGGATTCTCCCCAGGCGAGTCAGTCCTCGTCTCGAATGCGGGCATGCACTTGCGCTTTCCTCCAGAGCGGTAGCAGCAGTGTCACGCAGTCCGCCCCGTGGATCAAAGGATCTATGGTTTTCCCTCGAGTCTTTCCCACGATGCTTTCCCACGAGGCTTTCCCACAGGGCTGTCCCACGTGCACACGTGGTGGGAGTCGATCCTCGGCTTGAACGTCAAGGCAGTGCAGGGAAAACAGGTTCCTCTGGAATGGACTGACACATCTGGGGGACTCTTGGAATGGTGTCTCGACCCTGGAGTTCCTCTCGCCTTTCCTGTGGAGAGCGCCTCCTCTTGAGATGCGACGGGAACGCCAGGAATTCTTTCCCTACGAAACAGGGAAAGGATCCCTCATCTCGAGCTAGGAGGCGGAAACGGGGCTCCCCTGGATGTGTGCGGGACCCCACGTGCTTCCTCTCGAGTGGAGACGGGTATGTCGGGGAACTTCTTGAGTTGCAGCAAGGGTGTGAAGGACCCTTTGGAAGTTCCAGTGGTTAGATGTGATTGGCCTCGAGAAGCCTCAGAGGAAATGGGCCTCATCTCGCCTGGAGGGCAAAACCTCCTGGATTTTCTCGAGATGCGGCAGGTGCTCTCGACTTACGACGGGACCTCAGGGACCCGCTCTGGTGGCCTCAGGAAAGGCCAGTCTCCATGCGAGTTCCTCGGGGGCCTCTCGGGATTCCTCTCCCGTCGATGCCGGGGCCTAAGACCTTGTGTGGAGTCGGGGCCGGAACCTGAGGATTCCTCTCCAGTGCTGACCTGGATCTTGGGGTACTTCTGGAGTCTCCCCAGGGGAGTCAGTCCTCGTCTCGAATGCGGGCATGCACTTGCACTTTCTTCCAGAGCGGTAGCAGCAGTGTCACGCAGTCCGCCTCGTGGATCAAAGGATCTATGGTTTTCCCTCGAGTCTTTCCAACGAGGCTTTCCACGAGGCTTTCCCACAGGGCTGTCCCACGTGCACACGTGGTGGGAGTCGATCCTCGGCTTGAACGTCAAGGCAGTGCAGGGAAAACAGGTTCCTCTGGAATGGACTGACACATCTGGGGGACTCTTGGAATGGTGGTACGACCCTGGAGTTCCTCTCGCCTTTCCTGTGGAGAGCGCCTCCTCTTGAGATGCGACGGGAACGCCGGGAATTCTTTCCCTACGAAACAGGGAAAGGATCCCTCATCTCGAGCTAGAAGGCGGAAACGGGGCTCCCCTGGATGTGTGCGGGACACCACGTGCTTCCTCTCGAGTGGAGACGGGTATGTCGGGGAACTTCTTGAGTTGCAGCAATGGTGTGAAGGACCCTTTGGAAGTTCCAGTGGTTAGATGTGATTGGCCTCGAGAAGCCTCAGCGGAAATGGGCCTCATCTCGCCTGGAGGGCAAAACATCCTGGATTTTCTCGAGTTGCGGCAGGTGCTCTCGACTTACGACGGGGACCTCAGGGACCCGCTCTGGTGGCCTCAGGAAAGGCCAGTCCCCATGCGAGTTCCTCAGGGGCCTCTCGGGATTCCTCTCCCGTCGATGTCGGGGCCTGAGACCTTGTGTGGAGTCGGGGCCGGAACCTGAGGATTCCTCTCCAGTTCTGACATGGATCTTGGGGTACTTCTGGAGTCTCCCCAGGGGAGTCAGTCCTCCTCTCGAATGCGGGCATGCACTTGCGCTTTCCTCCAGAGCGGTAGCAGCAGTGTCACGCAGTCCGCCGCGTGGATCAAAGGATCTATGGTTTTCCCTCGAGTCTTTCCCACGATGCTTTCCCACGAGGCTTTCCCACAGGGCTGTCCCACGTGCAGACATGGTGAGAGTCGTTCCTCGGCTTGAACGTCAAGGCAGTGCACGGAAAACAGGTTCCTCTGGAATGGACTGACACATCTGGGGGACTCTTGGAATGGTGTCACGACCCTGGAGTTCCTCTCGCCTTTCCTGTGGAGAGCGCCTCCTCTTGAGATGCGACGGGAACGCAGGGAATTCTTTCCCTACGAAACAGGGAAAGGATCCCTCATCTCGAGCTAGGAGGCGAAACGGGGCTCCCCTGGATGTGTGCGGGACCCCACGTGCTTCCTCTCGAGTGGAGACGGGTATGTCGGGGAACTTCTTGAGTTGCAGCAAGGGTGTGAAGGACCCTTTGGAAGTTCCAGTGGTTAGACGTGATTGGCCTCGAGAAGCCTCAGCGGAAATGGGCCTCATCTCGCCTGGAGGGCAAAACCTCCTGGATTTTTTCGAGTTGCGGCAGGTGCTCTCGACTTAGGACGGGGACCTCAGGGACCCGCTCTGGTGGCCTCAGGAAAGGCCAGTCCCCATGCGAGTTCCTCGGGGCCCTCTCGGGATTCCTCTCCCGTTGATGCCGGGGCCTAAGACCTTGTGTGGAGTCGGGGCCGGAACCTGAGGATTCCTCTCCAGTGCTGACATGGATCTTGGGGTACTTCTGGATTCTCCCCAGGCGAGTCAGTCCCCGTCTCGAATGCGGGCATGCACTTGCGCTTTCCTCCAGAGCGGTAGCAGCAGTGTCACGCAGTCCGCCGCGTGGATCAAAGGATCTATGGTTTTCCCTCGAGTCTTTCCCACGAGGCTTTCCCACGAGGCTTTCCCACAGGGCTGTCCCACGTGCACACGTGGTGGGAGTCGATCCTCGGCTTGAACGTCAAGGCAGTGCAGGGAAAACAGGTTCCTCTGGAATGGACTGACACATCTGGGGGACTCTTGGAATGGTGGCACGACCCTGGAGTTCCTCTCGCCTTTCCTGTGGAGAGCGCCTCCTCTTGAGATGCGACGGGAACGCCGGGAATTCTTTCCCTACGAAACAGGGAAAGGATCCCTCATCTCGAGCTAGGAGGCGGAAACGGGGCTCCCCTGGATGTGTGCGGGACCCCACGTGCTTCCTCTCAAGTGGAGACGGGTATGTCGGGGAACTTCTTGAGTTGCAGCAATGGTGTGAAGGACCCTTTGGAAGTTCCAGTGGTTAGATGTGATTGGCCTCGAGAAGCCTCAGTGGAAATGGGCCTCATCTCGCCTGGAGGGCAAAACCTCCTGGATTTTCTCGAGTTGCGGCAGGTGCTCTCGACGTACGACGGGGACCTCAAGGACCCGCTCTGGTGGCCTCAGGAAAGGCCAGTCCCCATGCGAGTTCCTCGGGAGCCTCTCGGGATTCCTCTCCCGTCGATACCGGGGCCTAAGACCTTGTGTGGAGTCGGGGCCGGAACCTGAGGATTCCTCTCCAGTGCTGACATGGATCTTGGGGTACTTCTGGAGTCTCCCCAGGGGAGTCAGTCCTCGTCTCGAATGCGGGCATGCACTTGCGCTTTCCTCCAGAGCGGTAGCAGCAGTGTCACGCAGTCCTCCGCGTGGATTAAAGGATCTATGGTTTTCCCTTGAGTCTTTCCCACGAGGCTTTCCCACGAGGCTTTCCCACAGGGCTGTCCCACGTGCACACGTGGTGGGAGGCGATCCTCGGCTTGAACGTCAAGGCAGTGCAGGGAAAACAGGTTCCTCTGGAATGGACTGACACATCTGGGGGACTCTTGGAATGGTGTCACGACCCTGGAGTTCCTCTCGCCTTTCCTGTGGAGAGCGCCTCCTCTTGATATGCGACGGGAACGCCGGGAATTCTTTCCCTACGAAACAGGGAAAGGATCCCTCATCTCGAGCTAGGAGGCGGAAACGGGGCTCCCCTGGATGTGTGCGGGACCCCACGGGCTTCCTCTCGAGTGGAGACGGGTATGTCGGGGAACTTCTTGAGTTGCAGCAAGTGTGTGAAGGACCCTTTGGAAGTTCCAGTGGTTAGATGTGATTGGCCTCGAGAAGCCTCAGCGGAAATGGGCCTCATCTCGCCTGGAGGGCAAAACCTCCTGGATTTTCTCGAGTTGCGGCAGGTGCTCTCGACTTACGACGGGGACCTCAGGGAACCGCTCTGGTGGCCTCAGGAAAGGCCAGTCCCCATGCGAGTTCCTCGGGGTCGTCTCAGGATTCCTCTCGCGTCGATGCCGGGGCCTAAGACCTTGTGTGGAGTCGGGGCCGGAACCTGAGGATTCCCTCCAGTGCTGACATGGATCTTGGGGTACTTCTGGAGTCTCCCCAGGGGAGTCAGTCCTCGTCTCGAATGCGGGCATGCACTTGCGCTTTCCTCCAGAGCGGTAGCAGCAGTGTCACGCAGTCCGCCGCGTGGATCAAAGAATCTATGGTTTTCCCTCGAGTCTTTCCCACGAGGCTTTCCCACGAGGCTTTCCCACAGGGCTGTCCCACGTGCACACGTGGTGGGAGTCGATCCTCGGCTTGAACGTCAAGGCAGTGCAGGGAAAACAGGTTCCTCTGGAATGGACTGACACATCTGGGGGACTCTTGGAATGGTGGCACGACCCTGGAGTTCCTCTCGTCTTTCCTGTGGAGAGCGCCTCCTCTTGAGATGCGACGGGAACGCCGGGAATTCTTTCCCTACGAAACAGGGAAAGGATCCCTCATCTCGAGCTAAGAGGCGGAAACGGGGCTCCCCTGGATGTGTGCGGGACCCCACGTGCTTCCTCTCAAGTGGAGACGGGTATGTCGGGGAACTTCTTGAGTTGCAGCAAGGGTGTGAAGGACCCTTTGGAAGTTCCAGTGGTTAGATGTGTTTGGCCTCGAGAAGCCTCAGCGGAAATGGGCCTCATCTCGCCTGGAGGGCAAAACCTCCTGGATTTTCTCGAGTTGCGGCAGGTGCTCTCGACGTACGACGGGGACCTCAAGGACCCGCTCTGGTGGCCTCAGGAAAGGCCAGTCCCCATGCGAGTTCCTCAGGAGCCTCTCGGGATTCCTCTCCCGTCGATGCCGGGGCCTAAGACCTTGTGTGGAGTCGGGGCCGGAACCTGAGGATTCCTCTCCAGTGCTGACATGGATCTTGGGGTACTTCTGGAGTCTCCCCAGGGGAGTCAGTCCTCGTCTCGAATGCGGGCATGCACTTGCGCTTTCCTCCAGATCGGTAGCAGCAGTGTCATGCAGTCCGCCGCGTGGATCAAAGGATCTATGGTTTTCCCTCGAGTCTTTCCCACGAGGCTTTCCCACGAGGCTTTCCCACAGGGCTGTCCCACGTGCACATGTGGTGGGAGTCGATCCTCGGCTTGAATGTCAAGGCAGTGCAAGGAAAACAGGTTCCTCTGGAATGGACTGACACATCTGGGGGACTCTTGGAATGGTGGCATGACCCTGGAGTTCCTTTCGCCTTTCCTGTGGAGAGCGCCTCCTCTTGAGATGCGACGGGAACGCCGGGAATTCTTTCCCTACGAAACAGGGAAAGGATGCCTCATCTCGGCTAGGAGGCGGAAACGGGGCTCCCCTGGATGTGTGCGGGACACCACGTGCTTCCTCTCGAGTGCAGACGGGTATGTCGGGGAACTTCTTGAGTTGCAGCAAGGGTGTGAAGGACCCTTTGGAAGTTCCAGTGGTTAGATGTGATTGGCCTCGAAAAGCCTCAGCGGAAATGGGCCTCATCTCGCCTGGAGGGCAAAACCTCCTGGATTTTCTCGAGTTGCGGCAGGTGCTCTCGACTTAAGACGGGGACCTCAGGGACCCGCTCTGGTGGCCTCAGGAAAGGCCAGTCCCCATGCGAGTTCCTCGGGGGCCTCTCGGGATTCCTCTCCCGTCCATGCCGGGGCCTAAGACCTTGTGTGGAGTCGGGGCCGGAACCTGAGGATTCCTCTCCAGTGCTGACATGGATCTTGGGGTACTTCTGGAGTCTCCCCAGGGGAGTCAGTCCTCGTCTCGAATGCGGGCATGCACTTGCACTTTCCTCCAGAGCGGTAGCAGCAGTGTCACGCAGTCCGCCGCGTGGATCAAAGGATCTATGGTTTTCCCTCGAGTCTTTCACACGAGGTTTTCCCACGAGGCTTTCCCACAGGGCTGTCCCACGTGCACACGTGGTGGGAGTCGATCCTCGGCTTGAACGTCAAAGCAGTGCAGGGAAAACAGGTTCCTCTGAAATGGACTGACACATCTGGGGGACTCTTGGAATGGTGTCTCGACCCTGGAGTTCCTCTCGCCTTTCCTGTGGAGAGCGCCTCCTCTTGAGATGCGACGGGAACGCCGGGAATTCTTTCCCTACGAAACAGGGAAAGGATGCCTCATCTCGGCTAGGAGGCGGAAACGGGGCTCCCCTGGATGTGTGCGGGACACCACGTGCTTCCTCTCGAGTGCAGACGGGTATGTCGGGGAACTTCTTGAGTTGCAGCAAGGGTGTGAAGGACCCTTTGGAAGTTCCAGTGGTTAGATGTGATTGGCCTCGAAAAGCCTCAGCGGAAATGGGCCTCATCTCGCCTGGAGGGCAAAACCTCCTGGATTTTCTCGAGATGCGGCAGGTGCTCTCGACTTACGACGGGACCTCAGGGACCCGCTCTGGTGGCCTCAGGAAAGGCCAGTCTCCATGCGAGTTCCTCGGGGGCCTCTCGGGATTCCTCTCCCGTCGATGCCGGGGCCTAAGACCTTGTGTGGAGTCGGGGCCGGAACCTGAGGATTCCTCTCCAGTGCTGACATGGATCTTGGGGTACTTCTGGAGTCTCCCCAGGGGAGTCAGTCCTCGTCTCGAATGCGGGCATGCACTTGCGCTTTCCTCCAGAGCGGTAGCAGCAGTGTCACGCAGTCCGCCGCGTGGATCAAAGGATCTATGGTTTTCCCTCGAGTCTTTCCCACGATGCTTTCCCACGAGGCTTTCCCACAGGGCTGTCCCACGTGCAGACATGGTGAGAGTCGTTCCTCGGTTTGAACGTCAAGGCAGTGCACGGAAAACAGGTTCCTCTGGAATGGACTGACACATCTGGGGGACTCTTGGAATGGTGGCACGACCCTGGAGTTCCTCTCGCCTTTCCTGTGGAGAGCGCCTCCTCTTGAGATGCGACGGGAACGCAGGGAATTCTTTCCCTACGAAACAGGGAAAGGATCCCTCATCTCGAGCTAGGAGGCGAAACGGGGCTCCCCTGGATGTGTGCGGGACCCCACGTGCTTCCTCTCGAGTGGAGACGGGTATGTCGGGGAACTTCTTGAGTTGCAGCAAGGGTGTGAAGGACCCTTTGGAAGTTCCAGTGGTTAGACGTGATTGGCCTCGAGAAGCCTCAGCGGAAATGGGCCTCATCTCGCCTGGAGGGCAAAACCTCCTGGATTTTCTCGAGTTGCGGCAGGTGCTCTCGACTTAGGACGGGGACCTCAGGGACCCGCTCTGGTGGCCTCAGGAAAGGCCAGTCCCCATGCGAGTTCCTCGGGGCCCTCTCGGGATTCCTCTCCCGTCGATGCCGGGGCCTAAGACCTTGTGTGGAGTCGGGGCCGGAACCTGAGGATTCCTCTCCAGTGCTGACATGGATCTTGGGGTACTTCTGGATTCTCCCCAGGCGAGTCAGTCCTCGTCTCGAATGCGGGCATGCACTTGCGCTTTCCTCCAGAGCGGTAGCAGCAGTGTCACGCAGTCCGCCCCGTGGATCAAAGGATCTATGGTTTTCCCTCGAGTCTTTCCCACGATGCTTTCCCACGAGGCTTTCCCACAGGGCTGTCCCACGTGCACACGTGGTGGGAGTCGATCCTCGGCTTGAACGTCAAGGCAGTGCAGGGAAAACAGGTTCCTCTGGAATGGACTGACACATCTGGGGGACTCTTGGAATGGTGTCTCGACCCTGGAGTTCCTCTCGCCTTTCCTGTGGAGAGCGCCTCCTCTTGAGATGCGACGGGAACGCCAGGAATTCTTTCCCTACGAAACAGGGAAAGGATCCCTCATCTCGAGCTAGGAGGCGGAAACGGGGCTCCCCTGGATGTGTGCGGGACCCCACGTGCTTCCTCTCGAGTGGAGACGGGTATGTCGGGGAACTTCTTGAGTTGCAGCAAGGGTGTGAAGGACCCTTTGGAAGTTCCAGTGGTTAGATGTGATTGGCCTCGAGAAGCCTCAGAGGAAATGGGCCTCATCTCGCCTGGAGGGCAAAACCTCCTGGATTTTCTCGAGATGCGGCAGGTGCTCTCGACTTACGACGGGACCTCAGGGACCCGCTCTGGTGGCCTCAGGAAAGGCCAGTCTCCATGCGAGTTCCTCGGGGGCCTCTCGGGATTCCTCTCCCGTCGATGCCGGGGCCTAAGACCTTGTGTGGAGTCGGGGCCGGAACCTGAGGATTCCTCTCCAGTGCTGACATGGATCTTGGGGTACTTCTGGAGTCTCCCCAGGGGAGTCAGTCCTCGTCTCGAATGCGGGCATGCACTTGCACTTTCTTCCAGAGCGGTAGCAGCAGTGTCACGCAGTCCGCCTCGTGGATCAAAGGATCTATGGTTTTCCCTCGAGTCTTTCCAACGAGGCTTTCCACGAGGCTTTCCCACAGGGCTGTCCCACGTGCACACGTGGTGGGAGTCGATCCTCGGCTTGAACGTCAAGGCAGTGCAGGGAAAACAGGTTCCTCTGGAATGGACTGACACATCTGGGGGACTCTTGGAATGGTGGTACGACCCTGGAGTTCCTCTCGCCTTTCCTGTGGAGAGCGCCTCCTCTTGAGATGCGACGGGAACGCCGGGAATTCTTTCCCTACGAAACAGGGAAAGGATCCCTCATCTCGAGCTAGAAGGCGGAAACGGGGCTCCCCTGGATGTGTGCGGGACACCACGTGCTTCCTCTCGAGTGGAGACGGGTATGTCGGGGAACTTCTTGAGTTGCAGCAATGGTGTGAAGGACCCTTTGGAAGTTCCAGTGGTTAGATGTGATTGGCCTCGAGAAGCCTCAGCGGAAATGGGCCTCATCTCGCCTGGAGGGCAAAACATCCTGGATTTTCTCGAGTTGCGGCAGGTGCTCTCGACTTACGACGGGGACCTCAGGGACCCGCTCTGGTGGCCTCAGGAAAGGCCAGTCCCCATGCGAGTTCCTCAGGGGCCTCTCGGGATTCCTCTCCCGTCGATGTCGGGGCCTGAGACCTTGTGTGGAGTCGGGGCCGGAACCTGAGGATTCCTCTCCAGTTCTGACATGGATCTTGGGGTACTTCTGGAGTCTCCCCAGGGGAGTCAGTCCTCCTCTCGAATGCGGGCATGCACTTGCGCTTTCCTCCAGAGCGGTAGCAGCAGTGTCACGCAGTCCGCCGCGTGGATCAAAGGATCTATGGTTTTCCCTCGAGTCTTTCCCACGATGCTTTCCCACGAGGCTTTCCCACAGGGCTGTCCCACGTGCAGACATGGTGAGAGTCGTTCCTCGGCTTGAACGTCAAGGCAGTGCACGGAAAACAGGTTCCTCTGGAATGGACTGACACATCTGGGGGACTCTTGGAATGGTGTCACGACCCTGGAGTTCCTCTCGCCTTTCCTGTGGAGAGCGCCTCCTCTTGAGATGCGACGGGAACGCAGGGAATTCTTTCCCTACGAAACAGGGAAAGGATCCCTCATCTCGAGCTAGGAGGCGAAACGGGGCTCCCCTGGATGTGTGCGGGACCCCACGTGCTTCCTCTCGAGTGGAGACGGGTATGTCGGGGAACTTCTTGAGTTGCAGCAAGGGTGTGAAGGACCCTTTGGAAGTTCCAGTGGTTAGACGTGATTGGCCTCGAGAAGCCTCAGCGGAAATGGGCCTCATCTCGCCTGGAGGGCAAAACCTCCTGGATTTTTTCGAGTTGCGGCAGGTGCTCTCGACTTAGGACGGGGACCTCAGGGACCCGCTCTGGTGGCCTCAGGAAAGGCCAGTCCCCATGCGAGTTCCTCGGGGCCCTCTCGGGATTCCTCTCCCGTTGATGCCGGGGCCTAAGACCTTGTGTGGAGTCGGGGCCGGAACCTGAGGATTCCTCTCCAGTGCTGACATGGATCTTGGGGTACTTCTGGATTCTCCCCAGGCGAGTCAGTCCCCGTCTCGAATGCGGGCATGCACTTGCGCTTTCCTCCAGAGCGGTAGCAGCAGTGTCACGCAGTCCGCCGCGTGGATCAAAGGATCTATGGTTTTCCCTCGAGTCTTTCCCACGAGGCTTTCCCACGAGGCTTTCCCACAGGGCTGTCCCACGTGCACACGTGGTGGGAGTCGATCCTCGGCTTGAACGTCAAGGCAGTGCAGGGAAAACAGGTTCCTCTGGAATGGACTGACACATCTGGGGGACTCTTGGAATGGTGGCACGACCCTGGAGTTCCTCTCGCCTTTCCTGTGGAGAGCGCCTCCTCTTGAGATGCGACGGGAACGCCGGGAATTCTTTCCCTACGAAACAGGGAAAGGATCCCTCATCTCGAGCTAGGAGGCGGAAACGGGGCTCCCCTGGATGTGTGCGGGACCCCACGTGCTTCCTCTCAAGTGGAGACGGGTATGTCGGGGAACTTCTTGAGTTGCAGCAATGGTGTGAAGGACCCTTTGGAAGTTCCAGTGGTTAGATGTGATTGGCCTCGAGAAGCCTCAGTGGAAATGGGCCTCATCTCGCCTGGAGGGCAAAACCTCCTGGATTTTCTCGAGTTGCGGCAGGTGCTCTCGACGTACGACGGGGACCTCAAGGACCCGCTCTGGTGGCCTCAGGAAAGGCCAGTCCCCATGCGAGTTCCTCGGGAGCCTCTCGGGATTCCTCTCCCGTCGATACCGGGGCCTAAGACCTTGTGTGGAGTCGGGGCCGGAACCTGAGGATTCCTCTCCAGTGCTGACATGGATCTTGGGGTACTTCTGGAGTCTCCCCAGGGGAGTCAGTCCTCGTCTCGAATGCGGGCATGCACTTGCGCTTTCCTCCAGAGCGGTAGCAGCAGTGTCACGCAGTCCTCCGCGTGGATTAAAGGATCTATGGTTTTCCCTTGAGTCTTTCCCACGAGGCTTTCCCACGAGGCTTTCCCACAGGGCTGTCCCACGTGCACACGTGGTGGGAGGCGATCCTCGGCTTGAACGTCAAGGCAGTGCAGGGAAAACAGGTTCCTCTGGAATGGACTGACACATCTGGGGGACTCTTGGAATGGTGTCACGACCCTGGAGTTCCTCTCGCCTTTCCTGTGGAGAGCGCCTCCTCTTGATATGCGACGGGAACGCCGGGAATTCTTTCCCTACGAAACAGGGAAAGGATCCCTCATCTCGAGCTAGGAGGCGGAAACGGGGCTCCCCTGGATGTGTGCGGGACCCCACGGGCTTCCTCTCGAGTGGAGACGGGTATGTCGGGGAACTTCTTGAGTTGCAGCAAGTGTGTGAAGGACCCTTTGGAAGTTCCAGTGGTTAGATGTGATTGGCCTCGAGAAGCCTCAGCGGAAATGGGCCTCATCTCGCCTGGAGGGCAAAACCTCCTGGATTTTCTCGAGTTGCGGCAGGTGCTCTCGACTTACGACGGGGACCTCAGGGAACCGCTCTGGTGGC
Organism: Ovis canadensis; assembly: GCF_042477335.2. Taxonomy (NCBI): domain Eukaryota; kingdom Metazoa; phylum Chordata; class Mammalia; order Artiodactyla; family Bovidae; genus Ovis; species Ovis canadensis. The sequence continues at coordinate 14,565,464 of NC_091257.1, forward strand.
CTCAGGAAAGGCCAGTCCCCATGCGAGTTCCTCGGGGTCGTCTCAGGATTCCTCTCGCGTCGATGCCGGGGCCTAAGACCTTGTGTGGAGTCGGGGCCGGAACCTGAGGATTCCCTCCAGTGCTGACATGGATCTTGGGGTACTTCTGGAGTCTCCCCAGGGGAGTCAGTCCTCGTCTCGAATGCGGGCATGCACTTGCGCTTTCCTCCAGAGCGGTAGCAGCAGTGTCACGCAGTCCGCCGCGTGGATCAAAGAATCTATGGTTTTCCCTCGAGTCTTTCCCACGAGGCTTTCCCACGAGGCTTTCCCACAGGGCTGTCCCACGTGCACACGTGGTGGGAGTCGATCCTCGGCTTGAACGTCAAGGCAGTGCAGGGAAAACAGGTTCCTCTGGAATGGACTGACACATCTGGGGGACTCTTGGAATGGTGGCACGACCCTGGAGTTCCTCTCGTCTTTCCTGTGGAGAGCGCCTCCTCTTGAGATGCGACGGGAACGCCGGGAATTCTTTCCCTACGAAACAGGGAAAGGATCCCTCATCTCGAGCTAAGAGGCGGAAACGGGGCTCCCCTGGATGTGTGCGGGACCCCACGTGCTTCCTCTCAAGTGGAGACGGGTATGTCGGGGAACTTCTTGAGTTGCAGCAAGGGTGTGAAGGACCCTTTGGAAGTTCCAGTGGTTAGATGTGTTTGGCCTCGAGAAGCCTCAGCGGAAATGGGCCTCATCTCGCCTGGAGGGCAAAACCTCCTGGATTTTCTCGAGTTGCGGCAGGTGCTCTCGACGTACGACGGGGACCTCAAGGACCCGCTCTGGTGGCCTCAGGAAAGGCCAGTCCCCATGCGAGTTCCTCAGGAGCCTCTCGGGATTCCTCTCCCGTCGATGCCGGGGCCTAAGACCTTGTGTGGAGTCGGGGCCGGAACCTGAGGATTCCTCTCCAGTGCTGACATGGATCTTGGGGTACTTCTGGAGTCTCCCCAGGGGAGTCAGTCCTCGTCTCGAATGCGGGCATGCACTTGCGCTTTCCTCCAGATCGGTAGCAGCAGTGTCATGCAGTCCGCCGCGTGGATCAAAGGATCTATGGTTTTCCCTCGAGTCTTTCCCACGAGGCTTTCCCACGAGGCTTTCCCACAGGGCTGTCCCACGTGCACATGTGGTGGGAGTCGATCCTCGGCTTGAATGTCAAGGCAGTGCAAGGAAAACAGGTTCCTCTGGAATGGACTGACACATCTGGGGGACTCTTGGAATGGTGGCATGACCCTGGAGTTCCTTTCGCCTTTCCTGTGGAGAGCGCCTCCTCTTGAGATGCGACGGGAACGCCGGGAATTCTTTCCCTACGAAACAGGGAAAGGATGCCTCATCTCGGCTAGGAGGCGGAAACGGGGCTCCCCTGGATGTGTGCGGGACACCACGTGCTTCCTCTCGAGTGCAGACGGGTATGTCGGGGAACTTCTTGAGTTGCAGCAAGGGTGTGAAGGACCCTTTGGAAGTTCCAGTGGTTAGATGTGATTGGCCTCGAAAAGCCTCAGCGGAAATGGGCCTCATCTCGCCTGGAGGGCAAAACCTCCTGGATTTTCTCGAGTTGCGGCAGGTGCTCTCGACTTAAGACGGGGACCTCAGGGACCCGCTCTGGTGGCCTCAGGAAAGGCCAGTCCCCATGCGAGTTCCTCGGGGGCCTCTCGGGATTCCTCTCCCGTCCATGCCGGGGCCTAAGACCTTGTGTGGAGTCGGGGCCGGAACCTGAGGATTCCTCTCCAGTGCTGACATGGATCTTGGGGTACTTCTGGAGTCTCCCCAGGGGAGTCAGTCCTCGTCTCGAATGCGGGCATGCACTTGCACTTTCCTCCAGAGCGGTAGCAGCAGTGTCACGCAGTCCGCCGCGTGGATCAAAGGATCTATGGTTTTCCCTCGAGTCTTTCACACGAGGTTTTCCCACGAGGCTTTCCCACAGGGCTGTCCCACGTGCACACGTGGTGGGAGTCGATCCTCGGCTTGAACGTCAAAGCAGTGCAGGGAAAACAGGTTCCTCTGAAATGGACTGACACATCTGGGGGACTCTTGGAATGGTGTCTCGACCCTGGAGTTCCTCTCGCCTTTCCTGTGGAGAGCGCCTCCTCTTGAGATGCGACGGGAACGCCGGGAATTCTTTCCCTACGAAACAGGGAAAGGATGCCTCATCTCGGCTAGGAGGCGGAAACGGGGCTCCCCTGGATGTGTGCGGGACACCACGTGCTTCCTCTCGAGTGCAGACGGGTATGTCGGGGAACTTCTTGAGTTGCAGCAAGGGTGTGAAGGACCCTTTGGAAGTTCCAGTGGTTAGATGTGATTGGCCTCGAAAAGCCTCAGCGGAAATGGGCCTCATCTCGCCTGGAGGGCAAAACCTCCTGGATTTTCTCGAGATGCGGCAGGTGCTCTCGACTTACGACGGGACCTCAGGGACCCGCTCTGGTGGCCTCAGGAAAGGCCAGTCTCCATGCGAGTTCCTCGGGGGCCT